>NW_006769874.1:2632377-2649343 GCF_000442215.2 Lipotes vexillifer
GCAGGAAAGCTTGAGCCAGGCTAGGCAGCTATCTTATCCTGGCAGATGGGGAGGTCCTGGCAGGTTGGGGGAGCCAGGGGGCAAGGCAGTAAGAAAGGACCCCTGAGATGTGCAGGGGGTCAGACCTCACAGACGGAGGACTGGAGGAAATGCCCAGCTGCTGGAAAGCCATAGAGAGCGGCACGGCCGGACGCTGTCTTGGCGCCAATGGAGGCTGGTCAGTGTGATACTAAGTTACACCAAGAAAATAGCCAGGAGACAAATGCAGGTGGGGGTGGGCGGGCAGAGTCAGAGGGAGTGGGTATGAGTCTGTCCAAGCTGCTTCCTGAGCGTCAGACACCCAGGGCGAGGCTGTGCCGTGAGGCGTGGAGCTCGTGCCCACGGCACTGGCATCTAGGGTCAAATGGCCTGGTGGTGTCGCAGGTTTCTGAAGTCCGGGGATACCTGGAACCCCTTGGGGAGGCTTTGCAATGAATGATTCGATGAATGGCTAGAAATACAGCGTGGAGGGAAATAGGAGGGAACACAGGAGAGACAAAGCTGTCCTCAGGCCTTTCTCAGAAGCCCGGTTGGGTCAGGACAGGGTACTGGGTTCCTGGGGCTGTGACCGGACGTGGCCCTGGGAGAAGACACCAGGACTGGCCACAAGGACACAGGACAAGAGCTCGGGGCCAGGAAAGGAAGATGCCAAAAGCATAGTTTTCCAAAGGGGGAAACTAGGCCGGCGACCTGAGGCCAGCGTCCTGAGGCCGGCGACTCCTTCCAGGAACCCACGGGGACTAGGGGCCGAATGAGGCTGGGACCCTATGAGCAAAGTGCCTTGAATCATGTTGTCTCATGTCAGTGCACAGGTGAAGCTGGGCTTATGCAGTAACACAGAATAAAGCACGGAGCCTGGGACTACCGCCGACCGTGAGCCCTGAAGCCCGTCAGGAGGACGCGCGGGACTGACCATCCCCATCGATGTCCACGGAGCAGGCGTCGCCCTCCCCATTGCTGTCCGTGTCGATCTGCGCCAGGTTGTGCACATAGGGGCAGTTGTCACAGCGGTCCCCAACCTCGTCTTTGTCGTAGTCAAACTGACGTGGGTTGAAGACAAGCTGGCAGTTGTCCTAGAGAGAAAGCGAGGGAAGAATTTAAGAAATAGGGTAGGGATGTTTGTTGAATTGCTTATAAATTGGCTTAGCACTTACAAGCTATGTATTCAAAATAGATCAAGATGATCAAGGTAGCAATAAAGTACCTTGGCAAAGGTAGCCATTGCTGACACTTTCTTGATATCGAATCATTTGATAATTATTGATGCATCTGTTCCTATGAAAAATTTTGATATTCTCTGTAGCAAAGGTGATCTAGCACATATTTCATGGTGAGGATAGAAACATAAATGTCAAGGGGATGAATGAATGAATGAGTTAATGGATCAGTGGAAGCCAGATGCAGTAAACCTGTGAATAAGTTAGCCTCTCTATCTCTGCTAGTGCTGAATTACCGACTAACATGTCAGATCACTTATGTTTGCAACACTTCTCTCGGGAAATGGTAACATCCAAATTCTGCCCTAAAGGCAGGGAGTGGCAATATCACTCATCCCACGCAGCCCCCGTCGCTGGCACCCACCCCAGAAGCAGGGGGGATAAGTCCCTTTTATGCAACTAAAGGTAAACTAAACCACTGTAAGCGCTTCTGGCAGAGCACCCCAGGTGGCTCCATGCTCGGGCTGCCTCGTGTGCTTGTGCGAAGGACAGACGTTCCCTGTCGGTGACTTTCCGTTACTAGCGCAGGAGCGCTAAACGCGGCAGTTCACGGGGACCCCTGGGTGCAGAGCACTGCGCTCCCCCGCTCCTCAACCCAAGGGCATGTGCCCAGGTGGTGCGGACCCACCTTCTCATCGCTGACGCCGTCGTTGTCATCGTCATCGTCACAGGCGTCCCCGATGCCGTCCTTGTCAAAGTCTTCTTGCCCAGAGTTAGGCAGGAGGGGGCAGTTGTCCTGCAAGCAGAGGAAGCAGGCTAGCTACAAAAACATTCCCAAAAGCCCGCTTCTTTCAGATGAGATGATGAGGGCGGAGCCGGCGACATCACGCCAGGCACCTGTCCTCGCGGGAGCAGGACGGAGACCCGCGGCGGAGCCAGGGGCCCCGCATTTCCCCTCAGCTGCTGCTCTAGGACCGACATCACCACCACCAGTGAGTTGAGGCAAAAGAAGCCTGTATCCTGAGCTCGGGATCCCTGTATGCAGCTGAACGACTGCGGGAACCAGGAGAGAATGAAAATACAGGACAGGGCAGAGCCCCCGTCCCACTGCTTCCCACAAACTCCAAGCATCCATCCAAAAGCCAAGGTCATCAACCTTCAACCCTCACTAGCCAACAGGTGGCCTAGAGTCTCTATTCAGGAACCGAGGCGCAGCTCCCCAAACCATCTCCCTGATTCAGCTCTGCCCAAGAAGTGGGAAAAAAGTCATTTTGTTTCAGTCCAATGATATAAGGACTCAAACCCGAGCTGTACAGACACCGCAGCCTGAGGGAGCTGGAAACATCAGGAGAGGGTCCACGTGAAGGTTTCGATGCCATTAACACAGGTGTCCCAGAAGCCCCAGGGGTTCAAGGGGGTCAGGGGTCTGATCAGAAGCATAGCCCAGGGCCACGTCTGGAGCCAAGCTTCAACTCCAGCCTGTGAAGGAGAGCATATTCCCGTGGTGTGGACACAGGTCCTGACGGAGGGATTCAGCACCTTTGCAGGGATGAGTGAGGGGACCTCTCAGACGGGGTGAGGGGGCTTCCCATGAACTGTCTTACTTTTGCATCTGTTTGTTCCCATAAGTTATATTTAATGCAAATATAATGTGCAAATTTTGATGTGCTACCTTTTTAGTTATTAAATTCCTGTCTGAAGCTCCACAAAAATGAAAAAAAAAGGGGGTCCTTAGCCTCGTGGACACCTTCCATTGTTCCTGCTACGGTACCAGGGCATCCTGGGTCCCTAGTAGAAATCTTCATCAATAATCGCATCCAATAAGCACCCACTTCCTGCGGGGATTTCCAAGCTTGACACCTGACCTTGTTAGGTCAGGGAAGGTGGTCCGGGAGATACAATGAAGGTTGCAAACTTTGTCTCTGTTATTTCAAAGCAGATTCACTTTTTGTTTCAGTCAACATCTGCCATCTTTAATCAAGAGGGCGAAAGATAAAATTTAAAACTCTCTTACTCAAAATTCACAAGAATAAATAAATATTAAATAGATTAATATATTTATATTTGCAAGTAATGTTTTTTGTGAGTTTGTAGTATTTATGCTTCTGAAGTTCCTAAGGTATAAAACTTCACTAAAACGTTTTGGTACACCCTGTTTAGTGGTCTGAATGGTGGTCCCCTAAATATATGCCATGTCTTAACCTCTAGAACCTATAAATGTTACCTTAGATAGCAAAAGAGTGGCTATCACCTTACATGGTAAAGTTAATATCACCTTATATGCAAAAGATGTGCTTGATATAAGGGTCTTGAAAGGACGAGTTTACCCTGGAGTATCCAGATGGGCCCTAAATACAGCCACACGTGTCCTTATAAGGGCGTCAGGGGGAGTTTGAGACACAGATGCACAGAGGAGCAGGCAGAAGCAGAGGCTGGGGCGATGTGTCCACAAGCCATGGACACCTGGAGGGCCCAGAAGCTGGGAGAGGTTGGAAGGACCCTCCCCTGGGGGCTCCAGGGGAGCTCAGCCCTGCCACACCTTGACCTCAGACTCCTGGCTCCGGACCGTGAGAGGATGGAGTCCTGCTGTTTAAAGCCACCAGGTTTGTGGTCATTGGCTGCAGTGGCCCCAGGAAAGGACTCCACCCCGTTACAGGCCCTAAGGAAGCCCCACTCACCCGGGGCCCCTAACCGCTTCCTGTGTGCAGCACATGGGGGTCTTTGCAAAGAAAATTGTGTGCTAGGCTCTGTGTGACCATAGCCCAGCCCACCTGCAGACCTCAGGCCCCCATAGCCTTGGAGGAGGGTGGGGCCTGTTTACATCGCCCCACCCCCAATGATTTCAAGCCCCTCTTTGTATTCAGTTAACAAACATGTACTAGGCTCCGCGTCCTCTCCCAGCTCTCAACGATCAGCTGCTTTTCCAGAGTGATCCTGGAATCTGCAGAAACCCACTAGGCAGACGCCTTGGAGGGGCTAGTGGGTGGGCAGTGACACCCCAGCTCCCGTCAGCTTCTGGGGTGGGGACCACGCAGAGTGCAGGGCCCATGTGGAGCCTCTGACTGTTTGGACCCGTAGAGGCACCTCCAGGGACACAGCTGCCCCGAGCTGGAACCGCTGGGGCCTGAGGAAGGGGGAGCCCCTGCCACACCCTCACCTTGATGCAGTGGTAGGTGGCGTTGGTGGCGCAGACCAGGTTCTTGTTGGGCCAGCCATCCAGGTCTGAATCCTCCCCGCAGATGAGCCCGTCACCCGCGTAGCCCGTCTGGCACTCGCACTTGTACATGGGGTCGCTGAAGTGGCCCAGGTAGATGCACTCCGCATGCCTGTGGCAGTTGTGGCTTTTGTCCTTGCAGGGGTCCTCAGGCTCACACAGCTGCGGGAGGGCCGAAGCGTGTTAGGACGCGTGCTGACCCTGACCCTGACCCTGACCCTGACGGGAGGGCCGCGTGCAGGGCGCAGGGCTCCCGGCCGCCCACGGGATGCTGAGGAGGGGGCAGCGTCCAGAGACCCAGGGCTCTGCTCCCCTGGAAGGTCTCGAGCAAGAGCAAGATCACGTCAGGCCTCCGGTGGCGCCTGGGGTCACGTGGAGACCACGAGTCCCCACCCTGGCCCTCTGGGATGCTGTGCGTGAAAACTCAGCCCTGTGGTCCCTGCGAGTGGGGTCGCGCTGGCCGGCAGAGTGAGACCGTCTCTCCCCCAGGCCGCCGAACCTGCTCCCGTCCCGTCCACCCTCCAGTCCCAGCTCCCGCCTGACTGTCCTGCTGTCTCTAACGGGAGCTCAGAAGGCCGAGCCGCTCACCTGCTTCTCCGTCCTGGCCGCCTCCAGGCCGACGCCGAAAGGCTGGCTCCCCTTGTAGCGCGGGGGGCAGGGCAGGCAGTGGAAGCCGGGGTTGGTGTTGACGCAACGGTGCGCCTTGCTGGTCGTGAAGCACACGTCGGTGACCACAGCACACTGCGGGGACCAGCGGGCCAGACGTGAGCCCACGCTCCCCACCTCCGAGGGACGCCCCGCCGCCTGGGGAGGGGGCACCCACCTCGTCCAGGTCTTCGCAGTGGGTGCCGTTGCCCAGGAAGCCCAGCGGGCAAGAGCCGCAGGACCAGGACCCGTCAGGGAAGCTGCGGCACTCGGCTCCGGGGAAGCAGGGGTTGGACAAGCAGCCGTCTGCACGGAGGAAGCAGAGTAGAGTCAGCAGCCGCCACCAGGTAGCGCCGTAATGAACCCACACACGAGGCCCGGGTGATGCCCTTCACACACTCTGGGGCTCAGCTGTGGCGAAACTGATTGAGTTAGGAAGATGCTGGGGACAGCCACCAAAAGTCACCACCTCCAAGAGTAAAGAGTCGGAGATGTAGAGGGTGACGGGGCCCGCGTGCTCTGTGACCGCACTACCTACGATGCTCCATTCTGCGCGGCATGCTTTCTGCTTTTATGTAAAAATGCCAGAGGACACAAAGCAGAGGGTAAAGCTTCATGTGTGTAGAACGGATTTTTCTTCTCTGTATTTTCCAAGCATTTTTATACATTTAATCAGAATTAAAACCCAATGATGTCTTCAAAGACTCCTGCGGCTGGAGCGTCCAGGCCCCACGACAGATGCCCGTCGGCCGAAAGGCTGGAGGCTGCGGGCCCGTCCCGTGCACACCCACCTGCGGGGCAGCTCCTCCTGTTACACATCTGATGCTCCGTGACGTCGCCGACGCAGTCCTTCCCTCCGTGCTGGGGCTCCGGGCTGTTACAGATGCGCGTCCGCTCCCGGATCCCTCCGGCACAGGTGACCGTGCAGGCCGACCATGGGGACCAGGGGCTCCACCGACCGTCGACTGGGGGAGAGAAGACAGAGGGGTCACTCGGGGGGCACGGACTGTGCTGGGGGCTCAGGACAAAGAGCCTGGGATAAGGCCACGCCTCCACACGTGGAGGAAACCTGGTAGGAAAGTCCTCTCAGGACTGTATGGTCAGGGAGGGATGCAGATGATGACAATTCACTTGTTTTTGTTTTGTCTCCGGGAAGGGAAATCACACAATCTTCTGTGCTCAGAACCTGGGACCATTGACTGGGGGCCGCTGGCTATGGGTCCACCCCTGCCACGGGCAAGAGGTGCTCACGTCTGAAAAGCTGCGCGGAGCTGAGTTTCATTTTAAAAGGCTGTCACTCATCATCAGTACAGATAACTCAGTAGAGAGGAGAATCCCAGCACAGCCTTTTCTGGGTGAAGACGCTGCCCAAGTCCAGAGCAGGCCTGGTGTGGGGAGCATGTGTCCTCCCAAACCCAGGCTCCAGATGCCCCAGATGCAGGGGGGCCGCCTCCTGAGACCCCCCTCCTGTACCTGCTGTCACCTCCCCCTCGGTCCCGGCCTATTTCTGCTCCATCGTGGATTAACTGGAGCTTGTTCAGGGGAGGTCAGAGCTGAGCACCGCAATGGGCATCCACCCCAAGGCCCAGCTTCCAGAAACCAGCCGACCGAGAGGATCCCAGTGCCCTGACCTCGCGGGGACGCACTGGGCCTGTGTCCTGCTAAAGGCCGGCCCCGAGCCCAGACCCCGCCCTTGTCCACTCACCCGGGCAGGGCGGGCCCTGGCAGGCCTTGGTCTCGCGGCCACCACCCTTGCAGCTCCGCCCGCCCATCTGCGGCACTGGTGAGTTGCAGAGCCGGATGCGGGTGACATTGCCGACCCCACAGGTCACGGAACAGGAGGACCACGGCGACCAGTGGCTCCAGCCACCATCCTGCCGGACTAGTGCATGGAGGGAACAAGGACATCAGAGGCTCAGGGCGCTGAGTGAAAGGCGGGGCTGACCCATCCCGGAAGTCTGCTCATCAACCAGGCAGGAGTGGGGAGCCCAGCTGGGGAAGAGCAGGGTGCGTGGGCCACGTGGAGCACCTCCCAGAAAGGGCAGCAGCAGGGGGTCTCTGGACCCCCAAGACCCCAGGGGCTCGGCCCTGTCCCCCACCCCGGGCCAGCCCGGCCTCTGACACTCACTGCGGTGGTCGCACTTGCCCAGGCTGCACGACCGCGTCTGGATGGATGGCCCCAGGCAGGTGTTACTGGTGACGTCACAGGACCGCCCCCTCTGCTGGGTGCCAGGCCCGCAGGTGGCAGAGCACTCCGTCCACTCCGCCCATGGGGACCAGCCGTCCTCGCCGTCTGCTGGGGGGAACACCACTGCCCATCAGACCTCCCCAGAGACTGCCCCACACAGCAGAGCCCAGCCCTGGGCTCCGAGCTGGATGCCCCAGGTGGGTGCTGGCAGTGGGCAGACAGCAGGGCCGCCCCACGTCTGTCCCAGGGTCGGAGCGCAGGGGCCGCCCTCCCAGGAAAGGGGAAGCAGGGGGATGCACAAGGAGCTTGGCCAGAAACGCAGTGTCTACTGGCAGGAAAGGGGTCTGTGGATGCTTCTAACGGCTTCACAAAGGAGAGCACTGAACCCTGCCTGCACAAGGTTTCGCTGGAGTTGCTAAGATGTAAGTTATTTCCACCTGAACCTCCATGTGCTGATTTATATATGGTGATGAAATCTCAATTTTTGGTTGAAATTACAGGACACTAAATTTCATTCCAAATACTTTAAATTGGAACAAGTTAAATAAAAAGGCAATTTCTTGCCAAGAAATTCTTCACAGGAAATTATCAATCTCTGAATAACAGAAAAGTTGTACCCTTAATGCAAGAGATCTTTCTGGTAAATAGTAAATGCTGTGATTCAACGTCTCAGAAGCAGCAAGAGAAGAACTTGAGGAGACCCTTCCTGGGCTTTTACTCAACAACATGAAACGGCTCCCTCTGGGCAAAAGTGGACACTCAGGCTCCCGCAATCACACTGTTACTCTCTGTAGCATGTCCGATTTGGTCTCTGTTTAACACCTAATATACATCAGGCACTTTTGTACATATTGTGCTGTTTATTTTCATCCTAAAACTAACCCTGTGTCATGGGGACACTCATTCTGTATTCTACTGATGAAGAATCTGAAACCTGGGAAAGCCACATTTCGCTCAGATTCATGGAGGGGCAGAGCCTGTGCTCACGTCCTTGGGCTCCCCGAACACGGAAGCTGCCCAGCCCCACCCGGGGCACCAGACTCAAGGACCCGCAGACCAGGATGAGGGCCAGACAGTGAAAGACAAACAGGACACGCAGAGCAGCAACCGATTCAGTCAACGCTGCCGGTGACACCACGAGGAAGGGGGCGGGGATCCGGTGTGAAGGAGGCTCAGATGCTCCAGGGTCAGCTAGGGGAGGGCGACGCGGGACTCGAAACAGAGGCGGGGGTTTTGGCTTTGGACCAGCACAGGAGGGAAGGCTGAGGAGGACCAGGACCCCGGAGCCACGAGCATCTGGGCGCTTCAGGAGGACCTCGGAGCCCCGGCCCCTGCGAGACCGTCCGACACACACACGCACGGTCACACAGCCGGGGCCGCCGGGGCCGAGGCCGCCGCCCGCCCGCCGGGCACTCACCATGGAAGCAGGAGGGACAGCACTCGCCGTCCACAAACGACGGGTCGGCGCACGTGGCGGGAGGGCAGCTGATCTGGTGGCAAACGGTTTTAAATTTCTACAAGGAAAAGAGGCATTTATGTCACTTATTTAGGAACGTGAACACTGACCCAGGGCTGGACTGGAAGGGTCGGCAGGAAGGCTGGAGGTCTCTGCCCGCAGACCCCGCCGGTTACAGGGACGGGAGCGCATCTCTCGCCGCGCGCACACTCCTTTCTTCGTCCGCGGGCACGGGGCCTTCCGCGCGCTGCGGGTGGGGGGACGCGCAAGGTGGCAGCGGCGTCTGGTGTCCAGGCCCCCAGCAGTGGAGACCAGGTGGCAGGACACAAGGAAACCAAGCGTCAGGTCGTGCCGTGGGCAGTGACCCCATCCCCAGCAGCTTGTGCCGAACCCAAGGTGCTCGCAGGACCGAGTGGCCTCAAACACAAATATGCGGGGGACCGGCCAGCCACCGGGTGACACTGGCTGCACCCTCCCCGGCTCTCTGGGCTCAGAACCACGGGGCCACTCGGGCCTCATTGGAGGTGGCCCCCTTCCCCACGCCCCACGCGTGGCACGGGGAGAAGAGAGCGGGAAGCCTCCAGCCCGGGGCCGCTGCCAGGAGACCATGTGCCCGTCTCACCTTGCAGGTGCACTTGGTGCAGCTGTCCACCACCCAGGTTTCATTTTCCGCAAAGAACCTGCCGTCCTGCAAGCAGGCGGACATGTTCCTGGTCTTGGGGGGTCCTCCAATGAGCTCCCAGAGAAACCGGTTGTCATTAGACTGGAAAGTGGAGGGAAGGAGGTCAGCACAGCCGCAGCAGACTCTGCAGCCATTGCACACGGGCGGATGCAGGACGTGCAGTCGTGAAGGAGCCTCATGCTGGACCACGGGGGACGGGGTCCCTCCCACCGCCCACAGCTGAAAACTAAGGTTCAATTCTTGAATTCACACATTCTTCCAAGTGTGACAGACACGGCTCTGATAGCACAACGGCAAAGGCAAACAGACATAAGCCCTGCTGTCATGGGGGTTACAGACTGCAGGAAACAATGCAAAGTTTAAAAGAAAATCAACTAAGTGAAAGTTACACCATTTGTCCCCTGAGCACGTGTGTTGTCACCTCCCTCCTTCTAGGCACCCTGCTCCCACTAACATCTCTGATCTGGGGATAATGGGCGCTTTGAGAATCACCCAAAAGATATGCCCCCCCCTTGTTCTGGCGCAAAATGGACAGAAACACACCATCCGGACGTTTTTGTGTGATTCAGCGAGCTGGCGAATTTCCTTAATCCCCAACTCCAATGTAGGAAAACTCCCGAAGCTCTTTTCAGCTGAAAGCGAGACGCGTCAGGGGCAAAGGCTCCCCCGCTCCTGTCTCGGCCTCCCTCTGCAGCCCCTCCCCCGCCGGGACCCCCGGAAGCCACCGGCACCAGCAGGGCTGAGGCTCTGTGTCCTGAAGCAGCCAGTTAGAGGTCACACGCCACGTGCAGCTCGTGGGAAGGTCCTCCGCGTTTACGAAGATCCCCGCCCAGCAGGGCCCCCGCCTGCGGGTGTCCCTGGTCTCAGCGCCCCCAGCCCTGGAGGCTCCCTGAGGTGGTGAGCGCTGGGTGGGGAGGTTGCTCTCCCCCACCCCCCACCCCGCTCCTGCCCCCACCCAGCATATGGTAGAACATTCCAGAAGCCACACTCATCGTGGGTACTGCCCAGCCAGCGCCCTAGCTGGAGCGGAAGTGAGCCATCCAGGGCCCTTGGGTGGAGCAGAGCCCCAGGGGCCTGGGGACCCCCTCCCCTCTGGTATATTCTTTCCCTCGGAGCCGCCCCGGGCCACAAGCTTCCTTCAGGCTGAGCTCAGGTCTACATCACGGGAGGATGGGCCAACGGAGGCTGCTTACTGCCAGCAACCTGCTCTGAGCCCTAAGGCGCGCCTCCTAAGACCTGAGGCACGTGTTCTGCCCCTTGACGTGCTGCCGAGAGGAAAACCAATTTGCCTGTTACGACCTCATGCCTTCAGGGACAGGCTCCGCTCTGAACGCCATTCTTTAGATGAACGTACCTCCCTCGTGTGCAGGCTTTCTGTTTCCTGGGAGACGAACCCCCAGGGTTGAAGGACTGAGAGGAAGGCTCGTGGCCCGTGAGCACATTTGCCATAAGCATACCCGCCCTCCAGCCACACGGCATTTAACCACATCCCGGACCGTCAGCCTGGTCGCCCAGGGAGCCGGGTGGTTACTCCTGGCTAGCAGTGGCTAGTCGGGGGTAGTGGTGGATAGAGTGCTGGTTAACGGTGGATAGTCGAGGTTACTCGTGGTTAGAGAAGGGTCCCCGGGGCACCCACCACTTTGCGCAGGTTCTCGTGGAGCTGGTTCACGATGACGTGCAGCCCTGACAGCTCCCTGATCAAGCTGCCCAGCTCCTCGCAGGAGTGCTCGCACACCTCCAGGCCCTTGGCCTCACTCCGGCCCACGTGCTCCATGGAGACTGGGGGGCTCAGGTGCAGCGTCTCCGTGTTCTCGCTGATGGCGTTGGCTTCGGCTGTGGGGAAGACGCGGAACGGTGAGCCCGCTGGCCTCTGGCCACAGCCTGGCCGGGCCCGCGGGGCGCTATCTGGAGCACTTGGGCTACATGGGCGCCCAAGAACCCGAGAGCTGGTGGAGGTGTTTCCCGTTACGGCCCGGCTTGTACCAGAGGGCACTGCTTACCTCACAGCACCGTGGGGACTGAGCCTCAGACACCACCCATGAGCAGAGCGAACGGTCAGCTCAGGGATGGAAAAATGCAAAAAGCCTCAGAGACCTACATCTGCATCATGCATTGTGTTCAAACTCATTAGAGGCAACAATTTCCTGTTTTTCTTGTTTTTATATAAATATTTATATAATTTATTATCTAAGATAAGTTCCTTCTTTTTGTCCCCCACCCTAAACCTGTTTCCAGCCCCATATTCTCCATGAATTCCAACAACTCCTTTCACTCCTCATTTATCCCCTTTTTCCATCCCAAACGCCTTTTCATTTGGCTACTGCATGAAGGCAAATTCAGTTTTTTTCTTGCTAAATGAGTCATTTCATTATTTCCCTGCTGGCCTCACGAGACCCCCAGAAAGGCAGAATCCCAACCTTGGGCTCAGAGCTTACTACCCCGGAAATAGTACAAGCGCTTGGAAGTCCCTGAACATGGGACACACACACGGCTATGCCACTAGTTACAAAAGTGATCTGGGCAAGTGCCGAGATGGATGTCGCCCTCGGGGGAGGCTGGCCAGCTGGGATGTGGCCGGCAAGCCAGCCCCAGCGTCCTCTCTGCAGTGATGCTCAACTGTCTCGTCCGATACATTCCATTACTGAGTTATGACCTGTCAATATCATAATTCTGTCAGACAGTCTATGATCGAGTCTTGTTATTTGTTTGTAAATCCTTGTTGCAACTCACACTGATCCCTCAGACTCACCAGACCTAAAACCATATATAACCACACAGACATAAGCATATTAATCACTACATGTATGTAGAATAAAAATACGGCAACAATAAAAGTGCCTGGAAGTCCCACGACCGTCTCATGGAAGATGGGCAGAGCCCTTCCTCAGGATAGGACACCCCCCGTTCGTGGCATGCAGGGCAGGGACCGGGCTGAGGGCCACGTCCACTCTCCCCACCCATCAAGGGTCAAGTGCCCCCTTTCCTTTTCTCTGTCACAGAGACGTGCCCACCCCACCGGGTGACCGCTTCCAAGGATGCTAAGCTCTTATCTAGAGACAAGCAAGTCTCCCTCCATCAGGGCCCCCAGGACCATCTTCTGTTTCTCTGTGTCCTGTGGGATGTCAGTTAGTACTGTCTTAGCCTTTTTAGAACTTTTGCTTTTTTATGACCTCAGCTCCCCGCAAAAAATGTCTATGACCTAATCCGAAGGGGCTGATATTGGCATTTCAGCCGGAGCTGGCGGTTTGGGATGGGATGTGGTCCAGAGCTTCAGAGGCTGTGGTGCTCAGGGAGTTTGGAGCTGAGGGTGTGTGACAGGAGGCCTTATAAGGTCCTCTCAATGCACAGGCCACCAAAAGTCACAGTTTCATTTCTTTCCTTCCCTGAACTCAACTGGCCGACTGTGGACAGACGCACAGACTGAAAGGTGGACGGCCTCGGATGGAAAGACGTGGATGCTGCCTGCAATGCCAGTGCTCGGGGCTTCGGCCTCTGAACCGTCAAGCCAGCACTCCGGACGCTCCGGGGGCAAGGGCTGGGTCACAAAGCCGCAACTGTGCATTACAGACATCAAATCCTACGTATCCTTACGCAGGGATCCATAGGAGAACAACTTATATTTGCTTACAGTTGACATGAAGAAGCCTTTTAATGGAAGTAAATTGGAAAATGGGATCACGTGTCAGATCAGAGCCTCTTGTGTGGACTCGACCTGGGGGCGGGAGCTGCGCTGCTCCGATGCTCACAGGCCACTCCCCCGACAATTAGCGGGCCCTCCTGGCACCTCGCTTCTTTATTTGTAAAGTGAGGAAAGTGGATGAGCCCAACTCAAGGGGTTTTGAAGATGAAATGACACAACGCATTCAAAAAGCCCCAGCATAGTGACCTTTATATATCAAATGCTCAAGACAATGTTGACAAATTATGGTTGAATGTAAATTCAAAATGCAATTAACAGACAGCGTGGGATTATCTGTCAGTGATTCAGGTGGCGTCCATTTTCATAATAAGGCTGTATCAACAGTTGTGAATAGTATAAAAAACTTCCATAAACCAAATTGGACAAACATCTCTGGTGTTATCTTCCTAAGCTGATCTTCCCACATCAGTAGACTAGAATAGTTGCATGTATTTAAACTCATATTAAAACGCCAGGGATTTATTTTTTGGCATGTAAAATGGATTATATTGGATAATTAAAATATATTCATAATTAATCCTTCAAGCAATGTATTGTTTCGGAGGCCAACCCATCCAAGCTGACCAGCGAACTCATTCAAGGCCATGGCGGCACTTGAACCATATTCCAACATGTTTACTTATGTCCCACCGGCCCCTCCCCACACACCAAAGGAGGACCCCCTCAGAGGTGGGACGTGGGGCACCACACGCAGCTCAGACACCTACCTCCCTGGCTTTGCTGGCAACCTTTCTTGCTCAGAAGATCTTCCACTGAGTTTTCAAACACTAAGTAGACGTTCTGCAGCAAACCCTGAAATATGTACAAGGAAAGAAACAGAGATGGATAAACAGCGAATGTTCAATGCCACATTAAACGATGTTTCAAAAATACAGGATGTAACCTTATAGCAGTGAGAACATTTTCTTCTGTGCTTTTATCCTCAGCAGGTCTGAAATCTCATTAATGGGTTATCTGTGTGTTACTTTGAAGCTTCGTTTGAGGCAAGAGGCAGGCAGTGAGGTTGACCAGAGGAGAAGGAAGAGTGTCTTAGAGAAGCTGTGGTGGCCCCGGAGGGACGGCCAGGGCTGTCTTCTGAGCGCGCCCAGGGGACAGCGGGGGCCACACTCTCTCCGCAGGGGACTCTGCCGGTGCCTGGTGTTCCCGCCCGCGGCCGTGGGTCTCGGGAACGTGCACTGCTCCAACCACAGAACAGACGGTACAGCTATGAGGCCAGGCCATCCTCCCGGTGACAGTGAGGGGTTTGTCCCGGGGGGGCCAGTCAGCCACGTGGGCCTGGGGGGGCTTCTTGACAATGGCCAGAGACCACGACCAGCATCTCTAGGCCTTTACTGAAATAACTGAGTCTAATCATACATTTATTTCCAAAGAATACACACACACCTGGAGAATAGTTACTAACCCTCCACTGCATGTTCTAAACAGTTGCATTTAGAGAGATCCTCTTGTAAAAAATATTATAACTGAGGTGAACGTGGAACTATTCCCTCATAAATCAATAGTCCCTTCCTTAGAAAACATAGTTTTCTCCCCTGTCTTCCTGTCATGTCGGTACTGAACTGGAATCTGGGGCTCTGGGGTTATAGAGACCTTTGCATGGGGCTGCTCCCTCAATCATCAAATCAATCTTCACTCAGGAAATCGGTGACCATTTGTGCAGCTAAGAAAGGGCACCTGTGACAGCTTGCTCTGCTCATTCCTGGTTCAGAAAGCCGTGTGTGCCGTGTGTGCACGTAAGAGCGTCTATGAGTGTGTGTGCAAGCATGTGTATACGTGTATAGTGCGTGCACGTGTACATGATTGCATGTGCCAGTGGGTGTGCACTGTGCACGTGGAGCTTGTGTGGGTAGGTGCACGTGTGTCTGCTTCTCCGAGGCCACACCCGACCCCTGCACAAGGCAGCGCACTAAGCGGGGCCCGCGGCTGCGTCCCGCACAACCTACCCGGAAGTGACTCTCTCGGGCGGGGCCCTTGGCCACGTACATCCTGCTCTTCTCGGTCTTCAGCTGCTCGTAAAAGGGCTCGTCCAGCGTGAAGCTGTCCATCAGGTCGCAGCCCACGTAGAGGCTGTAGGTCTCTCCGGTCACCTGCACAGTGATGTTCTTCCACTGGGAATCAGCCAGGCCCACGTCCTCCAGGGAGATGACGTGCTGGGTGCCGTCCACCCAGTACGTGAGGTCCAGGGTGTCGGCGGGGCCGTTGGACACGATCTCGAACTGCCTGTGTGTGGCGCCTGGGCCCTCCAGCGCCAGCAGGGTGCCCCTGGACTTGCGGTCCTGCTTCAGGCTGGCCGTCAGGAAAAAGCCCTCCTTCCGCCGCATGGCCTCGGCGATCCGACCCAGGTGCTCCGCGCTCACCGGAGGGATATAGTCAAAGCGCACGAAGCGGTAGGCGGGCGCGCTGGGGTCCGGGCCCCGGAACTGCTTGGCCCCGATGGTCTTGCGGTTGATGCTGCTGATTCTGAAGAGGTCAAAGGCCGTGTCCTCGTCCTGGTCGCCGGCTGCCCGGGGAGCAGAGCAAGAGGGTCACGGGGAGTAGCAGGCACAGGCACCCTCATCTCGGGGCCCCAAGTCCGCCCCTTCCTCGCCTGGGTGCTCGGGCTTTATTCCTCGAAAACCACCGCTGCCTCCACCCCCGCCCAGACATCTGCTTCCACAGGACCAGCTCCGCCCTTGACCAGTCAGGGGCCCTCTGCTCAGACCAGCTGACCCTTTGCCCAGCAAGCCTTCCTCCAGGACGGATTTAGCATTCGGGTCATGCTCGGGCCCACCTGCTCCTGGACCAGGACCCTGGCCGCCTGCTCTTTCCTGCTCTTCCACCCAGAGCTGAAGCTCGAAGGCGACCTTCTTTCTAGCCTCTGATGCCCAGAAGGGCATCCTGCAGGGAAGTGCACCTCCACTCTTGCCACTGGCGCATTATTAGAAAGCAGTTACATTCCATGTCGCTTTCTTAGACAGATCAGTTGGCTTGAGCTTGTCACGTGGGAACCCCTTATTTTGTAGAAAGACGTGCTCCCACTCAGGGCTCACCCTGCGGGGGAGCATCTGAGAGATGATGAGCCGTAAGGCCACAAATGAATGGTTTTAAGTCACCGTCTAAACTACTGGGAAGAGTTGTTGTCAGACCTCCCCAAATCCTAACACTTTAAGTCATTCACAATAATTTTCTGAACAGAAAGTTTAAACAGAGAATAACTTTTCATCTAATACTTGGCAAATTAAAGCATTATAATACACAGTGTTGCTGATAGAAGTGTCATTTTACTACCTGCAGTAGAGCTATGTGCCCATATATCAAAAATCCTTAAAATAATTAAAACCTTTGACTCAGCAATTTTACTTCGGGAAGCTATCCTAAATATATAATCACAGACTCTAGGATATATGTATTCACAGCAGTATTTCATGAGGCATCATTTATACTAGTGTAGATGGGATGTGTAAAGTAAACGGGAATTGACCTAAAAATACTGGGGGTTACCTTCTAATGGAATATTATACAGTCATTAAAAATCATGTTGTAAGAAAAGAAACACATGGAAAAATAGTTTTGATACATTTTTAAGAGCAAAAAAACAGTGGGAAGGAAATAAGTTATAAAACACCAAAAAGTTTAGTATGCTGTAAATATCACATATGAAAAAAGGCAAAAAGTGCCTAGCAAAAGACTGCATCTCCAGGTCAGAGGGTATCTTTCTCTACCACCTGGATTTTCCAAAAATAAATGATTTCCTGGTGTATGGACTCAAAAGTAATTGGGGATTTATCTTAAACTAAGTTAAGAAGTTTCCATCCAGGCCTCCACTTTGTCCATCCCTCCGCCCACAGGTGAGGCTTTTGCTCCGGGATCCCAGGTCACTGGCGGGGCGGGGGGGGGGGGGGGGGG
>NW_006769874.1:2649812-2676507 GCF_000442215.2 Lipotes vexillifer
GGGGAGGGGGCGGTCCACACTCACCCCGAGCACTGTACCAAGGCCATAAGGCTAGCAGCAGCAGCGGCCACAGCATCCTGCCTCTGCCCAGCTGAACCCCTGCAAATAAATCAGACCTGTTACTTCTGAATACATAAACTCAACGTCTAGTGTAGATTGGAATTTTTACTCATATGACCATTTAAAAAGAATTTGTATAGGAAAATCAGAAACACATGGATTTGTGGGCAGTTAAAGCTAGATAGGAAATGTGCTTTTCAAATGGATTCTTCTAACTGTAGCTGGTATTCACTAGTCTAGCCTTTGCTGACAAACACTATGCTAATGACGTCCTAAGTATTCATATTATTTAACCCTCATAATGACCTAGGAGGCAACAACTATTATTATCATCTCCATTTTACTGATGGGTAAGTGGAGTTCAGAGAAGTTAAGTGCTTGCCCAGAGCAATGATGATACTGAAAGGTGTAGCCAGGATGTAAACCCAGGAAGTTTGAATTCAGAAAAATGTCAGCTTGGGGAAAATAACCTATGAAGACATTTTGTGTAAATAGCCAAGAAAAAAGTTGCACATGACTTAATTAAATAGAATAAATATTAACTGTATATGAGTTAGAAGTAAACTTAGTTTGGTGGATCATAATTACAAAAAACAAAAATAGCCTTCTACTTAGTAATCACTTTTACTTTGTCTTTCTATTTTCCTGAGGCCTGTTTTTCCATTCTTGAGGATTCTCAGTTGGCAGGCTCAGCAGACACTGGCCCAGAAGTTAGAGACTGGCCAGGAGCCCGTTCCACAGTTAACCCCTGCTCGGCCTCCTGGTCTCCCCACTGAGCAGCGCATGGTCCCAACACCCCTCCAGCGATACACTGCATCCCGCTGAGGCGAAGCCAAGCTGAGTCCCTCACCCCTCCCTGTTTAGGGCTTCAAAGATCCTGAGCTCCTCAGTGACGAAGAAATCCAAGGAGTCCCCTCTCCAGAAGGATTTGGGAACCTAGGACTACCCATTCCCCCCAAGATGGGGACCATCCCCTGGGGAAGCGGGGTCCATGCAGGACCCTCAGATTTCCCCCTGGGACCCAGACACTTGCTTTCAGTCTGTCCACAGCAAGTCCAGAATTTCACTGAGTTCCACCTACACATCGAGGAGCCAGCTGTGTACCCAGGCAAGCCCCTGCCGGACCAGGCTCAGAGATGCCTTGTCAGACACCCTCTGTGCAACCTGGGGAAACTTACTTACCCTCTCTGGTCTCAGTCTCCTCCTCTGTAGAATGAAGAATAGGCATTTAAATTTTCTACTCATGGGGTTATTGTGAGAAATAAATCAAGCAAGTTAGTGTCTGTAAAGGCTTATGTAGCCCAACAAGCACAGGGCGCATGGCTGTTCATTGGAATGCGCTGTCCCATGACCACCCAGTGCAGTAGGAGTGAGGGTGTTCATAGGACTCCAGAGGGCTGAGTTACACGAGTGAAGCCTCTTAAGGGACTTAGACTAGCACTTGGCACTCAGTGAACACTACGCAAGCGTTCCAGAGTAAACGGTGGGCAGGCACGTCTGCAAAGCTCGGGTCTTTTCCCCATTCAGCCACACGTGCACCTCTGTCCCCTGCAGACAGCAGTGACCACTGCCTCTGGCAAAGACAAGCTCCATCCAAAATGTAAATTTCCAAATTCTGGAGGCTCAGCTTCCTATCAGCCTCAAGGGAGTACACTGAACTCTGCTGCTAACAAAATCAAATCCTCTGATTCTAAAGCAGACGTGTCAGCACTCTGCCATCTGTCCCATCTTATCTCAGGGGATCGCGACAGCAAAAAAGAACACAGCAGGCTCGGAGTCACGGGTATGGCTGGTACAGCCTTATCAAGTCCTGTGTTCTTAGAAGGCAACACGTATGATATCCTACGACACACGCCATAGGGACGGGGACACACGCTCCCATATCCTACGCCTCACTTCACACATTTAGTGCTTGTTTAAGGTCATATTTTTTCCAAAGGAAAGGTTTCCAAAGCCTTCTGCAACAGAATATCATTAGAACTTGTAAAGATCTTTTAAAATTCTTTTTATATCAACAATCAAAGCAAACATAACTTCACTGAGAAATACCTCCTTCCCTCGGTCGAGAGTGCCGTGATTTCCCCAAAGGAACCCAACTCGGATTTACAGAAGTCATGCTAATTCCCCTCTGCCTTTTCATCTGCAAATTATTCCCCAAACTTTCAAGAACAGCTGGAGTCCAGGGCAGTCAGAACACTCTGCACAGACTCACTGAACACTATTCATTAAGAACGTTCAAAAACACTTGTCAGCTGTGAAAAATGTTTAGAATTTGTCTCTATAACCTCTCTGCTTATTTTTCACGTGCTCAGGAACAATTTTTTCTAGTTTCTTTCTCATGGCCGCACCTCGATAATAAACTTTATGTGCAAATGTCTTATTTTGTAGCTGAAAACAGAAGCATCTGCCCAAGTTTCCAGGCAGCTACGTTCACGAAAGTAACAAGAATCCTCAGGTGATGCGAAAGCCCAGGAAGGTCACAGCATTATCCCTGCAAATAAAGTGCTGAAAATGAGTTGACTTGCCTCAGTTCTCCAACTGGGCGGCACAAATGCAAGGTGAAGACGTGCTTGCTGTTGAGGGGCTAATGGGCACATGCCCCCTCCTTACTTTAAATCTCTTCTGCACTTTCTCCTTCCCCCCTCTTAGAATCAGAAAGAGGCTTTTCTGAAAATTAAACTACGATGAAATGTTTTGGTAAATTCAAAAAAAGCTCTTACCTGGTATGTAGAAAACCTGCAGGGATGACTCCTCTCAGAGTTGGGAATGGGGTCCAGGAGGTATGAGGGTCCGGGAGGAGGCCCAGCCCCACTCAGCAGAGGAGCTGGGCTCAGAGCTCGGTACCCACCGGGCAGCAGGCGCTCCTTATATGCTCTGGGTCCTGTGTGGGGCTGTCAGTCAGACACACGCGGAAGCAAGCTGAACTCACTCCTTCGGAGAAATGACATAATTCCTCCTCTGATCTCGCATTTGCTGGAGTACCGGGCACCGGTCTGGTCCAGCCTCCCCACACCCCCGTAGCCCCACCCCTGCTCCGACCCGCAGCTGGGGGACCACAGAGGAGAAGCCAGATGAGTGAGGGGAAGATTGACTTTTCCTGTCTTCTCTCAGGAAATAAAATGCTATAAATAAAGCCAGCAAGATTGGCTGGAACTCCCCTTTTTGCTTAAGAGAAAGAATGCAAGTTGTAGGCTTCAGAGCTGGTTCACATTACCCAAAGTGAGAATGGTCTTTCTAAACCAAATAAGTAACAATCAATAAAACGCAAAAGAGTAACTGGGTGGAAATGATCAGTCCACCTACTGATGAAGTTATATGGACCAATTCATTTATCATGTGCGGAAAGTACGATATTTCATCTAAAAGGAAGTCAACACATCACCTGGATGACAGACAAACAGGATGGGGAATTATTTTCACCCAAATTCTATTTCATGAGCTCAGCCCGGACCCCATAGGATGGCCTCTCCCTGGAGACGCCCAGCGTGCGGCCAGGAACCTCTGGCACAGACTTTCCCAGCGGCATGAACGAGCCGTAGTCAGCTTCCACAGACTCGCTTACCAGGACAGCCCGATGAGCGGGTCGTGCAAGAGGAAGCCTCGAGAAGTAAGAATGGCAACAGCCAGACTCCCTGCCACTTCCCAGAGCTCACACATCCCAGGCTGGGCCCTGGACGGAGGGAGGAGATGGATGGGAGAGGGGGCGGATGAGGGGCAGGTGGATGGAGGGAGGAGGTGCGGCATCCCCAAGGCCAGGCTGGACCGCAGACAGAAGAGGAGGTGTGGTCGGCCGCATGGGCTGACGACCCCCGAGGTACCGGGCAGCGGTGTGGTCAGCAGTTGACAGGTCAAGTCTCAGCTAAAGGGTGTTAGAGGGAGTTTGCTCTAAGCCACCTTGGAATCTGATGGGGTAATGTTGCTGAGGGACCTGCATCCTCTATACCTGGGTCCCTGCCAGGTGGGGGCCACGAGGGGCAGCAGGTGCACACAGAGCCAGCCACACTGCAGTCCAGCCAGGGTGTCCCTGGGGGTTTGGAGGATGGAGTGGGACAGGGAGAGGGCTCGTCACCAAGCAGGACCATGACTTTGGCCCACTGTTTGCATTTTCTGAAAGCCTTTGTTTATGGTGACTGTACATTTGTTACCGGGTACACAACATCAATTTCTGACGTACAGAGAAAGAAGAAACTTGACTCAAAGAATATATAGTATATGTCTTGTTCAAGGTAAGATATCTTGCTTTTGGTCAACTAATTGGTGACACAGTCATCATTTAAATTTAAAAAGCTGGACTCTATGTAACTCAGTTGATGTTGTCTCAGACTCCAAAGAAGAATGTATAACCCCGTTTCCCTTAAAGCCTTTTCAGTGGAGCTTGTTGATATGCTAGTTGACCTTTGCTGACAGGTTGGCTGCTCCTTTGTCCAGAAAGCGGTGGTTAAACACTCACGCCCCACCTGCCAGCAGACGGAGCCGTCAGTGCCTCTCTTTATCTACCCATCCGTCTGATGGCCACTCACCCAACGAGCTTGAAGACAGGAAGTCCTGCTGTGCTGAGCATCTCAGGAGCATCTCAGGAGCACATGGGGTGAGGAAGGGTCTCACCACCTTCGCGGCTGAGGAGAACAGACCACAAGCAGGGCCAGGTCAGAGGAGCGCTTGGCCAGAGGTATCACCTTGCTGGGGCTCCAGAGAAGAGGTTTCTCCCAAAGGGGAAGCTGGACTTGGCAGTTCCACTGCACAGGGGGCATTGGAGGCTGGAGCGGAGCAGGCACAGAAGGTCCTGGGCGGCCACCACGGGACAGAGGGACTTGTGACAACGAACCACAAGGCAGAGTCGGTCACAGTAGGCAAACGGGAATTCTGAAGAGTTAACAGACACTTGAGCAGTATATCAGTTTTCGGGGATGAGGAAAGTGTGTGCATCTAACAGAAGAGGGGAAAGAAAGGCCAAAGCAGGCTGAGTCACATCCCCCAGTGCGTGGCCACCTGGAGCCTGTGACCTGACACTGTTTGGAGACACGGTCTCCGCAGATGAGGTCGTTCTGGAGGAGGGTGACCTACGTCCAATGACTGGTGTCCTTATAACAAGAAGGTCATTGGGACACAGGACACCGTGTGAGGACAGAAGCAGAGATGGGAGGGATGTGGCCACAAGCCAAGGAACCTGAGGATCATGCAGCCCCAGAAGCAGTAGGACCTCCCCAGAGCCTCTGGAGGGAGCACAGACCTGCCTGCACCTGGACCTCAGATGTCCAGCCTCCAGATGGTGAGAGAATTCACCAGTGTTGTTTCAAGCCACCCAGTTTGTGGCACTTCGTTATAGCAGCCCCAGGAGACCAACGCAGATGCACTGCCAGGTTCCAGAAACTTTCATTTTCACAGTCCTTGTGGGAGGCCCGGGGGGCAGTGGAGTGAGGCAAGCTACGTCAGGACAGCAAGACCAGCTATTGACTGGGCCAGTGACCGTCCCCGGCTGGGGATGGGGTCAGCCTGGCGATGACTCTGAGTCTGATGGGGAATCAGGGGCTCTGGGATGAGGAGGACAGATGGGGGTCCAGGCAGGTTCCTGCAACGGGATCAAACATCACCCTGTTTAGGGCATCCTACACAGAGGTTGGGTACGGGGTGCAGCTCTCACCCCAGGTGCCTAGGCTGGGCTGTGTTCCCACAGAAGTGCCCAGTGCAGGTATAATCCCCCCCTTCCAACCCTACCGGGCAGATGCCCAGTTCCAGACACTGGACTTTATTTTATTTATTTATTTTTTTTTTTTCGGTACACGGGCCTCTCACTGCCGGGGCCCCTCCCGTCGCGGAGCACAGGCTCCGGACGCACAGGCCCAGCGGCCACGGCCCACGGGTCCAGCCGCTCCGCGGCATGTGGGATCCTCCTGGACTGGGGCACGAACCCGCGTCCCCTGCATCAGCAGGCAGACTCCCAACCACTGCGCCACCAGGGAAGCCCCAGACACTGGACTTTAGATGGACGTGGTCCCTGGGGCAGGAGGGGGATGGACGGGCGGGATGGAGAGGGGACCAGAGCAAATGCCTAGGGGGCCACGCCGCTGATTCCAGATGCCTGGAGAAGCCTCTGGAAAAGGTGTCTTCGTGTCTCTGGAGCAAAATTAGAATTTATGTACCAAGGAAACAGGGTGAGATTCCCGCTCATTCCTGGCAGCTCCCTGTTTTTCAGCGACTTCCAGTCACAAGAACACCTGAGCGTCAACTGATGGCCATGGACCCTGAAGGAGACGCGGCAGGGGATTCACCAGAAACGCAGGGCGGTCCTGGCACACGCGGGGCCGTTGGCCAGAGAACGGGGTCTGCTCTGTACCACGTGCTGCAGATGCTCTGTAAGTACCTTTTGAGTTAGAGAATGAGCCAGTGGGTTCACAAACAAACAAAATGACCTCTCTGCTCTTCTTACGTGAAAACTCTGCGCAGCTGAGGTTTGGGTGGAATCGAAGGAGGGTCCCCTGGGGCGGCCTCCTGGGGCATTCTGAGCACCCCTCACTCCGGGATCTCGGTTTCTGCGGGAACCGAGGGGGTCTGGAGGTGAGGGCGGGGAACCGGGACCATCTGACCCTCGCAGTGCTGAGCTGGTGGGGCTGCAGGGGCGGAGCCGTCGAGGGCGCAGGACCGGAGCCGGGAGCAGGGAGCTAGGCGCCCTGGATGGAGACACCGCAGCTGCAGGCATCTGTTTCCTCTTAGGCTCTCCTGGCCCTGAGTCAGCAAAGGGCTTTCTCACCCTCCTGTGGGCAGAGGGTTCCTGGAACTCGCTCTGCCCTGCCCGACAGCAGAGGAGAAACAACCGCGTGTGATTCCGACGTGAGGGCGCGGGGGGCCGGGGGCAGGAGAGGATTCCTGAACAAAGGGTCCTGTGGATGGAGGCCAGGCAGGACGAGGTCGCGGGTTATTTGCAGTCCCCGTGGGAAGGGAGCAGCCGCCCAGAAATGCTAAGGGGTGAGGAGGTGGCCAGCGGCCTCGGCCCACGTGAGGCCGGGCAGAAGCTGGGGAGGCCGTGAAACGGGGCAGCGAGAGTGGAAGCCTGGATCCAGCCCCAGGCCGTCTGTGACACTGCCAAAGCCCCGCCCTGGGCCTCGGCTTCCTGCCTGTGAGACAGGCACACCCCAAAACCCACCGGGTCGGAACCCAATCTGAGCCAGCCCAGGGCCCTGTGCTCTTCTGGCAGTGTCAGCAGGTGGAACGAGGTCCACCTCCAGGGTCCCCAGCACGCGGTGGGGATGCTTACCAAGCAGGGGACACCAGTTGATGGCTCCAGGCCAGAGGGCAGAGAGGTCACAGTGACCCCCGAAGCTCTAGTCCCACAGTACAGCTGGGAGGGAGCCGGGGCTGCTCTCAGGCCCAAGGCTCGGCTCTGTCCTCCCGTCAGCACTTGAGCTATGATGCCAAATCTCTGCACTTTTCCCGTGTTTGCTGCTTTGCAAAGCCTCCAAGACACTGTGACAAGACAAATGTTGCAGGTTCTTGATCCAGTGGGGGACCCCGGGGGTCGCGGGGACCTGGCTGCAGCAGCGTGGGGCCCGGGCGAGGCCAGGCTTTCCAGGCGTGCTGGACCCCTTCCCTCGGCTGTGTCCTGCACTCCCAAACTTAACGTTCAGCTACCGGTGTCAGGTCTGCTCCTGGCCGGCCTCCTGGCCTCCGGGCTCACTCATCCGGTCATCCTGTCAGGTTTCGGGCCTCACCCCGGCCAGGCCCAGCCCCATCTGGCCGTAGACTCACCTGCCCTACTTCTGTTCAAACGCGCCATCGGATGTAAACCCACGTCCACAGAAGCGGCACTGGTGTCTTCGCCGTCCTTATCCACCCTCCACAGAGGACGTGGCTCCTCAAGCCAAGGCCGGTGAGTTATCCGGATCTTACCTCTCCCTGGAACTCCGGATCCCACATCTGCAAGGCTGGGAGCAGCCCTCCCCCAGCCTGGGCCGAGACGTCACTCTCCCCGTCTGTCCCTCCCACTCCAGAAAGCCCAGACTCCGCTGGAGCCGAGGGACAGGCCGGCCAGCCGCTGGGATGCGGACTCCGGGGCCCCACACCTTGCTCAGCTCCCGGGAGACAGCCCTTCTGCACTGACTAAATGACAGCGGAATGGGATCCCCAATACCTCTCCAGGGACCCGTGAGCCCACCGAGGGCTGGGGAAGTGCCTGGTGCCCCGCTAACCCTCAGCCGCCTGCAGGGGCAAGAGAGCCTCAACCGCTGTGCCTGCCCCCCTGCAGTCATCCCCCAGAGTGACTGGAGGGACACTGCAGGAATGACACCCGAGGTGCCCTGCTGACACCCCCCCAGTGACCCGCCTCCCCAGCTTCCGTGGCCGCCCCTCCCCCTCCCCTTTCTTGTGTCCTTTGGGCTCCCCTCCCCCACCCCATCACCTTTCTGTGCCTCAAATGCTATTCTCAGGGACCTTGGCCTTGCTACCCCTTCTGCCCGAAACACTTACCCGACAGCTGTCAGACGGCTGGTTCTTTCTACTAAAGCAGCTCAGGCCTCAGCTTCGAAGTCTCCAGGCCCAGCCAACCAAGACCCCCCCCTGCACCCACCACTTCCCACTGTCCTCTTATCTCTCAGGGCCCCGTGCATGCTGAGCTTCCCTGTGGATTCCTGCAGGGGATGCCTCCCTCTCACTGGCCTGTGACCTCCAGGAGAACAGAGGGTCCAGGACGGCAGGGGCTCACCCACCCCCTTGCCAGGGCTATGGCCCGAGCCTGGGGGACGTGCCCCAGGGGTGTGAGCACAGACACCCACTCTCGGCGTCACTGAGGGAGGGATGGGGGCTCCCCTGGTGACTCCATCCTGAAACCCGTTTATCCTTGCCTTGTGCATCAGAGGAGGACTTCTGATTACTCAGCAGAAGTTCATTGATTAACATCCTTTTTCTTTTGCTAAGTCCATCAGCGTAAAATAGATATGGACCACGTGACTGGACCACGCTGGTCTCTGGGAATATTGCAGGTGTGAGGCTGAGGCTTGAAGGGGCTGACAGGCTCCAAAGCGCTATTTCCTACAGAATTCCTTGCTGAGCCTGGGGGAGAGGCGGATTCCAAGTCTGAAAGGCAAGTCTCAGCCTCTGCTTCTGCGGATCAGGAAGAATCTAAAGCGACGTGAGGTTCTGCCTCAGAGCTACGCCATCAACAGCGTTTTCTCAGCCCAGGCTCCAAATCAGTCCACAGTCAGCACCAGAAAGCTGCTTAACGAGGAACCAATGTTCAAGCGAGATCCTGGGGGACAGTCAGCAGGGGCATAATTGGATTGTGATAAAGCAGGGAATGCAGAGCAGGAGAAAGGAAAGGGAGCGGAAGACAGTCTGGGGGCGTTTCCTCGGCTGGACCAGGGCACCCGGCATCAGTAAGGAGGATCCTGTCCCTCAGGGAGGCGGAAGCTGGTCCACCCAAGGCCCCGTGGGAGCCATGTCACTGGTCCCACACGGGACACTGAGGCATCTGCCAAGGAACCCTCCAGAAGGTGGTGCAGCTGTCTCTGTTCCGCCCAGAACCTCCGATAAAAGCTGCCCCAGATCCACCTGTCAGGTCCCCCGTTCTTGATGCTGAAGAATAACCCCCGCCCTCAGTAGCGCAGCAAGGACAAAGTATCCACTTAGTTTCTTTTGATAAGGATCTTATCACGCACATAGATGTCGAGTAACTCCATACAGACAAACAGTGCTTTTCTTTTTCTCAAACCCTAAAGATGGCCAAACTCTGATACACAATACACAGGAAACCAGGGTCTCCCAGCCGCACCAGGGCCCCAAACGGACATGACCACACAGACACCCGGGCCATCAACACACAGGGTCAGTGAAGGGCATGTGTCAACATGGTGTTTCTGCAGAGTTTTCCCTGAATTTGCTTCACTTCTTCAGGGATTTGCTCAACGTCTTTCAGGGGAAAGGACTTGTGCCGAATCAGTCTGTGCTGTGTCCTGGGAGAATGCACACATGGCGATGGGTCTCCACAAACAGATTCATGTGAATGACATTTGTACAATGTTCTTGTAATTAGGGAGCAGGAATCTGAGCAAAGAGACAAAATGGGAAGATCTTCAGGCCAACCGGCGCTGTGCTCGCCGCTCGCTTGGTGTGTGCACACGTGCATGCATTGTTACTGTGTGCACACGTGCGTGCATTGTTACTGCGGAATTCAGTCAGGCAGGGCAGAAGAATCCCAGTGAGCACCACAGATGTAAATATGGTTCCCAGTATTGAGCAACATTAACCTTTTGCAAAGTGCAATCACAGAAAAGAGTTTCAAAGTATCTCCTTTCTTTTCAATGCCCTTGCAAGTTAGTGATAAGGCCAAATTTTGCAAGATGTCCTAAGCTGCATGACCTCATAAGAAGGGTCAGGGTCTTCCTTTTCTACTCAATTTTGGATCATTTCAAAAAGTATTTGGCAAAGTTTATGTGTTTGTCAGGGCTCTCCAGAGAAACAGAACAAATAGGAGGTACATATATACAGAAAGATTGATTGTAAGGAATTGACTCACACCATTATGGAGGCTGACAAGTTCCCGATCTGCAGTCATCAAGCTTGAGGCCCAGGAGAGCTGATCTTTTAAGTCCAGTCCTTGTCCGGAGTCCTGGCCCCAGGACAACTGAGGGTGCATTTCCAGTCAGGGCACCCAGGAAGAGCTGATGTTTCACTCAAGTCCAAAAGGGGGAAAAAGCCGATATCCCACTTCAAAGACAGTCAGGCGAGGAGAGTACCCTCATATTCAAGGGAGGGTCAGAATTTTTGTTCTGTTCAGGCCTTCAACTGATTGGATAAGGCCCACCCACGTTAGAGAGGGCAATCTGCTTTACTTAGTCTACAGATTCAAATATTAATCACATCCAAAAACACCTTCACAGAATAAAGCTTGGCCAAATGTCTGGGCTCCCCATGGCCCAGTCAAGATGGCAAAAAAAATTAACTATCACAACTTATATGGACAAAAATTAAAAACTGAAAGAAGAGAAAGCCAAAGGATTCCTCTGATGAATGGAATTTCTCATTGGGTGTCGGTTAGTAATGAGCTGTCTAACAATACTCACACAGACAATAAATTTATTCCTCAATGACTATCTTGACCCTTCAGTGAATAGGATGAATCAAAAGTGAGCTGAAATTATTAAGGCAGGGTATAAAATGAAACTCTTTTAATTCAAACATCTGATCCTGAAAGTGTCTCTTATCCTATGAATTTCATTCTTTCAAATTTTGAAGCTACTGAAAAATGGAAAAAAATAGAAATTTTCTTTGCTTGTAAATTTGTATAAAATATTTTATTTTCCCCATTCAGAAGAGCAGTAAAAAGAGTCCACATAAGAAGTTCTTAATTAATTGATTTAATTTAAAATTCTATTAATTTGGTAAAGCACCTAGCATGGTGAAAAGAATCTATAAGTACAGTAATGTACATATTTTAAACTGAAATTGTCAATTCAAAAGTAAAGCTGGTGATCCAAAACCTAAGTAAAATTGGGTAAAACAAAATAAGTTTTGGGCTCTCCAACAGCCAAAGCAAGCCTATGGTATAAGAGCATCACAAGACAATAATACAACTGAATGCAAATTTCAATGTTTTCTTTGTATTTCTCCTAATACCTAGTACACATATCTACAGCTATCTCTAGGAATCTTTAAAATATGCTCATATCCTATCTATGCAATTTCATTTTTATTATTTTTATTTTTGAGTCTATTGTATGTAGGACTGTTTTCTTAGTTTCTTTTTCAAATAATTTATTTGGTGTATAAAAACACAACTGATTTTTGTATGTTGATTTTGTATCCTGCAACTATGCTGAATTTGTTTATTAGTTTCAACAGCTGTGTGGGTGTGTGGAGTCTTTAGGGTTTTTTTTTACACGTAAGATCGTGTCATCTCCAGAGATAATTTTACTTCTTCCTCTTGGATTTGGATGACTTGTATTTCTTTTTCTTGCCTAATCACTCTGGCTAGGACTTAAAAGAACCATACTGAGTCGAATTGCTGGATCATATGGTAATTCTGTTTTTAATTTCAAGGAATTGTCATCCTGGTTTTATATAGTGTCTGTACCATTGTACATTCCCACCAAGAGTGCACAGGGTGGCAATTTCTCCACATCCTCACTAACACTTTTACTTTCTATTTGTTTGTTTATAATAGTCACTCTACAGTGACCAGGTATGTGTGTGTATATAAACATACATATATATACATATAGATGCATATATATACTATGAGCACGAGGGGATATGTCATTATAGTTTTATTTGTGTTTCATGGTGTATTGAGTACAATGATCAGAAAGCTCTGGCCTTAAGGAGCCTTAAACTAAGTGCTGCTGTCATCCCACCTCATGAATCTTAAAAGCAGAGCCTGAGAAGATTAAACTGTCCTCAGGCAACTTAACTGAATCCCAAACTAGAATAGAATATAAGAATATATATAGGGATATCCAGCATGCCACAAAGTAAAATTCACATCTGGTATATAATCAAAGAGTACTGTATATGCAATAATGAAAAAAAAATAGAACCTACAATAAGAAGAAAATTCGACCCAGTAAAACTGCCCCAGGACTGATGCAGATGTTAGAAAATAGCAGAAAATGGCAGTAAAACTCTTTTTATAACTGTATTCCACATGTTCAAAAAGTTAAGTAGATACATGGAAGGTATAAAATACATCCAAATAGAACTTTTAGACATGAAAACTATGTGTGAGATGAAAATACATATGTGCTTATTTGGGGGGAAAAAACAAGAGATTAGTGAACTAGAAGTCCTAGCAAAGCTACTATCCATAAGAAAACACACAGAGACCAAAGGATTTAGAAAAATTAACAGAGCACAGTGAATTATAAGGCACCTGAAGTGACTCACATACTTGTAATTGGAGTCCCAAAGGAAAAGAGAAAAACAATTATAATGCTCCAAACTTCCCAATGTGTTGAGTAAGAAGCCACATATTGATGAAGCCCAATGAACCCCAATCATAAGTAAAATGAAAAAAAATCTATACCAATGCACATAGTAGTCAAATTGTCTAAATCAGTGATAGAGAGAAAAATGTAAATAGAGCCAAAGAAAAACAACACATTACATATCGAGGAACAAAGCTAATAATGACAGGAGATTTCTCACAAGAAACAATCAATGTAATTGAGAAGAAAATGGAGTCCAATATTTAAAGTACTGAAATTAAATATATATATTTAATTTATATTATATATATCAGCCTAGACTTCTATACCTAGACAAAATATCTTTCAAAAACAAAAGTAAAACAAAAACTTTTTCAGGCATACAAAATTGGGAAGAATTAATCACCAATGGGCCTGCAATATACAAAATGTTAAAAGAAGTCTATCAGGCAGAAAGAAAATAGAAATACAAGAGGGGAATAAGAATATAAGGACACTTCCTCAAGCTGATAAAGGGCGTCTATAAAAATCTATAGCTAACAACATGCTTAATGATAAAAGATTGACTACTTCCCCCAAAGTATGGTTGAAAAGATGCCCAGCTCTGTCAGTCACCAGGTCAATGGAAATTAAAATCTCAATAAGATTCTACTATGTACCCATCAGAATGGTTAAAAAGCTTGACCCTACCAAGTATTGGCAAGGTGTGGAAGAAATGAACTGGAACTTTCATACACAACTGTTGGGAAGATAAAGTCCCACTTTGGAAAACAGTTTGTCCATTTCTTCAAATGTTAAACGTACACCTGTCGCACTATCTGACCATTTCATGGGTATTGACTCAAGATAAATGAAAGCAAATTTCCACTTGGCTTGTACAAGAAGGTTCATAACAGCTCTAGGTAATAGTCCCAAACTGAAAACAACCCAGTGTCTATCAAGAGATGAGTGGTTAAATAAAGAGGTGGTATATCCATTTGGTGGAATTCTACTCATTCATAAAAGTAAATGAATTAATAATATACGCAACAACATGGATGAATCTCATATAGTCATGCTGAGTGAAAAAAATCCAGACAAAAAAGTTCATATTCTATTTACATAAACTCTAGAAGTGCAAACTAATCAGTAGTGACAGGACGAAGGTCAACAGTGGCCTTGGGAGGGGAAAGTGGGTGGAGGGGTAGAGAAGGTTGGGTTTACAAAGAGGCAGGGGGAGGAGTCTGGGGAGAAGAGGATATGTCAGGGATATTGTGTGCTTGTGACGACGGCTTCATGGCCGTACAAATGTCACAGGTGCTCAGATCTCACAGTTTAGATACGTGAAATTCATCCTATGTAATTATAACCCACTGAAGTCTAAAAACTAGCAGAAACTGAATACCATGCTAGAATTGGCTAGTTCCATTGTGTGAAAGCCAGCTGTAAAATTTTCATAATATCATGAACCAGTTAGTGCCAAACTGGCAGGTTGTAGTTCCCCACACTGGGAGCGGCTACGTCATGGAAATCAGCGTGTTTGTTTGTGTCTATTTCTCTTGAAAGCTGGTTGACAAACATTTACCGGTATATCACTGGACTGAGAGTATGAGAGTTACCTGTAGAAATATTTTCCCTATCGATGTTTAGGAACATATAGGTATTCCGCTGACACATTTGTTTATATATTTGAATAAGATTAATTAATTAAATGGCGATAATTCACTAAATCATCAAACATTGAACTTTAATCTTCTATCAGGTTAAATTTGGTAAAATACTAATGGAAAAGCTCATGCCTTTTGTTGCTCTCTCTTGAAAAGTGGGCCCTGAAGACAGTGACCCTGGGCCACACCACCTCTTATTCATTCCAGCAGTTCAAAGCCAAGTCCTGAAGCATCCTGTGGTCATCTGACATCCTGTCTCTCTGCCTGGAAAGTTCTCCATCCATATTCTTGTCCCTCCAGTCACCTGAACCCATGCCTGGTTGACCTGGGTCTCAGGTTAGATGAGACTTCTTTCTTACAAGCCTCTCCAGACCACTTGGACTGTGTTAGAACCACTTTCTCATGATCCCACGTCACCTTGTGGTCACCCTTTCACCCTGATTTATCCTCCCGAATCACCCACTACGCTGGTCTGTAAGTTTCATGAGGGTAGAGGTCATGCTTCTTTTCCAGGGGAGGTCAGCATCCCCCCAGGTGCCTGCCATGTGGTGATGATTTAATATATTCTTACAGAGCCATAGATGAATGAATGAATTAATATTCTTCCAAGAAAAGGGAACTCTCCTACATTGTTACTGGGAATGTAAACTGGTGCAGCCACTGTGGAAAACAGTATGGAGGTTCCTCAAAAAACTGAACATAAAGTTGCCATATGATCCAGCAATCCCACTCCTGGGCATACACTATAATTCAATGGACAAAACTATAATTCAAAAAGATACATGGGGCTTCCCTGGTGGCGCAGTGGTTGAGAGTCCGCCTGCCGATGCAGGGGACGCGGGTTCGTGCCCCGGTCCGGGAAGATCCCACATGCCGTGGAGCGGCTGGGCCCGTGAGGCATGGCCACTGGACCTGCGCATCTGGAGCCTGTGCTCCGCAACAGGAGAGGCCACAACAGTGAGAGGCCCGCGTACTGCAAAAAAAAAAGAAAAGAAAAAAAGATACATGCACCCCTATGTTCATAGCAGCGCTATTCACAATAGCCAAGACATGGAAGCAACCTAAATGTCCATCGACAGATGAATGGATAAAGAAGATGTGGTACATGTATACGATGGAATACACTACTCAGCCATAAAAAAAGAGTGAAATAATGCCATTTGCAGCAACATGGATGGACCTAGAGATGATCATACTAAGTGAAATTAGTCAGACAGAGAAAGACAAATATCATGTGATATCACTTATATGTGGAATCTAAATTATGACACAAATGAACCTATCTACAAAACAGAAACAGACTCACATAGAGAGCAGACTTGTGGTTGCCAAGGGGAGGTGGTGGGGAGGGATGGGACGGAGTAGGAGTTTGGAGTCAGCAGATGCAAAAAACTATTGTGTAGAGAATGGATAAACAACAAGGTCCCACTGCACAGCACAGGGAGCTATGTATAATATCCTGTGATAAACCATAACGGAAAAGAATATGAATGAGTATACACATATGTATAATTGAATCACTCTGCTATACAGCAGAAATTAACACAACATTGTAAATCGAATATATTTCAATAAAGTAAATTTTTAAAAATTCATCCAAGAGTCTGGTTGGCTTAAAATGACAAAACAGGGGCAAAAGTCTTTGATAACTATTAAGCTCTTTAGGGAAAGTATAAATGTATTTTTCTACATAGAAAAACCTCAAAAAATTCTTAACACTTGTCTACCTAAACTACTTTCTTACTTTATGATAAAATTTAACATTTTCAATAGCAGTGCATGTTCTGCTATTGCTTTATACATATGCCAAATAAGTAAGAAAAAGATCAGTTAAAAAAAAAAGAAAACCACTTCTTTGTACAGGATTTGGATAGAATATTTTTAATTTTGATGTTTAAATTTATTTTTGTTAACATTGGTGGCACGTGCATTAAGTAAAAGTGATTTGTTGAGTTGATGGTAGGTTAATGATTGAAAATACCAAGCAGCATTTGTAAAAGCAACCACATTTTCTATAGTTTTAAACGAATCCTATTCTATGAAACAACGCAGTAAAGTATGCATAAATGTGTAATATTAGAATGTTGTCAGATGCAATGTTCCATAGTGTTTCTGCATATTTTTTAATGTAGTTCATTTTCTGTAGGTATGTTTTTAATGTTATAGCTTATGTTATTATTTCTTTACGTTATAATCAATCCTCATTAGATACTCATGCACATTTCAAGCTTAAAACTATGATTCCTTTTTGGTTTTATTGAGATATAATTGACATACTTCTCTGTATAAGTTTAAGGTATACAGCGTAATTGAAAAGGAGCAGGGCCCTATGGTCCCTCCCCCGACATCCTGCCCCTGCCTTTTGTCTGTGGAAAAACTTTAGCCAAAGAATAAGTTTAATCGGAGAAGTGAGAAAATGCAAAGACAAAGGTAAACAGTCGAATGAGACCAAATAACAGTAGTTTAGTCATTAAGCAAAGTCAAGGACCTTTAGTTCCTCCTCAAGGGCTATAGATCATACTCTGGGCCATGTCCTCTGAGCCGTCTTGTAGATACCAAAATCCCCACCAGGTGTAAGAAGTTAACTACACGATGACCAGGCCGTAGCCATGACATGAGCTGCCACAATTCCAAGAACTGACCTCAAGGAAATGGGAACAAACCGACCCTGGAACTGAAGACTAACTGTGCTGAAAACAATCAAGATGACGCTGATCAGACCTCCATGACCAATTTCAAGATGACTGTCAGAGCTGGCTGTGCTCTGTCTGCATGTAGCCCCCTCCCTCCGTCTATAAAAGCTCTTGCCCCCTGACTGTCAGTGGTGGGGTGGGGAGTGGGCCCTTGGACAGAGGTCCACCCTCCCCCCACAGCCCCGGTTGCGGGCATCCGAAATAAGGCAAATTTTTCTTTCCACCAAACTTTTGCCTTGTTATTGGCTTTTGAGTGGCGGGCAACCAGACCCCACCTTCGGTAACATAATGAGTTTACTTGCATGTATTGGGAAATGATCACCACCACAAGGTTAGTTAGTACCCATCACCTCATGTAAACACAAAAAAAATTTCTTCCCTTGTAATGAGAACTTTTAGAATCTACTCTCTTTAACAACTTTCAAATATACCAGACATAGTATACCAGTGTACCAGTATACTGGTTTCAAGTATACCAGTGTTAACATAGACATCATGCTATACATTAAATCCCTGGTACTTATTTATATTATAAAGGGAAGCTTTTGCCTTTTGACCACCTTCATCCAATCTCCCACCCCTCACCCCCTGCCTCTGTGACCACAAATACCCTGATCTCTTATTCTATTTTTTTAAGATTCCACATATAAGTGAGATCCTATAGGATTTGTCTTTCTCTGTCTGACTTACTTCACTCAGCATAATGCCCTCGAGGTCATTATATAATACATATTGCCGTAAATTAGTATACTGCACATTTAAACATTTGTTTTAGCATGATTATAAATGGGCTCATAACCATTGGCATGTGACTAGAAATCTGTTCAAGACGCTTACTCACCAACAGTAAAATGCACTGAGTACACTGCAAAAGAACAAGTCTGTGTGCCTAATTTGTAAGAGAATTTTAGGAGTCCACAGATATGTTCTTAGCTTTAAACAGAGTACAAATATCCCTGAAACTATGGCAACTCAATATGCATAGAGTTAAGCCTGCAAGCGTTTAATACATTGATGGGGAAATTATGAATACAGTATGTGAGGACATTTACCATCTTAAATATGCACCAACCTGTCTACCCCATTGGCACCTGGTGAGGATTAGCCCAGTGCGGAGGAGAAAGAGTAGGAGACCTGCTTTTGGGTTCAGGTTGACACTCTTGCGTGAAATATTAACCTCTCAAAATCTTTACCATCTCATCTGTAAAATAGCCATAACTGTAGTATTTAGCTCATTGGGTCATTCTGAGGACTGATGAGATAGTACATCTAACACTAAATTATGGGCTAGAGTGATCCCATGATAAACATTAGCGAGGATAATGATGGTGATGGTGACGGTGAGCTCGTCGTCATCTGATCCGGGGCCAGTGGAGACATCGCTGTTGTGATGGTCTTGGAATTTACCACCTCTTTGAGATAATATTTATCTAAAATGCTTATCTGTGTATTAGCTCTTAGATACACAAATTCCTTTTTAAAGGCTTCTCCGTCCTTTAGGGGCTTTTACACCACTTGTTTCCAAAATCCCGCAAGGGAAGGCAAACGTGGCGTTGTTACGGGAGCTGCTAAGTGAGCAGGGAAGATTGGGTTTGCAGACATTTGCATCACCACACTGGCCATGATCCAGCAGCTCGATCTAGAATGCGGCCATGGTTTCCTTGGGGAAACATGAATTCTGTAATCAGTCAAGTGAATTGTATTCGCTGGTTGAATGCAGCTTTCCGCTGCATAGTAGGTTAATCTTTCCTTTAACCATAGCAACGCCCTCCCAGCTCACTCCTACAAGCAAATCACCTTCTAGCATTCTCTCCGACACCTAGTTATCAAGGCTCTAGGTGGCTTAGGCTAACCTACACATCAAACGTCCATAGATGTATGGATGCTGGGCCACATATGCGGAGAAGTTGGCAGGATGAGGACAACCAGGTGTGTCACTGGATAATTATGGGCGTCACTCAAACTCTGGTGCTTGATGCCTCGTTACTAAAATGAAATCAGTGGCAGGTGACCTCCCGTTTCTCTTCTAGTTCCAAATTTCTCTGGGTGTTGAGTAGCAGTGCTATATTTCACAGATTTTAAGCCCAAGTCTGTGCACTTATCCAGAATTTTACAATAAAATACAACAGGAAGTAACAGAAAGAGAGAACGCCAATGTCTTCTTCAGCCTTATCAGCACTACCCCTAGATTTCTACTCAATGTGTTCCAGTTAAAAGCAGCTGATGTTCCACAATTAGCTAACTTTTCTCGTAGTAGCAGCAGGCATCCACCTCATTTCTGTGTTGACCAACAGATTCAACCAGTGGACAGGCTGGATGATAGTGACCATATGTCACTGACACAGAAACTATGAGAGGTAATTAATATTAGCGCAATTCATAGAACTAATGGAGACTGTGAGGTCTATTTCTTAATTCAAAGAGCTTTCATTTTAATTGCATTATATAAGTGCAGTGTCACTTTTGGTGTTTGAACCAACACTGCCACTTAACAAGCACCGTCTGCCTGTGTCCTCATGTTTCCTGCACCAGAGGACTGGAGTTGTTCAAGAAAACTGGACTCTAGAACAGCCATGATTTCCTTGGGAAAACATGAATTTTGTAAGGCCTGTCAAAGAAACCGCATTGTTGTCTTCTAATAATACTCCATTTAAGTTTACTCCAAAAAAATCATTACAACAAGATCGCATTGTTACTCATAACCCTATGATAAATATGTTCTCATCAGTTACATAAAATGTGTTTTGAGCTGTTACTAGATACTCTGCAGAGAAAAATGATGCTAGTAAAATTATTACTCAGTTAATAATTACTCAATTAATACTCTCAGTTATTTGGTTTTAAGTTGTTTTTCCATCACACAGTTGCTACTATAGAAAATGGAGGAAATAGGAGAAAGAATAAAAAATGAATAAATAATTGCCTCCCCACCATTCAGAGATAAACTTTGTTGTCTCTTTATTCCAGAGATCTGGGAATATCTCTTCTTGGTTGTTTTGCTGTGCATATTTTTCTACGTAACTCTAACCATATTTTGAAAATAATTTTAGTAGCCAACATTGACTGAAAGCTGTTCGGGTTAACATTTATTTATTCTGAACTAATTTTCCCCAAATCAAAGTTAGTCTCTGGACATAGTCAGGTCTTTGCAGAGACAGTGTGTTATTTTTATAAAAGAAAATACGATAACATAAAATGATAATACACAAAGTAGGCAGGTGAAGCCCATCAATGATATTTTAGATCTTCAACATCTTTTATGAAATGTTCACAGCCTTCTCTACACAGGTAATGCCTACAGCAGCCGACCTTCATGCTGTGGGAATGGCCAGATCGAGTCCTCCGTGCTGCGTTCTGTGTACTGGGTATAACTTTCCTATTGCAAGTCCCACGAAGCAGCAATGTCTACATCTACCATATAGGTCTAAAGATTCCCCACTTCTAGTCCATATATTCAATTCCCTGAAGATAAAAACCTAAAATTGGATTCATTGACTGGTTATGAACATCTACTATGTGCACGATATGCTGTATTAGAAATTGAGAATTTCAATTTTTTTAATTTACATTTTTAAATATATTACTAAAAAACCTGTTGTAGAAGAGTTACGTAGGAAAATGGCTAAGAATTAGACAAGGGAGAAACACTGATTTTTTCGGGTTAGGTCAGGATGGCTCCAAAGACAACACAACTGGAAACAGTCCTTAGAGAATGCTCAGGACTCCAGGTGAACTATTAAGAAGAGAGCCTTCCAAGAGGAGAAATTACATAAGCAAAGAGAAAAGACACAGATGCACATGACACATCTAGGCAAAGGACATACTCCTGAGTTCCTGGAACACAGGTGAACAGGAAGGAGTGAGGGGAGTTGGGGCTGCAGAAGCCTGTCCGTCCGGACAGCAAAGGACTTGTATTCCAAAGAGCTTAGCCTCAGTTATGTCAACATCAGGGTTCTGGGTTTTGCTTGTCTGTTTTAATTGTCTGAAGTTTTTTTTCCAAAAGCATAACAAATGCATACAGTACAAAATTAAAAGCAAATCCCAAGCCACACTTTAATGAACAGTGAGCTCTCTCCTCACGCCCACCTCCACCTCCCAAGTCCCTGTCCGTCACCCTCTTGTCTTCCTCTTCCGTGTCTTGTGTGTGTCCCAGAGGTGATGTAACAAGCACACACAATCACACGTTTGCACAGCACACAAGGACATATAAGCGCTCCAGTGTTGGTCAGGTTGCCCAGAAGCGGACCTTATCAAGTCGTAATGTGTGAGTGCACCCTACAGAAACAGTAGGGATGCGGTCCCGGTCCAGGATGGGCCACAGCCAGCCAGGGCGCATTGTCATGCAACGTTCTCAGATCCAGGTTTGGCTACACAAATTGCAAAGCCCGGTGCAAAACAAAAAGGAAAAATCATCAAGATAGGGACAGCCGAGCTTTAAACCCAGTATGAGGCCTCCGATTGAGGGGCCCTGTCTGACCACACGAGGGGCAGCCCGCGAAGCTGGCCCTGTCCAATTCTGATTCTGCAGGGACCCCAGGACGTAAGGGATACCTCCAAGTTTGTCCTGAACTTGGGTCCAGGAGCTTGGTTCTCCCCACCTTTCTGTCGGCGGCCCGGGGCCAGCCTGGGGGACGTCCTCTCCTGCACCCCCGGCTCTGTGCCCATAGGTGAATCTGCCTAGTGGCCTGGAGGACCCCCCTCAGCAGGAGTAGCAGGTGCTGGTGGCGGGGGAGACCGTCAGAGCTGGTGACAGGGAGTGCAGAGCTGGAGGGCAGGGCCCGAGGGGCTCTGGGCGGGGCTGCCGGGGTGCAACACTGAGACCTTCCTGAACCAGCTCAGAGGAGCTGCCTCGTCCCCTGCAATGACTGTGCACACACCTCACTGTTTGGCTGAATTCTTCGTTTTGCCAGTGTCCCTGCTATTGGGCATTTGGGGCGTTCCCAGGCCCGTGCTGATGTACCGCCCCCAGTGATTATCCTTATTTGTGTGCCTTTGCGCACATGTGACAGGATGGCCTCAGGACACTGCATCAAAGGGAGGGTGAATTTTTAACTTCGAAACATTGGCCAAATTCCCCTCCGCAGAATGTCCTCCAGCCAAGTGTGAGAGTCGCCAGTGGCTTTTAACCAGAGCGGTCACTTGAGCAATTCTGCCTTTTAGACAGGTCATCCAGGCTATCGTGAGAGCACTGACCGGTCGGGGAGAACACCGGGGGGCACGGGGAGAAGGCCCAGGCCCTGACTCAGTCCAGGCAGGAGGCCGTGAAGGCTTCCTGAAGACGAGCAGACGTGCCAGGAGACTGGGAGGCAGAGGCCTGGGGGAGTGGAAGCTGTGTGTGGTGAGGGATATGGCGGGCAGGGTCTGACGACAGGAGATGATCTCTTCACCGTGGGAGATAGATGGGCTCGTGATAATCTGATCAAGAAATAGAGACGGAGCGCTTGTTGATGAACGTGTGGGTTAGACGTCCCCCCGGAGGGGCGCAGGCCCGGGGACGTGCGAGCTGGAGCTCAGAAAAGAGGCCGGCAGTGCAGATGCTGCTTTGGGAGATGCCAGGCTTCAGAGGGCATCACTCTCAGCTCCCCCATAGAGAGGACGGAAGACCAAATTCTGGGGGACCCAGCAGTCAGTGGGTGGGAGGAGTTGGAACCAGGGAAGGGGACTGGAAAGGAACAATAGGAGAACAGGCGGCCAAGTGCAGAGGAGGAAAGGAGCCGGCGGCGGACAGTCCCTCAGCCAAGTGAGCGCAAAGTGACGTGGCAGTGTCCTTATCTGGGATCAAAGCATCACCTTTGGCCCCATGCTGGAATGGAAAGCATCTCTGGGGGGCTCCCTGAGAGGGTGCTGATGGGAGTCCTTTGAGGACCAACAACAGGCAGACCTCCAGGACTCACTTCATCCTGCCGCTTCGAGGAGCTACACCCACGGAGTTTGAAGATTCTGGGAACACAGCTGTGAATTCACTCCATCCACCAGCTAGGAAAGACAGACTCCAAATCTTTGGGTGGGTATATCCCCCAGGAAGCTGGGAAGCCAGCCTCTCTCCCCGCCAGGCCACTCCCCGTGCGAGGAGAGGGCAGAGGATGTCTGTCAGCAGGAGTTAACTCCCACCCTTAGGGACACAGCAGTGGGGCCTGGTTCCACTGGGGACAAGTCAGCCTTTAAACTCTGCAGGGGCGAGTGCACTTGTGTCCTTGAAGTTCTTAACAAACAGCAAAAGGGGAAGAGTATGATTCAATAGCATTTAACCACATACACCTTACCCATCGCAGAGCTTTGGAAACACTCTCTATAAAATAAGCCCTGGATAACCTTGCCTCCTTGACTTTTCATCTCTGCATCCCTTCTGTGAATGGTGCCTTCCCACCTTTGACCCCGTTCTCTAGCCAGTCTGACGTGAGACCCTCCAGGCTTCCACTCACTCGAGAGGCTACAAAAAAATATGGTTTGATTTTTTTATCTAAGCTTCTTAATTTTGCAACTTCCTATGTGACCTCAAAACTGATGCTAAATCAGAACATAGTGACATGACTCACCAATTCCCCGGAGCCAGATCTCTAGAAATAAGTTTCATCAGACATCTAAATCCCCTGCAATGACATCACTTATTTTGCATAATTATTTCCCAAAAGATCCTCCTTGGCAATGTTTATGTTGTTTACGCTAAGAATACATTTTTCATGCCAGATAAACAGTAAGAGTCCCAAACAATTTTTTTTCTCTTTCTTTATTTCCTTTTCTTCTTTTTTAAATTGAGGTATAGTTGATTTACAATATTATATGTTTTAGGTGTACAACAGAGTGATGCATAATTTTTAAAGATTGTCCTCTGCTGAGAGCCATCCGGATGTGACAAGTATCCCTTGAGCACAGCCAAGGGAACCAGCACAGCTGTTGTCTACGGAGAAAGCTCAGCCTTTATAGGATTATAATGGATATTACTAAAGGGTTTGACATTTATTTGATCTGTGTACTTCTTTGTTTGTTCGCATGTGGTGACGGAGGATTAAAACCTAGGGGAAGGCATGTAGAGTCCCTGGGAGATGGTAATTCCCGATGGAAATTTAGTAAAACCCCTTGGGATGAAGCATCAGGGGGACAAAAAAGCCCCTTAACTCCCCCACCATTACCTACTCCCCGTCCTCCACGATGGGAAAGAGGATCAAGCATGGGAATGTTTAGATTGAAACAGCCCACATTAAAAGAGAAGATGAATGATTTATGGCCTCCTTGAGGAGTCCGGGATAAATTTGGTACAAAATGGTATTGGTATAATAATTGCTTAATACCAGGAAACATTATGGCACGAAGATATTCCATGATGATATATTATGCATAATATAAAATGTCTTATAAACCGGGTGTGGATATTAATGCTTGGAAAGGGCAACTTATATTTTGCCAGTATGTTTTGCATGAAAGCAACATATATATAAAAGTTGAATGTCCTCCTAAGCAACCTAAGATTTATGCATAATAGAAGTTACTTGATAGAAATTGCTTATGCCTTGCTAGAAAATAGAAAGTTTTGTGTGAACTAGTGATAATTTTTTATTAGATAAGAATCTAGAACTATACCAGGAAAATAGTTAGGCCCTTTGAATGCTCAAAGACGGAACAGTCTGTGTGTTTTAAGATTGTATCAGCTCACTGTAACCACAAGACTTGAAACAAAGGACAGAAGTTCTGCCAAAAGAAAGCATTCACAATATTGTGTCATATGATTAGATAATCATTAATATAACCATGAGAATTTGTTGAAAAATCAATGGTGTAATAAGAGTAAAGAAAAAAATATAAAAAAGGCTTTTTGCGTGGCAATAAAAGAGGCAAGCATCTCATCTGACTCGGGTGTGTGTGGATCTTCTTTAATCGCCGACTCTGTCCTCCCTTCGGGTTTTCCCTGCACTGCCGAGGCTAGACCGCGGCAGTCCTCCATTTATAGTTAGTATAAAATAGTGTTTCTATTTCCTTGCCGTACAATATATCCTTGTAGCTTCTTTATTTTATACATAGCAGTTTGTATCTCTTAACCTCCACCCTTATCATGCCCCTCCCCTCTTCCCTCTCCCCATTAGTTTATTCTCTACATCTGTGAGTCTGCTTCTTTTCTGTTATATTCACTAGAGTGTTTTATTTTTCTGATTCCACCTATAAGTGATATCATACAGTGTTTGTCTTTCTCTGTCTGGCTTATTTCACTCAGCATAATGCCCTCCAAGTCCATCCGTGTTGCAGCAAATGACAAAATTGCATTCTTTATTTCTTGATTAATAAGCAGGGAGTGGTGTTATTGGGAAGTTTAAGATTTGTGCACTCCCGGGACCAGGGATTCACCCAGACCTCTGTACCAGCAGTGTGACCTCGGGCAAGTTACACCACCTCTCAGATGTATTTCAATAAAAAGATACATATAAAGTAACAACTTGAGCTCATAGATTTATTTTGAGGATTTCATAAAATAATTTATACAAAACCGAAGTCACCAGGCATATCATAAGATTTTTCAGTTAATGGCACTGCTGTCATCATTATGTTTCATTACGTTACACTGCACGTGGTGTAGTTATGGTGGAACATGGGATTTGAATGTGACTTTAGCAACCTCCAAATAAGCACATGAGGACGGCTGTGGGCCTGCGTGACTGAGACCTAACCTCCCCTAGACACGCGTCTTCTCTGACTTCAGTAACCACTGGACTTTCTCTTGTTAATACCACGCTGAGTCCTGTGTTGTTGTTCCCCTGCATGGTCCGCATCCACAAGCAAACCTTCACCATTAATTCCTGTCAAATGGACCTCGTGGAAATGTAGGTCCGTGATAAAGACACAGGGAAGGAGACTGGGTAGTTCAGACATCTTACAAGTTGGGAATTTAATAGGCAGAAAAGAGGACTTGTTTTCTTTGCTCATTTCTTCTAATTAACATGTTAGAGACCTCCACCAGGTCCCCTAAGATTGGGAAAGGAGGACTCGGTCAGGTCCAGCACAAGAGCCAGGTGCAGCTGTGTCCTGCCCGTTGAGGAAGGGGCATCGGGCACCCCCTTCTTAACGGAATGACCTGAAGCATATCGTACACGCCAAGATAAGGATATTATTTGGATCCCCTCTGTTTTAACCACTGTGGAGAATGGTATTTTCAATAATAAGGAATAATTAACAGTAAAAGTTAACAGTAAATGCTGGTCTGGGTCAACTTTACCTTTATCCTGTCACTGATCCTTGAGGTACGGAACAGTGTGAGAGACAAGACAGCCACCCCACTTTCCACCTTGTGTGACCCCAAGAGGTCTAGGACAGGGCAGCTCTGAGCCAGGTGACAGAGAAGCAAAGTATGAACATGGTTGGAAATACAATCACCTACCAACCCCCTATGGTAGGGAAA
>NW_006769874.1:2676520-2685947 GCF_000442215.2 Lipotes vexillifer
AGGGAAAGGCAAAGTCCTTCCCCTCGACTTTTCCCTTATCCCCCTGGAGAGGAAGGAACAGTCAGACTCCAGGACTCTCATCTGTCATGTCCTCTCAGCAGGACCCCAGGGGTTGAGATACTTGAGAAACCCAGGTCCTGTGTGTGGCTTTCTTTCCCATATTCCATGGAACACTTTCGGACATTCATCTCACTCTGGACCCCCTCCCTGTTTCCTCTCTTCCTGAAACACACTTTAAGCGTGTTGGCCACACTCTGGTCTCCTGTAAAGTGTAACCAGTTGGAGGTCATAAAATCCTGAATGTTGGGTGTGGGGTGTAGGATCCACGGAGAGATGTCCTTTTAGGTGTTGGACGAGGGAACTCACTGAAGCCTCATGCCAACCAGAAAGCCCTGCGTTGGCTGACATCCATTCCGTTGATGCAATAAAGTGGCATTTGTCTCCTCTTTTGTCCTTTCTGTGAGTTTGCAGCCCCCTCATCATTCTCAGAGCAGAAGAATTAGTAACACAGGACTTGAGGCTCCATCACTAAGGAGGTCCTGCCCACCTGCCAAGATCCAGCTCCAGGAACACTTGCTGCTTTTCTCAACAGGCATTTATTCCTTTCCTTTAAATTCTCACAGTTGTACTTCCATGTCCCACTTAAGTGAGAATAGTTCACTCATTCGTTCATTCATTCACACACACAAAAAATCGAGTATTTTCTGTGTTTTGAAGTCATGCATTGGCATCTCAGGAGCACAAGCCATTATTTACCCCGATTTATTTGCCAAGAGCACAGTTGTTATTTTGCAGCTAGAATTGGCATGGCTGGATGGTTTTTTCTCTATTTAAAATGAAAAAGGAAGTCTCAGAACGCTTGCAAAGTAAACACATGTGCTTAATATACCTCAAGTTAGAAATTACATTTATTATTGGAAACTGAGTGTCCTTTGAAATGAAACAAAGCCACACTGCAAGAGTCTCAGAGGTGTGACGCAAGGCCAGGGAATGTCCTGTCATGCTCTTGGGCCCACTGTCAAAGGCTTCAGTGCAGAAGACATTCTAAAGCAGACTACTGTCATTTTTTCTCAGTGACTGTACACAATAATGAATCATTCAGTAGCATAAACACTTCTTTACGTCTCTGTATAAATCCTCTGCCCCTCAGATCCCTGAATGATGAAATAGCCTCTACCGCTGAGAACACTGATTAGACCTCCACTTACCTGTCAATTGCATGTCCAACAGCAATGAGCTCTCTCAGTCTCCGACTCAGAAACTTCCAGATGGCTCTCACAAGATGGCTCATCCCAACGAAGCAATGCACGCAGGCCGAGGGGACAGACAGGCTGACTTGAGGCTCCAGGACAGGATGACCAGTGGTGAGTCACCCGGAGACCCTCAGGGGTTACCTGCATCCTCGTCCACTCCAGGGCCTGATCTGGAGCAAATCTGGATGGACACCAGATTCATCATCAACCGAGTACCCACACACAAACCAAGTGCTATGAGGTTTCATATACACTAATATGTATAAAATGGATAACTAATAAGAATCTGCTGTATAAAAAAATAAATAAAATAAAATTCAAAAAAATATTGAATATTTCTTACTTAGCCCTTTGACATTTACAGTGAGAAGGCCCTGTTCAACACTCGACTTTTGAAAACCTAATCTTCCTATTAAAAAGATCCAGCTTCCTGAGCATCTCTGGACTCCAGTCCATGTGCTCATATGAACAGTTCATAGGACATACTCCCAACAATAACCCTGTGCAGTCTTTAAAGATTAATTTAAAATTTCTTTCAGAGATACAGAATCTCAGAAGAATAGTATTCATTTTAAACATCTAAATAACTTCAATCCACTGAAAACTCAAACATCAAATCTGATTAGGAAACACTGATTCTCTTCAACCTGTCCCTGGAAAGTCTTCCTGAGTCGGTTGTAGGGTTCCACTGATGTGGAAATGCCCCCGCTGGGGGCCACATGACCTTCTGAGGGACAACAATACAGTCGTCCTTCAGCAAGGCAGCCATGAAACCTGCTGAAACCGCTCTGATACAAAGATTGGAGGTGGACATTCATTTCCAAGTTCAAGCCAGCCCACTGTGTGGTATTAAACATACTGGTTTTTCAAATAGCTCTTCTCAATCACCGCTCTCTGCACTTCTAGATTTTGGCTGGAATGGGAACTGACGTTGCCAAGATGCTGAGAAAAGGGAAAAAGATATGTCTTTTCCTGGCCTAGTTAAAGACAGGAAGGTACAAAACCAGGCTGCAAGAATCTGTTTTCGCAAACATCTCAAGAGCTTTATTCAACATACAGTGATAAGCTGTACATAATTAAATGTTGCTTTTATTGTCGATGCATTTCCCAAAGACTTTCCATCGCACCAACACCCAAGGGCCAGCTTTCATCTTCTTTCACTATAGGCAAGAAGGACAGGTGTTGGGTCACTGGGCGGACACCAGCATTGTAACCCCATCCCCTCTGCTTCACAAAGAGAGAGTATTTGGAAGCTAACTCATAAAATCAATTGAAAGCTTAGTTCCATAAACAGAAGGCAAAATACGATTCAATGATCTTAGACTTTATGAATCTTACTATGGTTATGTTTTTAAGATGCTCAAGTGAAGGACAGTCAAATCACTGCATTTGCTTCCATAAAACATTGTGCTGACAGCAACATTAGGATGTTTCAACATAGACCTAAATAGAAAACTCCTGTCTTCTATGAGTTAGAGAAAAGAAAATAAGAGGGAACATGAAAATAAATAGCAATTACAAACATCGAAAAAAAGAAATATTGATCTGCAGCTCCAAACTTTCAACCACTGTGGAAACTACAAAGATGGAGAGGGTCCACAGGGGTGAAGCCTGCCTTTTTGCTCCTTCTATTTTATCCTAAATGGGAAATGTACAGTCTGGGGGGGGGGGGCTTTCGATTTAAAACGTGCTTATTCTTCAAATGTAAACCTCGAGAAACTTCTTAGTCAACCACACACCTTACTGTAAATTAATCTAATCAGGTTTTCTTCCTATTTATAAATTTATGATACTGCTATGCTGAAAGTTTTAGAGGGCAAGAAACAGAGGCATACATCGATCCACAGGGCCCTTCGGAGGAGATGGATAAGAAGGTGTGTTGCTAGAATGAGGATTTGTTCCTCCTACCTGAGCCCTGGAGGTTTGCTGCCATGCTTATCTCGTCTTGCTGACCCACAGTGTGCAGACTCCATTCCTAAATTCGTCTCATGGTCCCAGACGGCTGCTGGCGTCCAGAGAACACGTCAGCGTAGTTGGCAGGAAGAACACGGAAGTCAGACCCCTTCTTTAAGCAGGCTTTCCATGGAGGGTTGGCGCCATGCTTGCAGGTGTGTCTCACCATCCGAACCCAGCACGACGGCCAAGAGCTACAAGAGGGGCTGAGAACCATCGCCTTTGCTCTTGGCTGTCACTTGGCCCCTGCATGAACTCCCAGCGCTGCTGTAACAAACGACCACGGCCTGGGCGGCTTCAGACAACGCGTATTCATTCTTGTGTCGTTCTGGAGGTTGGAGGTCTACAATCAGAGGCACTGGACCACAGCTGCGCCATGCCTCCTGGGCTCTGGGAAACCCACCTCCTTCTTCTAACTTCTCGGGCTGCTGGGCTCCAGCCCCTCCCCCCCCCCGCATCCAGCAGCCCAGTCGTCACCCTCCTTCTGCTTCCGGGCCGTCAAACATCCCTCTGCCTTCCTCTTAAGGACACTGCAGGGGCATTTAGGGCCCATGTGGACAATCCAGGATGATCTCCATCTCAAGACCCTTAATTCAATTACCTGCAAAGTCTCTTTGCCAACTCGGGGAATAGTCACAGGTTCTAAGGGAATTGAATCTGCACATCTTTGGGGCTGTACTTAGCCTATCACATCTGACAAAATTATCTGGGGGCTATATTCCCAAGGAACAGAAGGCATATACACTGCAGGACCAGCGGCGTTGGCCACAGAGAGGAAGGCGGGCCAGGCCAGGGTCCTTGAATTTCCTTCTAGAGGAAGAGACTTAAGTATGAAGGTCCTGGTGGGTGAGTGAGGGGAATGGAAGTGGATTGGCATAAGCTTTGACTGATTCCCTGTGTTTTCTTGAGGGCAAGGCTGTGTCCTACCATCTGCCACATCTTTTCCAAAAGGCCACTGATAAAGATTGATGTTTCATGCATGTCTTCGTAGCAGCCAGAATCAGAACAACTCTGGCTGGGTCTCTGGTTCTTCAAAGTGCAGCAAGAGAGACATTTCAGGCCAACGGGAGGCAGCCGCCAGCCAGGCTCTGCTGTCCTTTCATCCCCGTCCATCCCAGCAGGTCCTGCTGAGCGAGTTCCTCTGCGGCCAGGCAGCCCTAAGCCTGGCCCCTCCTCGTGGGAGGTGGAGGCTCCAGAGACCGTGTCCAACAGCCAGAGGCAAGTTCAGTGGGAACAAACATTGGAACGCTTCACAGAGAGAACATGTTCTGACCACTTTCCTCCTGTGAGGCAGAGACGCTGGGCCTTTGGCATCAATCAGCCAGTCATGCTCCATTAGCATCTTTAAAGCCAGTTACAACTTCTAACTTCCTGAGGCAGAGACAGCTAAGGTTCTCCCTGTTCCTTCCTAGAAAAACGTAGGGAGCAATCAGCCCAGAGAGTGGAGAGTGAGATTCAGCTACAGCCTTCATGGTCAATCTCCTGGGAAAGGACGCAGAGATGACGTATGTCCACTGTGATTCCACCTGCTTTTCAAGAAGAGAAGCATGATCACCTGCTAAGTGTCTGGAGCCCTAAGCCTCACGTGGCGGATCTGATGGAAGCCTTGCTACAAAAAGAGAGTATTTTTTCCAGCTTTACTGAGGTATAAGTGAGAAATAAAACCATGAGATATTTAAAGTGTACAATGCGGTGATTTGATATATGTATACATGTCACAAAATAATTTAATCCTACTTTGTAAAATGAACATTTCCATTGCACATCACCACTAAAACCTAGTGCTCTCAAAAACGTCACTGATGCCACTAGTAAGGACGTGATTCGGGGTTTTCTAGACACTCATCCACTTGTTACTTCCTGGCCTCACGTCCCACCGCTGGTCCACTGCGTGCCCAGCACCGCGTGGGCCTGAGGGCACACAGGGACAGACAGTCGTGACCCCCGCCGAGCAACGCATCACAGAGCAGAAGCCACTGGGAAGGAGGACACAGAAGGTGCTAAGGGACGCGAATTCGGTTTGCAAAACTAGTCAGACGATGCCTGCTCATAACATTGTGACTCATCGGAGTTCTGACACGACTGTGACTCAGGACACCACCGAGATAAACACAGAACAGAGCTGTCGTTCATTAATGATCTGATTTCAGACCTTTAACACAGTTTCAACATGTTTAGCTTCCAAGGGAAGTGAATTCTTGGACTGGGAGTGGCCCCGTGGCTGAGTCCCCTCGGGATCCCACAGGCAGCTGCACAGGCCACCACGCGGTCCCTCGGCCCCCTCCCTGCCCACCCTCCTCCCACATCAGCTCTTCTCGGCCTTTGGGTTTCTGAGCCTGCAAAGCAACAACGGCGCATGCAGACTAAACCCACTCCAGCTCACTGATCTCCGTGTAAGTGCCATTCCTTCAAAACGGGCAGCCCTCATGCTACTGCCTGTCCGGCCAAGTCACCCCGATAGCAAATAACCCTTTAGAAACACCCTTGACTTACCCGCATGCCACAAAGCCTTTTACAACAAGTGTTTTTACTCGCAATAACTTCCTCGTATGGCATGTGTGTTTCTATAATTTTCTTTTGACTAGAGGGTAGAGAACAACATAAGAATAAAAATCCCATGATTGCAGTAAAGTATACCTGACCTATTCAAAAGGTATACAAATAACTTTTGTAAAAAAGAAACACTTTTTGTTTGTTTTTCTGGTCTACAAACTCCAGACACATGAGTGACAGAGGCTTATGTTCTTTGAAGGCCTAACATCCAGCCCAGCACAGAGCAGCTGTTTCTTGAGTGTGGGCTCCTTCTTGCTCTGGGAAGATGGGCCAAGGTCAGTGTCATCAGAGTCACACGGGGCTGCTTCCATTCTTCCTTCCAAGGTTCCAACTTAGGATCTGGGAGCCTCATTCTGAATCAGATAAACTCTCCTGATATTTGATTATTTCCTGTGTTATTTGTTTAATCCAAGACACAGAAACAGCTACCTGAATTAAAGCATCCTTCACCACATTGCCTTTAAAAGCAAAAGTAACCTGGGATTGGGTATTTCCAGGATCGTGCAGGACACAGCTTACTTCTGAGGGGGGTGGACGGGCACAGGTGCAGGAGAGACGCTCCCTTTACAGCCTGTGGAACGTTGGAAACCGTGTCCCATAACCGAGCATTAACTGTTCGAAACGAGCACAGTTAAGTGTCCCAATAGTAAGTCTACTGTAAGTAAGTAATAGGTGTATTGTACATAAAATGGGAGAATGAAGTATAGACCATCCCACACTCATCCTTTCTTACCTTTGTAATTGGCGAGTACCCCTGTGTGCACCCCAGCCAGGCTCTGCGGACTGTCCCCCAAATCAAGCAGTTCAGCCCTGAGGGAAACAGAAATTGGGTGTCTCAGCCTCCAGCCACCATAAACACCACGTGTCAGGCCAGCACCCAGCACTTGCGGGGGCACGATTCCTAGGGGGTCAAAGAGGGGCTAGGCCCTCAGGGAAGGAGGAGCCCTCTGTGCACCCCGTGAGCCAAGCCACGGAGACAGGCCATGCCGAGCAGGACACACGGGGCTGGGGCCGCCCTCCTCGGCGTGAGGGTGGGGAAGAGGGCCCGGCAGTGGGAGCCAGGGTGGGAGCCGTGAGCTGTGTGCCATTTCCAGGTAGGGCTAGGAAAAGCTTTAGAGACCAGTTTACAATTATTGTAAAATGTAGGAGGATGAGATGCAGAAAGATTAGGTAATAGTTCTATCAGTCAGGGCTGCCATTTTGATACCAGGCTTTGTGATGCTAGCGTGGTGCATGGGTATACGTGTGTGTCTGTATGTTTGTACGTCTGTGCACGCACATTTCTGCACACACGTACCTGCGTCGTCACACTGCCGTGCGTGATCTGTCATTGGACACACCCCAGCTCCCGCCCCTCCTCTGTTGCTGAGGGACATCCATGTGACATCAAGTGGCAGATGAAGGGCCGCCTCCCGTGCTCCAGCTTGGAGGGAGCCACCTCATGACCCAGATGTGGGCAGTGCACGTGGACACGTGGACTTTGGTAATAGGAATTCTCACACAGACCACCGTCTTTATGGGACCAGAAAGGATGGACTTCTGTTTCCTCCCAGCAGCTTCACTGCGGCTCTTCACCTTGACAGCCCCAGAGGTGACTCGTCTTTTCTAGAAGCTGGATGAGATCCTTCAGTTTTCAAGATGTTAGTTTCGCCCTCTGGACAGCACTGTTCATTTGATTCAAACCGTGCAAAAGCTGGGTGACTTTTAAACAACTTCTCACGATTCTCAGGTAACTGGGCTGTGATAGAAAAAAGAAAAGAAAATGGGCAAGAGAAGAGCAAAGCACACCGATTAAATGACAACAGAATGGCGATGCTGCTAATTTTATCAAACTGCAAGCTGGGTACTTAATTCACATAGTCACAGCTCTTTCCTCTAATACCTAAAGTAGAAAGCAAATACAACTGAATTGGGAGATCGGGATTGACATATATACATTAATATGTATAAAATGGATAACTAATAAGAACCTGCTGTATAAAAAATAAAATAAAATTCTAAAAATCCAAACAAAAAAACAAATACAACTGAACGGCAAGTGGTGTGATGGGTTTGGATTTTGCGGGCCAAATGTGGATGTGCCTCTAACTACTAGCCTAATAGACTGCTGAGTTCCAAACCAATCACAAGAACAGCTAATTCACCACAGTCGGCTGTATCCCATTGAATTCCGAGGAGCGGGTAACAGGGGCGGGCGGTGGACTCGGGTCTGAGGGCCATGTGCTGACGAAACAGCCCCTGGGGGTGTCCTTACCCTGGGGCCCATGTTCCCCGCACCCCCGGTTGCTGTCCAGCCCCCAGAGGCCATGCACGCGGGTCCCCGGGGTTGATCCTCAGCCTCTTCCTCTCCCCACTCCCTATTTCTCCTACAAAACCTGGTGGGTTCCCATGACCTCAGCCTCACTTATGTTCTTCCCGATTCACAGGTCCAGACCCAGACTCTCTTCTGAGCCCCGTGTTTCCAGGCACAAACTAAATGTCCTTAACCAGAGTTTCCTGGTGCCTGGGATTCACCTCAGAAAGAAGATACTGTTTCCATCTCCCCCAAAGCCCCCTCGCATCTTCTGGGACAGGTTCGGCAGCGGGAGTCTCTCAGGTCGCCCTCTGACCCCGACGACCTGTGACCTCGTCCTCCGAGCTCCCCCAAGAGGGCCCCTCGTCCCTCTCGCAGATAACTCAACGCTGTCAACACTTTCCACGGACTGTACACTGAAACCTCACAGCAATCTAAGGATTGAGTGTTATTATTCAAATTTTTCAGATAAGACTGAGGTTTCAAGACTTTAGCCCAATGACGGAGACCACGCAGCTGGGGAGATATAAAACCGTTGTCACGGGCAGATCTGTCTCCCCACAAAGCTCAGACTCTTGAACCAAAGGAGTTGCAACCTTGTGTGTGAACCACATGTCACAAACTAGCACTTCAAGGACAGCCTTGGTCAGCGTCCCAGGTGCCAGGTGACCATGAGGCATGGAGAGCATCTACAGGTGAGTGGGAGTAATAGGGCGTCTACAGGTGAAGAGCGGGGGTCAGAAGCTGGTGATGGCATTACAATCCTGGCTTTTCATGATCTCACATTTTCAAGTCTGCCCCACCCACACTAGAACCAGAATTTACTTATCAATCTAAAATAGACCTCATTCTAAGTAGATCTGCTGTCTTCTGATTCTTTACACGTGGAATGGCTGGTCGCTGGCCGGCAGGTGAACCCTGGCTTTCTTAGGAAGCATTTAGGGATCTGCCACCAGCCAGCACGTCCACCTTTGTCTTCAGTGCTTCAGTGGTACCACTCGGGGGGCACATCCACCAGGATCTTTCTCTCTCTGTGTCTTCCATGTGCTATCTCTTCTCTCCAGAGTTCCTGTCCTGTCCCCCAGGTTTATTCACCTATTACCGCTTTCTTATCCCTGGAAACTCAGTTCACAGCTAATTCCTCGGGGCATATCTGCCTGGTCCCAGAGACTGGCGAGGGGGCCCTTCTCGCACTCACTGCCGGGAGTGGCGTCCTGGGAGTTCTTAGCGTGTCATGTGTCGGGGTGAAGACGGCTGAAGACGGAGTGCAGCAAGGATGGTGCTGAGAGTATTTGGACTTTGGGGGCAGATGTTTAGACGAGGCGGCGGAAGAACATATGCAGAAGTAAGGAAGGTGTCCCATCAGCAGGAAAAC
>NW_006769874.1:2685957-2688031 GCF_000442215.2 Lipotes vexillifer
AGCAGGAAACCTGTGACCTGTGCCCCTCGCTCACCCCTTGCCTTCCCACTGGTCCTGTGGGCGGCCTGATACTGGGGGTCCCGGGTCCCCATGTCCTGCGTCACCCTCTCCCCAGCAGTGGGACCTCTCCTGGGACCAGGTCTGATTTTGAAAGTTCTAAGCCTGGCTCTGATACCATATTATATCACTTATATGTGGAATCTAAAGTATGACACAAATGAACTTATCTACGAAGCAGAAACAAAATCACGGACCTAGAGAACAGACTAGTGTTTGCCAAGAGGGAGGGGCCTGGGGAGGGATGGAGTGGGAGGTTGGGGTCAGCAGATGTAAGCTTCTATATATGGAATGGATAAACAACAAGGTCCTTCTATAGAGTACAGGGAACTATATTCAATATCCTATGATAAACCATAATGAAAAAGAATATATATTGATTATATATATTCAAAAATATACATATTGATTAAGAAAAAGAGCCCGACTCTGACTGCTTCCTTTGTTCCACTCAGTTTCATTATGTACTTTTTCTAAATCCTTACTGTTCGGGCTGTGGGTGGGGTTTGCAAGCATGAATCCATGGTGTCATCTTGATTACGGTTCCTTGACCTTTCACAACCTTTCACTACCTTATTTAAGCCATTTACCCCCAAACGCCTGAATTAAAGTGGCGCTATCCTCAGTCTCCTGAGACCACCTGATGCTCGAAGGCACCGTCTGCCGGGAGTAGCGCTGGTTGCAGCCCCCCAGCTGGAGTGTATACACAACCCTTTCAGATGCAGACAGCCTTCTCAGAAGCAAAAATAGCCACACCAGGGATTCCCCAGGAGGTGCAGTCTCCACGTGGCCAGGGAGATCTGTCTGTCCTGCCAGGACATCTGTGGCACTTCCCTGCCCAGTTGTCTTGACCCAGCATGTGACCCGGGGCCTCTCAGGTCAAGGGTGAGAGGGCCGTCCCAGTTGTGCAATCAGCCTTGCAGACACGGCCTCCTCACTGAGGAAATGTGATCACACCTCCCCTTCTAGATGACTCATTCCCAGACTTTCATCCCGACAGACAGGGTTGTGTCTGTAGCTGCCTGAAAATATTCTTTCCATTTCATCATAGTTTAATATTCTATAGACTTGAGCTCTTCAACAGATAATTGAAACCATCCCGAGCCTCTCAGGGCAGGAGCCCACTGAGGAAAGTCAAATAAGATGTTTCCGAATATTACATATGGCTAATGTATATGTCAGACCTTTTACATTACTCATTTGACATCCATGTTTGACATTTAAACTTTAAAAGGGGGGGGGTTATTACCAAATGATTAATCAAAACATTCAAAATAAGAGCATTTTACAAACATGACTAAATCATATGGTTTTAATTTATTCATTGCAAAATAATAATTAAAATTAGGTGGACTGAATCTCAGACAAAGTATATTATGTGCTCCCATGAATTTCTTACAATTTAAATAGTTTCTGCCTTCATGTCAACACCATTTCTAAGGTGGAGTTTCCTCCGGCTCGGTTCTTTGTGGCTGTCTGGAGGGGTGGGATAGGGAGGGTGGGAGGGAGGGAGACAAAGAGGGAAGAGATATGGGAACATATATATATGTATAACTGACTCACTCTGTTATAAAGCAGAAACTAACACACCATTGTAAAGCAATTATACCCCAATAAAGATGTTAAAAAAAAAAAAAAAAAAATAAGGTGGAGTTTCCTTACATGAAAACAAGAAGAGTTCCACAATTTCAAACATCCTATAAGCATTTGTTTAACACAGATATATTTCAGAGCCATGCAGAAATACTCCACTGTATGAACCAATCTTTACTTGAAGAAATAGCATGGGCTTGATACACTAATTGTTTGCCCATTTCCTTAGGTTCCCAGTGGTCCTCTCCGCGGTGGTTGTTTGAATCTCTCTCTCCTAAGCGTCACCGCATAGAACCATATGCAGGAACTACTGGACTTGATTTTTTTAATAAAATATGTTGAAGTACAATTTATATACATTCTTTAAGGGAAAAAGGAATTGATGCAGGTCAGAAATTTGGATCTGTCTGAAAAAGGAAGAGCG
>NW_006769874.1:2688041-2708136 GCF_000442215.2 Lipotes vexillifer
AAGAATAAATTAAGGTAAAATGAAATCCTTTATTTTTCATATTTTAATTGATCTAACAGAAGCAGTTTGTTTAAAATAAAAGTAGTAACAATGTATTGGGAATTAATAGTATGTGGATAAAGGGAATAAATGACAGGAGGGAGATATTGGGAATAATTTATAATGAGGTACATACATTATTTGTGAAGTAAGAAAGTGGTACTTGAAGGTGGACTTATATTCACTGAAAATTCATATTGCAAACTCTGAGACAACTAAAAATGTTTATTAAAAATGTATAAATAATATGCTAAGAGAGGAGATAAAATAAAATCATAAAGTGCTCAATTAAAACCAGAGAAGGCAGAAAAGGTAGAAGAAAAAAATAGAAACAAAAACAAGCACAGGGCTTCCCAGGTGGCGCAGTGGTTGAGAGTCCGCCTGCCGGTGCAGGGGACGCGGGTTCGTGCCCCGGTCCGGGAAGATCCCACATGCCGCCGAGCAGCTGGGCCCGTGAGCCGTGGCCGCTGAGCCTGCGCGTCCGGAGCCTGTGCTCCGCAACGGGAGAGGCCACAACAGTGAGAGGCCCGCGTACTGCAAAAAACAAAACAAAAGAAAACAAGCACAATGAATAGAAAATAGTTACAAACATGGCAGATATTAATCCAACTATATCAGTTATTGCTTTAGATGTGAATGATCTAAATATGCCAGTTAAAATACAGAGTATTCAAGAGTGGATGATAAAACAAGACTCAATTATTATGTTGTCTACAAGAAATCCACTTTAAAAACATAAACTTTCACAGATTAAAAATAAAGGGATGGAGAAAGATACACCCACTGTAACACTATCCAAAAGAAAGCTGGATTAGCTACACAAATTTAAAAGAAAAAAAAAAAACTTCACCAGAAAAATTGTTGAGGATAAAGAAGGACATTAAATCATGGTAAAAGAGCTAATTTCCAAAAAGACATACAACGCTTAAAATGTATGCACATAACAACAGAGGAGCAAAATATGTGTGGCAAAAACTGATAGAATTGCATGGAGAAATAGAGAGACTCACTATTATAACTGGAGACTTTAACTCTGAACTTTCAGTAATTGATAGATCAAGAAGACAGAAAATCATAAAGGAGAGGTTTGACCTGAACAAAACTATTAATCAACTTGATCTAACTGGCATTTATATTCTATCCAACAATAACAGTAGATACATTCTTCTCAACTCACCTGGAACATTCACCAAAATAAACCACATTTTGGCTCATAAAACACAATTGAATTTTTTTATATATACAAAAGAATCCTTGTTTTTATTTTTACGTTGCACAAATACAGGCGACACAGTAAGCCCATAATTCCCATCATTACATGTAAATTAACAGCTAAAAATCTAAACTCACCATCATCTACATGATTCATAGTCATACTCTGTGGAATCCACATGGCATCAGAGGAGAACCTAACATAAAACGCCAAGGTTCCAGGTATTACTATAAATGTCCTCTGTTCACTCTCTGGTACATGCAGTCAAACCGCCTACGAAGTAATTCACCTCAAGCTTCAGTGGATAAAAGAAGCAGCTGAGAACCAACAGCATTCTTAAGTCTAAACGTGATTCTACCCCTTTGTCTTGTTAAATTTCCTTCCCTGAAAGTTTAAACTTTTAATACAATTATGTTTTACATGAATATAAATCAAAGTTTAACATAATCTCTTTCATATTCACCCTGTAATATGAATAGTCCAACGGCTGGTAAGCTAGAATAGTTCAACAATCTTTATTACAAATTAAATTTAGGATTTGGGCTTCCCTGGTGGCGCAATGGTTGGGAGTCCGCCTGCTGATGCAGGGGACACGGGTTCGTGCCCGGGTCTGGGAGGATCCCACATGCCGCGGAGCGGCTGGGCCCCTGAGCCATGGCCGCTGAGCCTGCGTGTCCGGAGCCTGTGCTCCGCAGCGGGAGAGGCCACAACTGTGAGAGGCCCGCGTACAGCAAAAAAAAAAATTGGAATGAGGTAAGGGGGCATGCACAGTACCTTGCTTTTCTCCAGACACCCTGCTTTTTCTCCCAGCTCTTCAGAAGTGGCACTTGCTGCGTGTCCGAGCCTGTGCTCCGCAGCGGGAGAGGCCACAACTGTGAGAGGCCCGCGGAAAGCAAAAAAAAAAAAAAAAAAAAAATTTAGGATTTTATAGCAAAGTAATAATATGTTCATCCGAACATTATAAATTTGAAAAAATTCTCTTAATGTATGCAAATTAAGGTGCAAAGCTTATTCCCAACATATAATTTGTACATGCTCTCATTTTTTGAAGCAGGGTGCAGTGGGCATTTTTAGGACCCAGCTTGCAGCAGCCCTGCATCCCCAGAGATTATTGGGTCCACTAATGGCAGTGGAAACTGATCGAAGCTGCATCAACAGAGTCTGCATGCAGATTTCATTGTCAGAGTCAGCAGAAATGAAGTCTTCCTTAGAACTGCGATCCGCTGAAGATTGAGTAACCAATCGTTGGCTCCACAGGCCAAAGTTACACGGCTCTGCTGTACAAAGGCTTCACTCTCTGTCTGCAGACAGTAACTTGAGGGCCTCTGAAGGCTCTGCACAGCAGGGCAGAACATTCGCATTGCTGTGCACCACCAGCCAGCACGCCTGCAGTGCATCTGAGCTCGAGCCACGTCCTCTGGTGTTAGAACAGTATCCCCCCAGTGGAAACTGTGAATAAATGGCCAGATGAACCCGTGGCCTAGGTAGGACAGTATCCGATTCACCTGTGCTGTGAGGCACTGCTGCCGCTGTATCCGCCGGGGGCATGTGCACGGAGAGGGCTCTGTTCCAGAACAGCCGCCTGGCGGCGTGCTCTCTGAGTCCTCAGTTGAAGCTGAAGATGATTCTGATTCAAGTGGGTCAAGTGGGTAGAGGGCTGCCCCACCTTCATTTTCTTCAACATCAGTATCTTTCCAATTCTAACAGGTCTTCCTTGAGGCGTCTCCCCATGCTTTAAAAAAGTATGGATATACGTCACCCCACCTTGTATATTTTCTATGTTTCACACTGTCATCAGTGAGTTCTCCAAAGACTGTCATGACAGCTATTAAGGATTTGCAGGATAGACGGACTTGATCTTGTGAAAACAACCGGCACTATCTTCATTGTCTGCACACAAAAACATTTCAGAGCATAATTCTCCAAATGAACAGAACCGGCTATTTCTTGAGTCACAATTTTATTACCACTCAGATGTTTCTTAAGAGCTTTGAACTGATCCATTCGTTCTGATAAAAATTCACATTTAGGAGTTTTACTAACAATCTTCATTCCAATGTGCATAACATGTAAATGGCAGTAGTCAGCCACCCCAGATGACACTGCTTGCTTTTACACTGTGCGGGGTGGGGCTCATCACTCCAGGAGCCACTGCTTTCTGCTCCACAGTTGAACAATTTTAAAATAATTTAATAATTTAATTTTTAATTTTAAAATAATAAAAAGCATACAAAATATGCCCTCAGACCACAGTGGAATTAAACTAGAAAAAAATAACCAAGATACCTGGAAAATCCTCAAATATTTGGAGATTGTACTGGGTTGAGCAGGGCACCACCCACCCCCCAAATTCATGTCTACCTGGAACCTGTGAAAGTGACCATATTATTAATTATTCCATTAGTTATATTAATAGAATATAAAAATAGAATAGAATATAACATAATATTTTAAACTGGGTGATAATGAAATTGGTATAAGAAAATTCGTGGGATGTTGCTACTGCTGTGCTAGAAAGTAAATTTTAGGAAAGTTTATTTTAGGAAAGAAAAACAACAAACTCAATGATTTAACTATACAATTGAAGAATTTTATAGAAAAAGAGAACAAACTAAACAAAAAAAGCAGCAAGGGAAAGGAGATTTTTAAAATCAGAGCAAATAGTATGAAATGGAAAAGGAAACACACACAAGAGAGTAGCTACAAAATCAGGAACTGTTACTCTGAAAAGACTAAACAGCAACAACAAAAGTGTAAAAGCCCCAGAAACAGAGAATGAGAGAAAAAGAAAGAAGGACAAAATTACCTCTACCAGAAAGGAAAAGCAACCAATGCCTAAAACACTGGTACAGACAATTTATGGTTTAATAAATTTGAATATTTAGATGAAATGGATAAATTCCTAAAATAACACAGCTGATTAAAACAGACACTTTTCAGTGTTTTTGGGTCTATGTGACTCTGTAAATCCCCCCCACATTTTTGCCCTCATAGTAGCTGTAGTTTGCTCCATTACTAGTAATAGAATAGTTCTTACCTTACACAGCGTACCTGTAAGTCGGACAATAACAAGGGAGCGAGCACACACTGTGTCTTATTACGGAGTTTCATATGCCACTCATTCTCTATTTAACAGGTACTTGCTGGGTCTCTGCTGAGTCAGGCCCTGGGGCAGAATCATGAATAAAGCAGGCATAATCTTACTCATTTTTATCATGGAGTTTGAAGTGAGCAATACTGTATTTTTAAAAGTTATATATTTGCTGTGCCTATATATTTACACTAAACAAATCATAACTCATGACTAAAAACACATGATTAGTTAAATATAGAAAATGTAATTTTGCAGTACACCTGAAACCAACACAACATTGTAAATTAACTGTATCCCAATATAAAATTAAAATTAATTGGGAGATTGGGATTGACATATATCCACTAATATGTATAAAATAGACAAGTAATGAGAAAGAACCTGTTGTATAAAAAAATAAATAAATAAATCTCAAAAAAATAATTAAAAAGAAAGAAAATCTATTAAAGTTGATGATACGCTTGCAACATGCTTAGTCAGGCTCACTATGCAACACCCTGTAGATGAAATCAAATACCTTAATTTTATAAAACATACCCAACCCCACATGAAGATACACCCAGGAGCAGTCAGGTAGCGCATGGCACTTGAAAGAGGAACGCCCTCATGCTGTTTAAGATTCAGCCACTGGGGCAATGGTGAGTGGCTGTTAAAGTGCAATGGATAAAATTGTCTTACCAAAAGAACCTAAGAATTTCTTAATCGTACATGATTAATGAGTTCAGTATTGGCGTTCTGTTAAACCTCTACAAGTTGCCTGGGAGAGATTACAGATATACTACCTTTTTTCATTCTGCAACCTAGTTCATTCACATGGATAAATACAAGGGAGACTTATTTGTGCAACTTTAGAGCAGTATAAAAATAGTTATGTTTAGACTGTTTTTGAACACTCTCTGTACAGTGACAGCAGTTTTGATAGTGGCAACTCAACAGCAGAACGTCCACAAGAACACCGGTCACGTAAATCTGGGCTGAAATGTACACAAGAGCGTGTTTCAGACAAAGTGAACACTAGTTCTTAACCAAGGCCCTCACCCTGCTCCTAATTCTCTGCTCACTAAGCTGTGGTTTGACATCCGATGTATTTTAAAGAGTTGCTTTTAATAACTTGGATAATAAATTCCAGAACTTATTTTTTAAAAAATAAACTTTCTCTACGTCTGTGTCTCTATTTCTGCTTTGCAAATCAATTCATCTGCACCATTTTTCTAGATTCCACATATATGCATTAATATACGATATTTGTTTTTCTCTTTCTGACTTACTTCACTCTGTATGACAGACTCTAGGTCCATCCACGGCTCTTTGGTGACCTAAATGGGAAGGAAATCCAAAAAAGAGGGGATGTATAGCTGAGTATGTATATGTATGTATATGTATAGCTGATTCATTTTGCTGTACAGTAGAAACAAACAAACACAACATTGTAAAGCAACTATACTCCAACAAAATTAATTTTTAAAAAAGAAACTTTCTATTTTGAACAATTTTAGTTTACAGAAAGAATGGGAGGTGCATACAGGGAGTCCCCATGGACTCCCTCCTGCAGCCCTGTGACTGGTGCTCAGACCTCAACGGCCAGCTGTCTCCGGGGATGGTGACAGCACCGGTCTCAGGGCGGTCTGTGGGTTACGTGCCGTAATAAATTCTCAAATACTCTCTGTGCATGTTTACAGCTGTCTATGTGTTCTGTTAGCTCAGCCATGTTCCTTGGCATCCCTCACCTAAGAATGTAGGGTTGGGATGTTCATGGTCTCCATTAGAATTTATTGTCATGCACACAGACTCCCAGGTACCAGCAAGGCCCCTGTGGGAAGTTCTGGGGTGGGTTCAGGTGTCAGTGTGCCCTGTAATCACTGGATGTGATCACCAGATGGGCCATCTATGACACTGGTGAGCTGCTGAACAACAGACTCTCCAGGTTTGCTTCCATCCCAGCTTTGCTTGATCTCATCTTCGAATCTGAAACAAGGGTCTCAATATTTTATTTTATTTTATTTTATTTTGTTTTGTTTTTATTCTATTCTATTCTATTCTATTCTATTATTTGAAACATTTGACAAATCAACAAACTGAATTCCAGAACATCAACATCAAAGACCCAAGTCTTCTCAGGCCATAGCTAATTTCACTTTCCGTGCTTAAAGATCAAGCTTTCAAATTATTCAACTTTATTATAAATACTTTCTACCACATTTTGCCTCAGAGTAGAGCAGGAACATCAAGGAAAAGAGATTAGATTAAAATCTGAGTCTAATTAAAACATGTTTTCTAGTGGAAACAGATAGGAGCTATTGGACCCTGTATCACTCACTATCTGCTTATTTGTTCAACAGGAACAGTATATTTAGCAGTGATGCCAGAAATGGAAAGGGCATGTTCTGAGGTAAAAACCACAGCAAAGACAGGATGCCTACACTTGCTAAAACCCTTATTAAGTCACATTGAGGATCACTTAATTTTCTGATGAATCATAGAGATATCAACACCAGTTGCGTGTGTGTGTATTTATGTATCTACTTTTCTATGTATTTTTAACCAATGCATTATATCTCTCATTTTTAATGTAAAATGATGGTATTATGTTTCAAAAGTCATATAGAAAAAAAACAATGATTGAATTTTCATAAATAAGAGATGGTTGGTTTATTTCATTTTTTCTTCTTACAACATCTAATGCCTAGTAATCAAAACACCTTTTCAATCAGAAATGTGCTGATTTATTAAATAAGAAAAGTGCCAAGCACAGCCCTCTTAGAAATAGAAGATTAGGTATCCTTTTAGAGCAAATAATAGAACATTTATATGAATATATGTTTACACACACATTCTATTCATTGAAGCCATTGGCCCAACAAAACCAAAGTTTGTCATTTTAGCAAAAATTCCTGGAAAGGGGGAGGTATCTGCGGGTAGTATTTGAAATTCTTCTGTAAAAATAATTTGTCCTTTCTCCTCATTTATTTATTTATAAAAGATATCACTTTTAAATTCCCATTTTAAAAATTTATTTGTATATAGAGATACAACTTATTTTTGAAAAATTATGTTTATATCCAAAGTTTTAGTAAGTTTGCTTATTATTAATTCTAGTAGTGTATTTATAGATTATAGACTATTTTGAGTTTTATGTGCAAATGATTATGCCATATGCAAAAATGACAATTTTATTTCCTCTATTCCAACACCTTCCAGACTCGAGAAGTGGGATAAAATAAATTTCTGTTTTTTAAGGCACCCACTTGGTGGTATTTCATTGCAGAAGCCCTAGGAGGTTAGTACATCTCCCAACCTCTTTATCCTCTCCTTCTGGGATTCTAATTACCATTTGTTATACTATCCGATATTGGTCCACAGGTCCCAGGCTCTGTCATTTTTATTTAAATCTCTTCTTTCTCTTTCTTCAGATTGGGCCATTTCAGTTATCTCTATTCAAGCTCACTCTTTCTTTTGTCACCTCCATTCTGCTGGTGAGATCATTCAGTAATTGTTTTTACAGATTGTATTTTCAGTTCTAAAATTTCTGACACATATTTTAAAAGTTATTTCTGCTTATCAACTAATAATTCCTATATTTCCATTCATTTCAAGTGTTTTATTTTTTCTTTTAATTCAAAGAGCTGGTTTGCTATCTTTCCTAATTCCAACATCTGAGTCATCTCAGGGTTGGCTTCTTTTAATTGTGTTTTCTCTTGAGACTGGGTCACATTTTCTTGTTCTTTGTATATTCAGTAAATTTCGATTGTATGCTGGACATTGTCTCTTGTCACATTTTTTGGCATAGTCTCTTGGTTATACTTTAATCTTCTGGAGACTGTTGTTGGTTTTCTTCTAGCAGGTTGACCACCTGGTTAAATTCAGACTGTAAGTTCTTTCTCACCTATCATGAGCACTTTTTCAAATCCAATTTAATTCTCTAAACCCTTGCTATGCTGAACTGGGTCTGCCCCACACAGACATGCTTTGGAGGTCAGGCTGAGACTGGCATGGACCACACACAGAATAAATGGCCCCCTTCACAAGTGTCTCCTCTCCCGGATTTCTATCCACAGCCCCACAGGCTCCATCTGTGGGTCCTCCCCCAGGAAAACAGATGCTTCCATTGGGGTTTTAGCAGCCATGCAGCTTCGATTTTGAGTTCCTGTCGATGTGCCTTTAAGTTTCACTGATCTTTTATTCTACATATTCAATCTTCTCTTAAGCTCTCCGCTAACTTCAGATACGTTTTTAGCTCTAGAGTTTCCATTTGGCTCTTTTCCACTGTTTCCATTTCTCTACTCAGGTCCCTTCTGTTTGCTCAACATGTAAATCTTTACTTTAAATCTATGAGCTCTTTTAAAGTTCCTTTCTGTCAATCTAACATATGTGCCACTTGGGGGTATGTTTCTATTTACTTTTTTCTATCCTCTTTATAGACCACATTTTCCTGATTCTGTGCCTAACTAGTGATTTTTTAAAACTGTTTATCCATTTGATTCGATTAAGGACATGGTGAATGTTGGTTGGTTAAAAGCCTGGGTCGTTTTTTCTTCTTTTAAGAATATTGAGTTCTTCAAAGCAGCCACTGAGGCACATGTAACATGAGGCGCTCACTTTGGGTTGTGAGGTCAGAAGTTACAGATTTCTGAGTCCTGCACCCCCACTTTCTTTATTTCTCTCGTCCCCTGCCCTCTCCAAAGCTGAAGCCAAAGCAAAGGCTCGAAAGCCAAGAAAGCAGTGTGGAAAGGTGTCACAGCCACAGGGAAAAGATTCACTTGTGGGCTCCCCTGGTGCCACAGTGGTTAAGAATCCATCTGCCAATGCAGGGGACACGGGTCTGAGCCCTGGTCCGGGAAGATCCCACAAGCCGCAGAGCAACTAAGCACACGTGCCACAACTACCGAGCCCGCATGCCACGACTACTGAAGCCCACCTGCCTAGAGCCTGTTCTCTGCAATAAGAGAAGCCACCGCAATGAGAAGCCCGCGCACCGTAATGAAGAGTAGCCCCCGCTCGCTGCAGCTAGAGAAAGCCCGAGCACAGCAACAAAGGCCCAACACAGCCAAACATAAATAAATAATTTAAAAAAAAAAAAGATTCACTTGTCACGCACCTTCCAGTGGCCCAAGACACTATAGCCCTGAAAGTGGTCCAAATGCCCTTGGAAGAGGCCCCCAAGGACAAACTTGTAGAAACGAGCTTGACCACTATGCCTTCCTCAAGGTCACCCTTGATTGTAGAGGTCAAAGCCAGCAGGCAGGACAAGCAGGCTGTGGAAAAGGTCTATGGCATTTGTGTGGCCAAGGTCAACAGCTGAGGAGGCCTGATGAGGATAAGAAGCCATGTGTGCAACCGGCTCCTGACTACAACGCTTTGATGCTGCCAACAAAAGTAGGATCATCTAAACAGAGTTGGGCTGGTTAGTTCTAAATATAAATTTTTTCACCACTAAAAAAAGTGTTGAGTTATGTTTTAGCAAGTAGTTGATTAACTGGTTGATGAGTCTGATGCTGTTGTGGCTCATCTGGGGCTATACTGGAGCTGGTCTACACTAGCTCTACATGAAATGCGGCATTCCTAGGCTCCCCACTGCATCCCGAGGGTGTCAGTGAGTCTACCCACTCCTATTATGTGCATCCATCTTTATCAAAATCCCAGGAAAAAGTTTTCAGATTTGGTTACACTACCTTACAGGTGAGTTTTTTTTTTTTTTTTGCAGTACGTGGTCCTCTCACTGTTGTGGCCTCTCCCGTTGCGGAGCACAGGCTCCGGACGCGCAGGCTCAGCGGCCACGGCTCACGGGCCCAGCTGCTCCGCGGCATGTGGGATCTTCCCGGACCGGAGCACGAACCAGTGTCCCCTGCATCGGCAGGCAGACTCTCAACCACTGCGCCACCAGGGAAGCCCAGGTGAGGTAATTTTTATCATTTTATGTATAGTGACTTCTGAAGATATCATTTATAGTTTTCCATCATTTACAATATTTGGGAAGTGAAACTAGATACTGTATAGAGTGTGATCTCAAGAAAAAGGCTTATTTCTAATCACGGCATATTAACTATCTTTCACCTACTACCTACTCCACCAACGTGACTCCATCAACATTATCTTGCAGGAAATCTCATCATAGAATTTCATCCGTAAATAGCATAGTATGTATTCCTAAAATACAAGGTCTATTTAAAAAATTAACCAAAATATCGTCATACCTTGAAAATTAGCAATTGTTATTTTCAAATATTCTGTCAGTGTTCAAATTTTCATGTCTCGTGTCACTTTTTAAGATAGTGATTGAATTAGGATCTGAACAAGATTCACTTACTGTGATCAGCTGATACGTCTCTTAAATCCCTTTTATTTCTATAGGTTCCACATCCACCTTTTTCATTTTTCCACATGGTTGAAGAAACTGGATTGTTTGTCTTCGAGAGTTTTTCACAGCCTGACCTTTGGTGATTGTATACTCCGGTATACAAAGAGGACAGACGCCCTGTCCTCTTTCCTTCCTATAAATTGACAATTGAATATAGAGGCTTGATAAGGTCTTATTTTGATTCTCTTTACTTTGGGAAAGTTTGCATTATACAAGATGGATTACTTTTATCCAAAGGAGGCACAAACTGTCTAGCTACCACTTTTTGTGATGTAAGCAGCCACTGATGGTTAATGTCTAGGTTAATTCATTCATTAGTATTTACAAAATAATCATATTTTCCCAATACTTCTTCATGCATTAGCTAACCTACTTCCACAAAAGTAAATCTCCCTGGTCTGTGATGGGTTTGACTTATTACAGGAAAGGAAAGATAAATGCCAAGGTCTTTATGTTTTTGTTTTATCATTTTTCAAAATAATGATTTAGTTCATTAGCATCCTCACTGGGCACCAATGCATGGGTCAGGATCTTTTGATGCCATCCTAGCTGTCTGGGACAGCTCCTTTGCTACGTACAAGGTCCAATGGTCCAGGCTTATCTTATAGGTTTCTTATCCAGGTCTAAATACAGCATTTCTTCAAGAAGCCTGACTCCTTCTGGTGGGAAATAATACATCAGGACCTGAATTTGGACACTAGAGGTGCTCATGACCACTAGCCATTATATTTAGGCCATTTCAGTGGACAAAATTAGGGGCTCTTTTTCTGAAATATAAAATACATCATGAGTTCATTCTGATGTAGCCAATTACATTCGTAATTCTGGGTTTGTACTAAACCTTTTATATCTTACATCTGTGTTTTCTTTATCCTGTCCCAAGAAACTTGGTTCTAAATAATTCTGTAAATGACAGGATGAAATAATATATAGTTACTAATTTTCCTTATCCCACAATACCACACTCAAAATTCTTAGAATAAAAATGTTAACATGCCTATCCTACAATATGATTACAACAAAAAAGTATTAGCTTTTTATGGTTTTTATCCTTAATATATACTTTACAAAAAATGTACGATATCCTGTGTTTTAGAGTCATTTTAACGTTTGTCTCTGTGTGGTTATGTCACCAACTGTATACACATTAAAATTCATTTGTTTCTTTGTGTTTGGATTTTTCGAAACTGAGCTTTAAAATTTAGTTGCATTCCATGCTTATGTACACAATTTTTATGACTCCAGAGTCAAATGTACAAGCGAAGTTATATTCAAAGAAGTCTGGCTCCTGTTTTAAGACTTAGAAAATCATGTATCCAATACCCTATTACCACCTCTCCTATAGTTCAACAGTTTTAAAGGTCTCTAGCTTATTATAAGGAGAGATATATGTATTTGTATCCTTTTTTAAAGAAAAAGTTGTATATTATACTCTGTTTTCCATATTGACATTTGATTTTAATGCAAAAAAGCTATGCAATATGCAATCATAACCCAAAGCATGTTATTTAGCTCCCATTTGTAGAAAACTACCTATGTGGAAGTAGAAGAAACTATTATTGAATTATTCAATGATGTGATTATATCATTGGCACATATATGTGCCAGATATTTTATACTCTTCATCTCATCTACTCCTCAAAATGATATCATCAAAAGAATGGTTGTCTCCAATTTAAAGATGACACAACTGATCCTCAGCGGTAACGTCCTGAACACCAGACACCTAAGAAGCCACCTGTTAATATGTAACCCAGGCATGTCTCACCCAACCCGGGCCCTTCCCACTGTGCTGCAGGGTGCATAGTGCCCAGGGTCTACATTCAACTTCTCAAGTTGCCAGTTTACAGTGAAAGACCCCTGGACATTCTTTCTAGCTCCAAGTTGGCCATTTGCTGCTATAATTATTAAAATAAAATTTTAACAATTTTCTTTCTTTAACCAAAGGCATTCCATTTTTGACCATTTAAAGGAATGACTCAGTGTTAGACAATTCTGCTCACTTGGCCAATTTCCAAGAAAGAAAATAAAAAGTTTGAAATAAATGTGTGTCTGTCCTGTGTGAAATGTTCAGGTGATGATCCCAGGATATGTTTCCAGGTGAAATTCTCACCAATGTGCCATGTTCATCAAAGAGTCTCATCTTCCTATAGGCATCACATTTGAACACAAGCTGAGTAACCAGACTCCGGCAGTTTGGGCAAGGGTTTTTCAAACATCAACAGGAACATTCTGTACAAACTCACTCCCATTAAAGGAACCCTAGCGTTAGTAACAGACCCTGAAGATTAGTGAATGGCTCCTCAACAAAGAAATCACACTGAGTGACCAGCCATAGATGTTTGCTTTGTGTGGCCATAAGCATCTGCATATGTTTTACAGATTCTTTATAAAAAAAAAAAAAAAAAGGAAAATATTAAAAGTAGAGCTAAGATGATCTTCTGTGACTTCTGTGCTGAGGAATTGCTGTTAAGCAGATTCACACAGCAAAACACAGTAGCTGAGCTCAGGGCTGGGTAATTAACCGCTGCGTGAGAAACAGAGCAGGGATGGCCATCCTCAGCTGTCTTACGGCTATTCGTTGACCGTTTGTCTTCCAGTCACAAATCTTCATATGAAAACTTAATTCCCTATCGACTTATGCTCTTTCAAATCTGGGGGAGACTTCCTAGATTGTAAACTCTTAAAGAGCTTTATCACCTTGGGAAACCCGACAGATGTAGCAGGGTGGCCATCCCCCTGGTATTCTCAACGTAGTGTAGATTCTTTACATTCGTGCAAAAGATCTCCCAAGTAAGATATTTTTCAACAGAAAATTTTTTAAGTGCTAAAATTAAGGACTTGAATTGGTTCCATTCTGGGCTGGGCTAGTGCCAGGTGGTGAAACTGGGACGAAAAAGGCACAGTTGCTGCTCTTCAGAAGCTCACAGGCCAAGAGAAAGGCAAGGACTGATGGCGGCAGGGACCGGGCACTAAGGAAGAGCCATGTAGGGATGCAGAAGATGTGGGGGCCGCATCCTGAGGGCAGGAAGTGCTTCTGAGCGGGAAGACCTTCGTTCTGAACACATGCTGAGCTGGGGATCAGTACAGAATTTGTTTTTCTGAAAAAACATATATACTGTCCTGCCAAATACTTTGAACCACTAGATGAATTACAACCAAAAATTTTTAAATGCTTAGTTAAGCTCCGAGACATTGCACAGGAGATCCCCAGAGGTCAAGAACTAATACAGAAGAGGTAAAACTGAATTTCTGGCTTCTCTGGGTGCAATTTTCACCCAACCAGAAACCTAGAGCCTTGGGTTTCACTAACTAGTCAGTTGAAAGGAGACAAGTCTTCAGCAAAAGAAAGTGAGCATTTGGAATAAATCCCCTGGCGTATATATAAGTTACATGAAGGACTGAATAGTTCCCCTTCCATGTGGAAAACACACCATTTGCTTAAGAAGTTGTCACAACAGTACTGTCTGTTGATTTGGGGGTCACATTTATATAAACTTCTATGAACCAGTACACAACTTTCAAATACAACTTTCTGCAATGATGGAAATATATTTGCCATGTGTGATTATCGAGCACTTGACATGTAGCCTGTACAAATTAGAAACTAATTTTATTTTATTAACTTTTAATTAATTTTGATTTAAGTGGCCACATTTGGCTAGTGGCTACCACATTGGGCAACACAGATGCTGTAAACCCCCAGCCAAGAAATTAACTTAAAGTGGTCCCTTAAAGACAATAATTTTCAGGCTTCCCTCTTGGTGCAGTGGTTGAGAATCTGCCTGCCGATGCAGGGGACGTGGGTTCGTGCCTCGGTCCGGGAAGATCCCACATGCCGCGGAGCGGCTGGGCCCGTGAGCCATAGCCGCTGAGCCTGCGCGTCTGGAGCCTGTGCTCCACAACGGGAGAGGCCACAGCAGTGAGAAGCCCGCTTACCGCAGGAAAAAAAAAAAAAAAAGACAGTAATTTTCTCTGGAGGGGCATATACACAATGTAGACCCTTAATTTCCACTAAGATCAGCTGATTAAGAACTTGAGGTCTATAATTACAAAAGACAGGGAAAAAAGCAAAAGTCTGCAGGAAAAAGAAATAGTAAAATTAGACACCCAAGGACTGCAGACATTGAAATTATTATATGGAGAATATAAAACAAGTATGTGTAAACTGCTTAAAGAAAAAATGGTTAAATTAAAAATATAAGGAAGAAACTGAGGACAATGAAATATTAACAGGTAGACTTGGGGAAGAATTAAATAGAACCTCTAAAATGCACACACACATACATATATACACACACATACACATGTAAACACATATTTTAAGTGAAAAATTCTGTGGGTTACTTTAAATAACATTGTAGACATAGTTGAAAAAAATGCAGTGGCCAGAAGATACTTCTGTAAATATTATCCAAAAAGAAAACAGAATTATAGAGTTAAAATATGAGAAATAAGCAAAAGGCATGATAAACAGGAGAAGAATATCTAACGTACACATGATGAGAGTCAGAAGAAAGTAAAAGTGAAAACAGGAGAGCAAATATATTTAAGGAATAAAGTTTAGAAAATCTGTGTAAATTAAATTCAGAGGAGATATCACTACATACCCACCAGTAAGGCTAAAATTAGAGACTGGTAGTGCCAGTGTTGAAAATACGTGAGCCACTGAAAGTCTCGAGAACTGCAAGCTGGTCAGTGCTGGTAAAGCTGGACAGTCTGCTCCTAAGTACACACCCACAGAGCTACATGCACGTACATGCCAAAGACACGTGCAGGCACGTTCATTGCTGCATCATTCAGAATCCTAAGTAGAGACAAGCCTAGGTTTGGAGAAATAAATTTTAGTCTGTTTATTTGGTAGAATATTATACAGAAATGAAAAATGAACACGCTAAATATAACCTGGGTGAATCTCACTGCACAACAGAGAGAGCAGAAGCCAGACACAAAATACCCCGTTTAATCTAAACTTCGTCAGCAGGCAATGCTCCCTGCCCCGCTGGAGGCTCCGGGGACCACCCTGTGGGAGAATCTGCGTGGGCAGAGGCTGAGGAGCTGGTTCTCACACTCACCTCCGATGCAAGCTCACCACACCCCACCCCCAAGGTCTTCACTGGGGTGGGGGCACCCTTGGCCTCGGCTCTCACCCACCGGCTTGCGTCCTCTGCCTTCTGTCTGGGAGCCCTTATGTTTGGCGGGGGGGCGACAAGAGAGAGTCAGTGGCAGGGAAGTTGTCCTACTGACCAGTGTGATGGGCGTGAGTTCCACAGCCAGCCCTCCTTCTTGCCTGTTTGTCCTGACTGGCCACCATCCCTCCAATTCCTGGTGACTGATAACAAACACTGGGTTGTAATCAGTTCCAGTCACAGTCTGAGCGTGAGGACGGGTGTGGGGCAAGGACAGACAGCTCAGCCCCCCAGTCCCTCCATCCCTCCCAGGGAGACCCCAGGCTAGGGCCCTTCAGAGGAAGAGCCTGATACCACATAGGAGTTTCCAGTGTTGGTTCCCAGGCCCACAGAAGGAAGGCAATCCTCGGAGTAAGACCATGACTTTCGCGAGGGACCGACCTCCACCCTGTGACTGGAGGAAGTGGCTCTACCCAGAGGGCGCTTTCCTGGGGGCTCTGGGAGGGTGGATGCCAACGCTAGAGCCGAGACTCACCCAAAAGCCAGGTCTGGGCTGGTCTCTGGCGTCTCTGCGGGGAGACCCCTCTGGGAGCATCTGTTCCACCCAGAAAGGACTTCCTGCATCCTGCCGATGCAGGGACCGATGCTGCCTTTCTGGGACCAGCAGGGGCTCTGCCCCGCTCCAGCTTGTGGTAACGCACTCCCACCAGCCAAGAATTCCCAGGAGATTGACAATGGAGGCCCTGCTTCTGCGAGTCTGGTCGGCGCAGGCCCTTCCCCAGGGCCGGGCCAGCTCTGGGGGAACTGACTGAAAGTCCAGAGACCACAAGCCACACAAGGACACTCCGTGGCCCCTCCACACCTAGGCTTTGCTCTGGAAACTTATGTAAATAAAGTGCCTCCTTGAGGAAAAGTGCTAGTTGTCAGTGAGGTACCAATACTGCTGACTAAGAGGATGCGTGGACGTGGGTTATCACACAGCAAAGTACTTTCTTTGCAAAAACATGACCGCTGTCTGTCATCGAAGTTCCTAGGGAAATGGTGAAATTGTATTAAAGCTATTTAAAAAAATAGACTGGCTAAAGGTAAGTACCGTGAGCTCAGAAACGTGCAGGTGTGTGTTTGTGAGGGATATGGGAGGACTTACCATGTTCCCCTGATGTCACGGGCCTGACACGGCTCTTTACGTGGAACCACAGAAGAACAACCCAGGACACGCTGATAACCAACCGACAGGGCCGAGGCTGCCAGCTCAGAGATCAGTGGACATTTCTCCAATCAGTTGCTATAAATCAAGTATGTCATCATTAGTGCAGGAAGTCACATGACTGTCATGTGGTACACACACACTCAGACCCTGGAAGGTTCCTGCCCAAGGGAGCCGGTTAGAATTCCAACTGCGGAGCCAGTCCTGGGGAATCAGGTGGGTTCACCCGCACCCTTTCTTTTTTGTTTGCTTGTTTTTGTTGTTGCTGTTTTCCTATTTTATTTCTTTATATTTTTATTGATTTTTATTGGAGTGTAGTTGCTTTACAATGTTGTGTTAGCTTCTGCTACACAGCAGAGAGAATCAGCCACACACATACAGAAATCCCCTCCCTTTTGGGTTTCCCTCCCATTTAGGTCACCACGGTGCATTAAGTAGAGCTCCCTGTGCCACACGGTATGTTCCCCTCAGCTGTCTATTTTATGCACAGTACCCTTTCTCTGCTGCATGCCAGGTTTCTGTTAAATGCATGGTGATGGACATAACCTTAACCCTAACAGTAAATGCAGGTGTGCTCCGTGCCCATTGCCACCTCCCCCTGCCCTGATGGCATCCCACCCAAGGGTGCACCTGCGTCTCAACTCTGCCCTGCTTCAGACCCAGAGGCACAGGGAACTCAGAGGTCCCAGGGCAGCCCTCACTCATGGGTTACGAGGGCCCAGGGAGGCCTCCTGTCTCCTCTCCGAGGCCCCTGTGGGGCAGCCTCCAACTGGGAATACGCACCTACATACCCTCTCCTGCTTCCTTGTCTGACTCTCTCCTGCACTCCTGCCACATTTGCCCAAGTTAGACAACCAACTAGCTCAACCCAAGTGTGGGCCAGGCTCTGCTTCCAGAAGACAAGGGCTTCCCAGTCAAGGACAGTGCAGGATGGAACCCCAGGGGGTGTCACACAGTGACCTATGGGCAGTGGCCATGAGAAGTGGTAAATAGGTCTGAGTCAACCAGATGGCCGAGGACTCTCGGCGCCGGGCTTGCAGGCCTGGCTTTAGTACAGAGACAAGAAGCTTTTAAATGAAAAGATTGGTCCAGCACCATGGTTCCCAAACTGTGTACTAAGACTCGATAGGCACCCCAGGGAACTCAGGAGGGGTGCCGCTGGGTACTTAATTGTGTGTTTGTGGAACCTCCAGCCTGAGGTAGGTCACAGCTTCACTGAACGCCTGCATTCCTTCCAATTATGTCATCTTTGCTGGGTTTGCCCCAGTTGTGTGATTAAGAGCAGGAACCCTCAGAAAATCAGTGTGGACATGAGGACAGGAGGGTGGCAGTGTCCAGCCTGATTCCAAAGTTTGAGGAGCTGTGCTGCACTCACTGGGACACGGCATATATGACGGCCTTTGGACCTAACTACTTAATAAAAGGAACTGTTGGGTATTTCGTTTGGCCCAGGAGCATCATGAAAAAATTATTGGACACTAGTGGACCAAGGAACTGGGTGTCTCTGGTCTAGCAGAGAAATCACCTGTTAGTGATTGTTAGAGAAAGGCTCCTAGGAATGAAAAGACATTATAATGAGCTGAGGTTACGCACGGCTAGGTAGGAGCTACTGTGGGAAATTCACAGAAAGTCTAGACAGGGGTGCATTCTTCTATAAGCTTCCACTTCAATAGGGAGAGAAATAAAATTGTAATAACCAGACAGTCTCCATGAATATCCCACACAGCTGTGCAGACTTCCTGGGCAGCCTTCCTCTGAACTTCAGAACTGTTCGCAGCCTTTTCAAGAGCCTCCACCACGGGTGAGGGAGGCGCCAAAGCCTATTTCTCTTTCAAGTCTTAGAAAGTGAGGTCACCCTAAGAAAGTCACAGTCAGGTCACCTGCATCAGAGGCAGAATGTCCTGCTCGACTCAGAGGTAACCCTAAGTTTAAATTTTTTCATTCACTGAGCTCATATTGACTAGAGAAGTACTCTCCAAAATTAATATTAATGGGTAGATATAACCCTATTTTCCAGACGGCATGTGTTTGCTTCCTCTTTACTGTGTATCCACAGCCAGACATGTTCTGCCTTTGCGTGGAAGGAGCATTATGCTCTAGGGTCTTTTAATTGAACCAAATCTATTGTTTTGAGTCAGTCTTGCTGTGATAAGGACGAGGTCCTGAAACTCTTCAGCTGGTGCGAGGGGAGTTGTTTTGGGTCCCTTGATGTGCTCTGGACTGAAGAACGAAGAGGCTACCTTTTATTTGCCCACAGCTGGCAGAAGATTAAGAGAGAGTGAACTGAACGGAAAGCGAGACGGCAACTTATCACCCGTAGGAATTCCCTCCTGAGCCCGCATCCTGCTTTTGGAGGCCCAGCCGGGCTGGGGAGGTCGAGGCAAGCCCCCACCAATGCCAACACCTGGGAACGCGATTGCACTCACTGCCTGCAGCTTCTGATTTCAGCACGCTGTGAAATATGCTACGACCCATCCGAAAAGTGCTTTTCCCTCCAGCTGCACATACGTGTGAAGATATAAACTCTTCTTTCCTTCTTCCATTTTTATTAACACAAAGCAATGTGGAAACCAGATTACTGACAGCCAATTCCACTAAGGAGCAAAGAACCTAAAACGAAAGTGTATCTCAAGTTCCCAGGCCCAGCTGCCGTACATTGTTGCCAGGATCAGAACCCTCTTTCCTGAAAACCAGGTTCCTTCCTCTGGGGGGTAAGAGGTTTGCTAGAAACGGCATCCATAAAGGTAGACATTCTTCCCAGAAGAAAGTCGACGCCTGGGCAGGAACTCACTGACCCGATGCCCAGAAGAGGACTGGCCTCTAACAGATGTCCCTGGAGAACAAGGCACGAGTGGGTCTAAGTATTTTTCTAGTAACTTACAAAATTATGACTAAGGAAAAAAAGAACAAACTTAAAAAGCAATCGAAATTTAGTTGCCAATTTGCAAAATCTCTTTTACACAAAGAAAGAAAGGGAGAGAGAAGAAGAAAAAGAGGACAAAGAAGAAGGAGGAGGAGGAGAAAAGGAAGGAGGGGAGGGAGCGGGAGGGAGGGGGAG
>NW_006769874.1:2708663-2759031 GCF_000442215.2 Lipotes vexillifer
GGAGAGAGGGGGGTGGGAGAGGGGGAGGGAGGGGGGAGGGAGGGGAGGGAGGAAGGAAAATTCCAGAAGCTTAATCCGAGGACCTGAGATAGGCTGGCAGGGTTGCTGATGAGTCACTCAGCTCCTGGGTGGAAACAGTTGCTAAAAATGTATATTATTATTAAAGTGTTAAATAAATCCGTTCTGGGCTAAATTAGGTGATATTACATTTCTGGCTACTCCTGATGATGCCTCAGGCTAAAGCCAAGCTGAGATGGTACAGAGGGAGCATCTTGCCGACTTGGCAGTTTGAACTGTCACTGCAAAACGTTGCCTGTTTATCGCAAGGAGGCTTTCAGGTTTGCAGTAGATGAAAACTGTCTAAGACATATGTGATCCGGTTTATACAGTCTTCTTTTATTGGTGATTTATCCTTCCTTAGATATCTGAGAAGACAATACTTCCCCTTGTTTTGATGAAAGGAATGGGATCCCAGGTCAACGGTGATGTCTAGAAACCAGCTGGAGGAGGGAGTCTAAACACTTGCAGGACCCTGGACTGCATCGAGTGGGTGTGTCCTGGTTCTTCAGTCTCAGGTTTGAAGACTAAAGGTCAGAGGTACCAGGAGGGAGCATCTTCAAGATGGCTGAGGAGTCAGACACAGAGATCACCTTCCTCCCCACAGATACACCAGAAATACATCTACGTGTGGAACGACTCCTACAGAACACCTACTGAACGCTGGCAGAAGACCTCAGACTTCCCAAAAGGCAAGAAACTCCCCCACGTACGGGTTGGGCAAAAGAAAAAAGAATAAACAGAGACAAAGAATATGGACGACACCTGCACCAGTGGGAGGGAGCCGTGAAGGAGGAAACGTCTCCACACACTAGGAGCCCCTTCGCGGGTGGGGACTGCGGGTGGCGGAGGGGAAGCTTCGGAGCCGTGGTAGAGAGCGCAGCAACAGGGGTGCGGGGGGGCAAAGCGGGGAGATTCCCGCACAGAGGATCGGTGCCGACCGGCACTCACCAGCCCGAGAGGCTGGTCTGCTCACCCGCCGGGGCGGGCGGGGCTGCGAGCTGAGGCTCGGGCTTCGGTCGGAGCGCAGGGAGAGGACTGGGGTTGGCGGCGTGAGCACAGCCTGCAGGGGGTTAGTGCGCCACGGCTGGCCGGGAGGGAGTCCAGGAAAAGTCTGGAGCTGCCGAAGACGCAAGAGACCATTGTTTCGGGGTGTGCAAGGACAGGGGATTCAGAGCACCGCCTAAATGAGCTCCAGAGACGGGCATGAGACGCTAAGGCTGCTGCTGCCGCCACCAAGAAGCCTGTGTGCGAGCACAGGTCACTATCCACACCCCCTTCCGGGGAGCCTGTGCAGCCCGCCACTGCCAGAGTCCCGGGATCCAGGGACAACTTCCCCGGGAGAACGCACGGTGCGCCTCCTGCTCGTGCAACGTCACGCCGGCCTCTGCCGCCGCAGGCCCGCCCCGCACTCCGTGCCCCTCCCTCCCCCCGGCCTGAGTGAGCCAGAGCCCCCGAGTCAGCGGCTCCTTTAACCCCGCCCTGTGTGAGCGAAGAACAGACGCCCTCCAGCGACCTTCACGCAGAGGCGGGGCCAAATCCAAAGCTGAGCCCCGGGAGCTGTGCGAACAAAGAAGAGAAAGGGAAATCCCTCCCAGCAGCCTCAGGAGCAGCGGATTAAATCACAATCAACTTGAGGTACCCTGCATTTGTGGAATACGTGAATAGACAACGAATCGTCCCAAATTGAGGAGGTGGACTTTGGGAGCAACTGTAGACTTGGGGTTTGCTGTATGCGACTGACTAGTTTCTGATTTATATGTTTATCTCAGTTTAGTATATTCAGAGCTTATTATCATAGGTAGATTTGTTTATTGATTTCGTTGCTCTCTCCCTTTTATATATATAGAGAGAGAGACACACACATTTTTTCCCCCTTTGTCTCTTTTTGTCAGTGTGTATGTGTATGCTTCTTTGTGTGATTTTGTCTCTAGGGGTTTGCTTTTACCATTTGTCCTAGGGTTCCATCTGTCTGGTTTTCTTTTTAGTATAGTTTTTAACCACTTCTTATCGTTGGTGGATTTGTTTATTGGTTTCTTTGCTTTGATTACTTTTTTATTTTAGTAACTTTTTATTTATTTATTTATTTTTATTTTATTTATTTTTTCTTTTCTCCCTTTTCTTCTAAGAAGTGTGGCTGACAGGGTATTGGTGCTCTGGCCAGTTGTCAGGCCTGAGCCAAGTTCAGGACATTGGTCCACCAGAGACCTCCTGGGCCCTCATAATATCAATTGGCAAGAGCTCTCCCAGAGATCTACATCTTAATGCTAAGACCCAGCTCCACTCAACAACCAGCAAGCTCCAGTCCTGGACACCCCATGCCAAACAACTAGCAGGACAAGAACACAACACCACCCATTAGCAGAGAGGCTGCCTAAAATCATAATAAGTTCACAGACATCCTAACACACACCACCGGCAGAGATCCTGCCCACCAGAAAGACAAAATCCAGCCTCATCCATCAGAACACAGGCACCAGTCCCCTCCACCAGGAAGCCTAAACAACCCACGGAACTAACCTTACCCACTGGGGGCAGACATCAAAAACAATGGGAACTATAAACCTGCAGCCTGCAAAAAGCAGGAGACCCCAAACACAGAAAGTTAAGCAAAATGAGAAGACAGAGAAACACATAGCAGATGAAGGAGCAAAGTAAAAACCAAACAGACCCAAAATATGAAGAAGAAATAGGCAGTCTACCTGAAAAAGAGTTCAGAATAATGACAGTAAAGATGATCCAAAATCTTGGAACTAGAATGGAGGAAATGCAAGAAACGTTTAACAAGGACCTAGAAGAAATAAAGAGAAAACAAACAGTGATGAACAACACAATAAATGAAATTAAAAATTCTCTACAAGGGATCAACAGCAGAATAACTGAGGCAGAAGAAGGGATAAGTGACCTGGAAGATAAAATCGTGGAAATAACCACTGCAGAGCAGAATAAAGAAAAAAGAATGAAAAGAATTGAGGACAGTCTCAGACACCTCTGGGACAACATTAAATGCACTAACATTCAAATCATAGGGGTCCCAGAAGAAGAGAAAAAGAAAGTGACTGAGAAAATATTTGAAGAGATTGTAGTTGAAAACGTCCCTAATATGGGAAAGGAAATAGTCAATCAAGTCCAGGAAGTGCAGAGAGACCCATACAGGATAAATTCAAGGAGAAACATGCCAAGACATATTAATCAAACTATCAAAAATTAAATACAAAGAAAAACTATTAAAAGAAGCAAGGAAAAAGCAACAAATAATATACAAGGGAATCTCCATAAGGTTAACAGCTGATCTTTCAGCGGAAACTCTGCAAGCCAGAAGCGTGTGGCAGGACATATTTAAAGTGATGAAAGGGAAAACCCTACAACCAAGATTACTCTACCCAGCAAGGATCTCATCCAGATTCGATAGAGAAATTAAAACTTTTACAGGCAAGCAAAAGCTAACAGAATTCAGCGCCACCAAACCAGCTTTACAACAAATGCTAAAGGAATTTCTCTAGGCAGGAAACACAAGAGAAGGAAAAGACCTACAATAGCAAACCCAAAACAAATAACAAAATGGTGATAGGAACATACATATTGATAACTACCTTAAATGTAAATGGATTAAATGCTCCAACCAAAGGACAGAGACTGGCTGAATGAAATACAAAAACAAGACCCATATATATGCTGCCTACAGGAGACCCCCTTCAGACCTAGGGACATGTACAGATTGAAAGTGAGGGGATGGAAAAAGATATTCCATGCAAATGGAAATCAAAAGAAAGCTGGAGTAGCAATTCTCATATCAGACAAAACAGACTTTAAACTAAAGACTATTACAAGAGACAAAGAAGGACAATACATAGTGATCAAGGGATCAATCCAAGAAGAAAATATAACAATTGTAACAATTGTATCACCTCACACCAGTCAGAATGGCCATCAGCAAAAATCTACAAACAATAAATGCTGGAGAGGGTGTGGAGAAAAGGGGACCCTCCTACACTGTTGGTGGGAATGTAAATTGATAACAGCCACTATGGTGAACAGTATGGAGGTTCCTTAAAAAACTACAAATAGAACTACCATATGACCCAGCAATCCCACTACTGGGCATATACCCTGAGAAAACCATAATTCAAAAAGAGTCATGTATCACAATGTTCACTGCAGCTCTATTTACAACAGCCAGCTCTATTTACAATGAACCTAAGTGTCCATCGACAGATGAATGGATAAATATGTGGCACATGTATACAATGGAATATTACTCAGCCATAAAAAGAAACAAAACTGAGTTATTTATAGTGATGTGGATGGACCTAGAGTCTGTCATACAGAGTGAAGTCAGAAAGAGAAAAACAAATACTGTATGCTAACACATATATATGGAATCTAAAAAAAACAAAAAATGGTTCTGAAGAACCTAGGGGCAGGACAGGAATAAAGACGCAGACATAGAGAATGGACTTGAGGACACGGGGAGGGGGAAGGGTAAGCTGGGACGAAGTGAGAGAGTGGCATGGACATGTATACACTACCAGATGTAAAATAGATAGCTAGTGGGAAGCAGCCGCATAGCACAGGGAGATCAGTTCGGTGCTCTGTGACCACCTGGAGGGGTGGGATAGGGAGGGTGGGAGGGAGGGAGACGCAAGAGGGAGGAGATATGGGGATATATGTATACGTGAAGCTGATTCACTCTGTGATCAGCAGAAACTAACACACCACTGTAAAGCAATTATACTCCAATAAAGATGTTAAAAAAATTTAAAAAAGAGGTGCCAAGATCCAACCAGGTCAAAGGAGGGACCCCTTACGTTTCATGCCACATGTAAATACTTCCTCAGTGAAACCACTTTTACAGTAATTTCCAGAAAACACACTGCTAACCACAAGGTTGCTGCCACCATTGTGTAAAAGAAGAACGTGGGGTTGGGGTCCGAGGTCGGGGCTTTGGGGGCTCTGGGGCTGTCCTTGGCTGTATCACTGGGGACACACAGACAGTCATAGCTGCTGACACCATGGCTTGTCCAGCAGAAGATGGGATGCCACCATCCACCACTTGGGTCCTGCGTCACAAAGACTCCTCGGTCTTAGAGATCCCATGGTGGGGAAAAGCGCATGCGGAGTTTACAACAATCCCCAACGTGAAAATCACAAAGTGGCCCCGAAAATTCTAGAGCGAGTCTATCCCAGTTAAGTAGAGCATGATCCACATTCAGAAAAACAGGCCCTGGCCATTCCCTCTCTCCCTGGAGATGAAGGGCCTCACCTCGCAGCATCACTAACCTGCATCCACAGGTCCTCCAGGTGGTGGGCTGGAGACGGTTCCCGGAGGCCAGAGCGCGAGCTGCCCCCAGTGTCAGGTGCACGGGCAGGACGCCACACCACCCACCACCACCCCAGCGCCCCTGTCTCGATTCACACCAAAGGCCACTCTTGGCTACTGAGTGGTCCTCTGGCTGAGAAGGAAAAGGGCCCAGCTGGTCACAGTGGGGACATCTCAACACAATAGTGAAGCTGAACAGAGAGAATTACTACTGCACGGCAGCCCCCTGGCGGTCCCTGGAAGGAAGCTGAGGGGCAGAACTTCAGGCCACACACCTGATCACCATGGGCAACACAGCAAGCGAAAACAGGTCTGACTAAAAGAGAGAACTTACACGACACGGGGCAAGGATGAGTAGCTTGACTGTTTGGCCAGGGGCCTGGAGAAAGAAAGGTGATGAGAGTCAGGGGCTGGAGGTCACACCTGTAGGAGTGGGCACCTGACCTGGGGGTAAGGACATCTGACCTGTTGGGTGGGCTGCAGCCACCACAGAGCTGGCAGAATGGATGCATGGAAGCCCCTCAGGGCGCTGTGCTGGGGTCAAGGCGCAGGGCCCACTGATCGCAGCTGATGTCTGGACTGCCAGGGTTCAATGTCTAGTCCATCAATGCAGAATCTAGCGCTAAGCCCCCACCTGGCAGTGTCCTTTGAGAAAACCAACAGCCACCTACTGGCAGGTGGATGCATTGGACACTTGCATCCAGGAAGAGCAGCAAAGCCTCTGGATGGGTTGCCATCTCAGGATCCAGTCTCAGGCAGCCAGCAGGGTTTCCACTCAGATTGATTTCAAAGACCTATTTCAGCAGCTATGATGGGAACCAGATTATTTATAAGTGAGCATCCTGGCATTTTCCTCCCCCCATCCCTGTTCGCTACAGAGAGCTTTGCATTTGCCTTCTCAGCTTCTCTGTGGTGTGAGCATGGTTTCAAAGACGGAAAATATCAGCCACCACCAGAAATGTCTGCTCTACCCCAAGCCACAGATCAGCTGGAACCCCTTTCCCCAGCTTCTCAAGTTCCTGGTCGCAGAACCAGGAGCCCCGGGCCCCCCAGATCCTAAATATGCCATCATGAGATATGTTACCTCCTGCATTAAGTACTGTCAGAAGTTAAGGGACTGTCCCCAGTTGTGTTTGTTCCCTGAGAAGTAGGAACAAACCTATAGGAAATGTGGTTTTTTAGAAGATTGTATGCAACCCACCGTCTTGGCAGAAGCCATGTGACTAATACGCACTCTGCGTATCTTGAATACTTCCTTTCTTGAAGTTGCCTTCTCAGCTAATATTTTCCTATTCTTAGGGCAGTGGCTCAATCCTCTAAACATAGTCTCTCTAAACTGTAAATCAATAGAAAGACTTTCTATGTCATTAAAGACATTTTTCTCCTTTTCCTGATCCTACAGGATGGTGTAAATTTCCTCACAAGATAACAATTTCACTCGACGTAACATTGTGATATTTTTTAAAGTTTTTCCATACACATCTCTAATGAAGAGTAGAAAATAAATGCTAAAAAAGTACCCCCCAACATCCAAACAAGTCATGAGATGATCCACTACCTTTTTTCTGCCAGAGAAACTGGCCAGTAATAGAGGATTAAGTAAAATTCATGTCTGTTAAGTAGATAATAAATTAAACTAATAAATTGTGATTACTGCCACTCCCTCCTAATTCATCCATATTGAATGAATAACCCATACTTCTGAACCCATAAGTTAAAAGAAAACAATTTAATAATTTCAAGTTTCTACTTGAAGAGGTAAACGATAAACATGAGACAAGTAAAGAAAAGTGTAAGTAAGTCCCTATTATACATTATAAGGCAGTATTTGCAAATGTGTGTTGTCTCTGCTTAGGAATAGGACATAAGGAAAATGTCCCTGATGTTTCCTCTAAATAGCAAAAAGGTCATTCCTCTGCCTTTTCAGTATGTTTATCCATCCTGTTATTTTCAGAAATCTCCTTTGTGAGCCTCAATGAAGTTGTTTAAATATTTGCTAAATCGGATCCTCCAGTCTTTCAACCTCCGGTTATGTCCATAAAAGTTGAGCATTTTAAAATTTGCCGCTTTCTAACTACTTTGAATCCTAACTCCATGAGTTAGACACTGAGGACCCGGGGTAAATTTTCTGGCATTAGACGAAGTATTCATAGTGAAGTGTTTACTTGTTCCATATACTTGTAAAATGCTCGTCCACAAACATCATTCCCCACGATAATCACAGAATGTAGGAAAGTAGGTGCAGTTTGTAAGTCTTGGAGGAATTATAAATAACCATTTATGCTTAATAATGAACATCAAAGCCCAAAATATCATGATACAAATAATTATCCTTTGCTTCTCACATTGAATGTCTAATAATGTTGACTTGAATCCAAAGATAAAATTTCCTTTTGGAAAGTCTTCAGAAATGTTAAACATCAAACATATGTGTACATGCATGTTCTCTGCAGCATTTTTTCAGCCAAGAGGTTGAAACCACAATTTAGGTTATTTTCTACCAGCTGGTGAGTGGATAAACAAATACAGTCCATCCACCTTCTGGGATGTGATTCTGCCACAAGATGGATTGATGCACTGACACAGGCTACAATGTGGATGAGCTTTGAAACCATGATGCTCAGTGAGAGAAGCCAGAAACAAAAGGCCACATAGAGCATTATTCCCTTTATATGAAATGTCCAGAATAGGCAAATCCATGGAGACAGAAAGCAGATTGTTGGTTGTCAGGGGCTGGGAGGGGGGAGTGACTGCTTAAAGGACATGGGTTTCCTTTTGGGAGATGGGAGTGTTTGGGGGCCAGATAATGCTGGTGGCTGCACAGCACTGTGAATGCACTAAAAGCCACCATTTTATTCACTCTAAAATGGTTAATGGTATATCTTCTGAATTTCATCTCAATAAAAAAATATCTTAGAGGCCTTGAGTCAGAAAGGTCACAAAGAGTTATAAAAAATTCCAAGGGCAGAGGCAGTGCAGCAAGATGGAGCGTCTGCCAGCCCAAGAGCGAGGACGCTTTGGTCCGAGTTCAGGCCCCGCCACTGACCAGCAGCACCTCGCCGGCTATATCCCGACCGTCATGAGATGAACCACATCGGCCCTCACACCTTAGACACAGCTGTGAGAGTGAATGTAAGTACATACAGACACTCGCACTTTTAAACTACATAAATATGCAAACCGAGCTACACAGACACGCAAACACACATACATCCAAACACGGTACTGTAAGGGCCATCGCTTTTCAAGGAAAGAATATATACACCACACAGAATACCCGCCTCTCATGGGTGTGCTGGGTAATATTTCCAGCAAGGAAAGTAGGTATTTGGTGGGATGGTAATTTATAGAAAACATTGCAATAATCTCTTTACCCAAAGCTCTTCTAAGAAGACAAAATACCTTTGATGTGTTTGGATGGCCAATGAGTCACTATGATCATTGGGGGATAACTATTGACTCATAATTGTGTCATCTTCCAGTATTTTGTGAATTGCTCCAAATCCAATGCAAAAAACTTAGGATTTAAAAACATTTGAAACATTCGTTTTTTGCTCCTAATCCTTTTACATTATGTGCAGGAATAGGGCACTGGGACACCAGGTCGGGGCCGGGAGCGGCTCTGGAGGCCCCGTGAAGGGGCACCTGGGGGCAGGTGACGTGAATGATGTGAAACCATCATGTGTTTGAAGGATCAGTATCCAGCCACAAGCAGGACAAGGACAAAATTTAAGAAAAACGCTCCACCTCCCATTATCCCCGATAAAAACACTCCACCTCCCAGTATCCCCAAGAAGGTGCCTATATTCAATACTTAATAGACAAAATGATGAGAATGAGGAAAATATGCATGGGCTTAGCTTTAAAGCTTCTAGAAAAACAATGCAAACAGGAAAGCAGTAAATGCAGGTCTTTCCACCACGATGCTGATGATGGTTTAGAAATCTCTCCACGTAAATGGAGAAAAACATCTGAGGTCGTCCTCCTTCCTTCACAAAATGCCTCAGTTTAAATAAACCAGAAAGAGCTCAGGGTTGAGAGAATAAAACTGCGTGGTTTTCAGCCAGTTCCTTAACTTCCCAGAGTCCAGGGTCTTTGTTTTCTGTAAAAGGGGAAAATCGCACCAGCCCCCAGGGCCACGAAGCAAATTACGAGAGCCAGCAGGAGTGAGTTAGCAAACATTTCTAAATGCGTCACACACGGTAAGTCATTTAAATCTCCTACCAACATGAGGGGCAGGTCCTATCATTATCATTATTTACAGATGAGGTAATCGAGGAAGGAAGGGAACTGAATTGCCCAAGTTCACAAAGAAGTAAGAATGGGGCCGGGATCTGAACCCAGAACCCAGGCAGTTAGGCTCTAGATTCTGTGCTATCAACCACCATGCTATGTGCATAGAAAAATAATTATATGTCTATACATCCATATAATATGTTATAAATACATACCAAATACAGATGTGTGTATATAAAATTCAGTTTAAAATTAAATTATTCACAAATTATCGCTTTTATTATAATTAATCCCAAATCTACTTGCAACAGGAACAGAAGAATGCCAGTGTGGGTGGTCTTCTGACACACACACACAGAGCCATCCAGGCATACAGCTAAGATATTAACAACAGATGTGATTAGACTCGCTAATGCACATGGTTACTGTGGTTTGTTTTTCTAAATGCACATAAATACTGTATTTATTGGCGTCTAAGGCTATCCATGAATATCTGGAATTCCTATCTTTATATCTGGTTTTATTCCTATATAAATGAGAGATGTAGCTTTGACTGCCTCTTTGGATTGCAAAATCAAGGTGCTTGAGGCCAAACCAAAGCACAATTTCTTTCAAGAGACACAGAACGCGGTGGCCAGTACAGTATCTCGAGCCCACAGACAGTCTCACGATATGAAATGAAGTCATGTGAATGGAGCAGGGACAGTAGGTGGCAGTCGTCACCTCCCCTGGTATTTTCCTTCTTTTTTCCAGCACCGTTGATGACGGGGCAGAGCTCTCAGGAGTGAAGTCAGCAGAGAACTTTGATAGCAATTTCCAGGGAGCCCAAGATAGAGCCACGCAGACGACCCTCGGCGGGCGTCGGGCCCTTTCAGCAGTGGCCTCGGTAGAACATACAGAAATAAGATGAAAGGTGAGTGAAAACAGAACAGTAAAAGGTATTTATATTCTTTTCTAAATAATCTGGGTATAGGGTGAGATGGGAACACACTCTTCTGCCTTTCTGACTTGGGTAGACCAGCCCTCCTTGTATCTGAGGCCTGATGGTCCTGGGGCTGCATTTCTCTGTTCACTGGGACGAACACGTATCCAAGCTCAGCCACGACAGAACGTGGACTCCTGACTCCAAGTTCATCCCAACGGTCCCTGGACGGATCTGGTGAGAGTGAGGATAACAAGTATCCCATGATGACACTGGGGAATAATTTCGTGTCTGAACTCAACTCATGGTTTGTAGCACAATCTTTTAAATATAAATTTATTTTATGATACTAAAAGAGTTGTAAACAAGATAATTGGCTTTAATCAAGGAATTCCTGCAATATCCAGTTCCTTTGAGTATGATAAAAGGATTTTTTCCTCATGGAAAAACACACGGATTGTATGCACCCAAAATTCTTCAATGACACAATAGGGTTACTCTAAATTTACCAGTAGAATAACAGAATTCTACTGAATGTTCTCTAAATCTCCAAATATTTTTTTAAAAACATGTGTTGCATAAATCATGATGAAAGAAAAACAAGCATGTGCTCCCAATATTACTTGAATATTTCTTCCACTGGAGCACATGATGTTGGTTGAGGAGATACACATCATGTGGAATCAATCTCACAATTTATTTGGAATCTTCTCTGAAATGGGATATGCCAATCATGGAATAGTTCAATATCGAGCAATGTAAGTAGAATGCTATCAAATATAAAATATTGAATTAGGAGGGGAACATCTAGAAACTCATCAAGGAGGAATCAAAGAGTATTTCTACGGTGTCTCAACCAGCCCCTGCCCTTTGGACCCACCTCAATCCACCCATTTTCTGCACTACCACCAGCTCATAGTGAGGACATGACCATTTGCAGGAATGTCCCGGGGTCTCTGCTTGCCTTTCTTCCACCAGATCATCTTCCAATTCTATCAAAATCAGTCTCTGAGCTGTTGGGTTTGGGAGAAACTTGAGTTTGCTTCTGGACCCAGGGACCTCGTGTCCATACTTGTTTTTCTCTTGTTTTGCCCCTTTTGCTCCGAGAGTTTCTCATGACGCCCTAAAGAAGCTGAGCTGTGGCCTGGAGGAACCATATGCCCATCACCGTCCACCAGGCCTTGCTAATGTGAGGTCCAGCCACTGTGAAGCAGAGAGCAGGACCCAGATATCTGACCAGAACCCACAGTCCCAGAGTCTTCCCTTCCCCGCGTCAGCCCCTCGCCCAGGCTTCCCCTTTGCCTTGGACTGGGAGTATGTAGCCATGGGAAGAGAGCACAGCACCCCTTCCCCCCTTTCTGCTCATAGTCCAGAGATGAGCGTGGGTTACGTAGCCTGAACTTGATGCAGGTGCTGCAAGATCGCTGTCAGTTCTGCTATCCTGTCTCCCGTTTCCTCCCAGGAAATTGGAGGGGGGAGAAAAACGTCTCAGCTTCAGCACAGCTGCGTGACTTGCAGGAACTCAGCGCCTGACGTTTGCAGGATCTAAACTGGAGGGGGAGCAGTGCCATGAGGGGTCTAGCTCTGTATCCCCTTCGGAGAGGAATTCTGTTTCAGACCAGCTCTGTCAGAAGTGGGATCCACGTCCCACAGAGTTTCCCAAGGTTTAGATTAGTCCAAATCTAATTCACTTCACCTCTGCTGCAGTCACTTTCCGTGGGTGAGCCAAGGAAAAAGTCATCAGCTGATGTCAGCCACTCCCAGCAGACACCAAGTCCTGCACGGAACAGAAAAAATTCTACGCAGTAATTCATCTGCCAACTACAAGACAACCTCCACTTAGCGGCCAATGTCTTCAACCCAAGCTGTGCAGCACCAGTGACTCATGGGGCAAGAGTGAAAATCAGGGCCACAGCCACGGGGTGAAAATATCACAAGCCAGGCGCACCCTGGTGTTCAAGAGCTCATACAACCCTCATCCTTCCACAGCAGTAAATTACCCTGAAACAGGGGGAAGGTGTGTTATTAATTATTTCTTTTCTACTGACTTTTTTGTAGATGCACTCTGATTTCTAAGACTTACAGCCCACAGAATAAACACTCTCCGAGGGCTTGACCTGCGCCTAAGTCAGAAACTCAGGTTGACCCTATGTGCCTTACTGGCCATACCCAGTAGGTACCTACATCCCAAAGGTGCTTTCCTTCTAAACATCCCGTTAAGTTTCTTTATTGCCACGGCCTGATTCTGATCCTCTTGCCCAGATGCAGAGGTGGACTCGCCATGAAGCTCAAAGAGTTTCAGTTTTAAGGTTTCTCACCTGGTGTGTGTGCTTGTGCGTGCACACATTTCACCTACAAAGGTAAGATATTTTCATAGCAAATCCTTAAGACCACTCTGTCTTCTCTGCTCTGTGTTGGGTGGTATTGGAGTGACCCTGGGCATTCTTGGGCATCAGCTAGAAGGGTCTGGGCGGGGAGCATCTGGTTCTGGCCTAGTGGGATGGATGGTGTCGTCTCGGGGTATTTCCGTGTGTGGTAAGCCATTGCCAAATGTCCTAGAGCAGGAGTGGCCTCCAAGAATAGACCTGCATCCTGCTGCATTGACACTTACATACTCACTTTTACACCTAATTTTGTACACATGGTATTAATTCTTTATTTTCTTTGAGAGGGCCCTTTAAACTACATAAATTTTAGGTTCCCCAAACCAGGGCCTGCATGACCAGGACCCCTGCCAGCCTGGAGGCTCCCCCTCCCTCTACAGTCAGGGTCATCCTTCTAAGGTGCAGATCTGGTGTTGCCATCTTTCACAGCCTCTTAAAACCCTTCATTTGTTCCCCATCCAGACTCCCTCCCCCGGCACACAAATCCCTTCAGGATCTTGTTTCTGCCCTTATTCTGTGTTGCTTCCTCTTCCTCAGCTATACTCCCCACCCAGGTGACCCCCCAGAGGGAGCAGCCTCCTTATCTTAGCACCCAGTAACACAGGAACGCTGGGCCCCGGGGGGTCTTCACCAGACCAGACCCCCTGAGTTCACAAAGTACCTCAGGCCTTTCTTAGGACCCAGCTCAGCACCTGTTTCTTTCTCCACTCCTGTGCCTCTGTGTCCACTGTTCCCGGGCGCCTGAGAGCCGGGCTGGCTGTGATTTTCAGGCAGAGGAACTAACTAGCTGGTGAGGGAATCTGAATAGTGTTTAAGGAAGGAGACCAAAGGTAAATTGTATTTCTATTTGGGCTTACCCACAAGGTGACCACTGTATCTCCCTTTCCAGGCCTGTCCCTGTTCACGCTTGTGGGGCAGTGGGATTATTAACAGCAGCTTCAGCCACTTTCAGAAGTGTCCCCAACCCGGATGATAAATATACGGGCACCATACTTACACACCACAATTACACACACACACAAACTCACCATGGAAATAAAGACACCTCTACTGTGTTGTCATTAACGTTATTATTGTCATTATCATTGGTATTCTGTGTGGACATTATTTAAAATAACTTAATTTTACATAAGAAACAGGTCAATAAACCGCAGCAGTATAAGAATGTTTAAGAAATAAAGTGTGATGGAACTTAGAAATGTAGCAATTTTGGTTCCTTAGGAGGAAGCATTAAAACCCATGAGCGTGGGACAAGTTTGGATCATCCCATAAGAGACCGTAATTATAATCCTTTAAGTTATAAAGCAAAGAGCCAAAGCTTTGACTGTGACACAAGGAAAACCATGTCTTTTTCCCTGCATTTGCCCTTCAACTAAGAAGTAAAAACTTCCTCTGGGCATTTAGGGAAATCAGGGACAGCCACATAAAATAATAATCACAGAATCAGAGAGTGTATGTAGGCTGTGCTTTGCTATGTGGACACATAGTAAATTTTCCTGTTATTAAACAGGATTCTTGTATTGACAGAAGCTATAGATTATAAGGCAAAGTCAATCCTCTTGTTTTTCCCAGTACTTGTCATCCAGCCCAACCACAGTCTACATGAGCTCACCCTAATGGCAATTAGTTCTTTCTCCTATTCCATGTATTTATATAGTTTTCCCCATATTAACTTCTCCAAAGATAATAAGAAAGTTACTGCCACACACAAAAAAATCGCATTCTCATCAAATGTTTGAATTTCTTTTTCCTAAGTATTCCAGTTCTGCCCTTAAAGTAGAAAACCACTAAGAAATAACAGTGAGTACTAGCAATACACATAGGTCCCCATGCTGAGAGAGTACCCCCGAAAGTGACCAGGACTCATCTTTCCGACTAGGGAACAATGAATACTGTGACAGCCATAAGGTGCCGGCATCTTCCCCGAATGCAGACGAGGTAACCATTCCACTGAAGCACCCACAGCACGTGCTGTGATTCCTGAAACAAGTACAGGGTAACAAAGACAGAATCTCGATCAAGACATAATTGAGTGTCTGTGCCGGTGGCCAGGAGGATTAAAAAATGAAAAACACATGATCCCTACACTCCAAGAGTTTAATATCTATTTGGGTAGATTTAAACAAGTATATAAATTATTATACAGCAAACCACAATATAAATACCTTAAAGAAAACTAAAACATTCTTCAAAGTAGCACTTTTGGACAAATATATGTTCCTCAAGTTATTAGGGAAGGAAAAAGTACATGGATATGCTTCCTGCTAAGAAAAGCAGAGATGCAAGATTCAAAAGTAAAATAACAGAAAGGCCACCAGGATAACCCAGGTGGTGCAGTCAGAGCCACAACTATCAGGATGAACTCATGCCTCACTTACTCCGGAGACTGATGGATATGCAGAGAAGTGCAAATATGGTTCATGTGTGACGGATCTGACATAGGAGCTAGTGTGCATGTACCATCACTACACGCTCACCCCTCTCCTCTCTGTCAGCCAAGATGACTTAGAGGCAGTGACACCTCACCAGCCACAACACCCACCCAGCGCCCAGACCTTGGTGTCTAAACTCCATTCTCCACGAAAAGCCACCCAGGGCTCCTTGGAGAAATGACTGATTCTAAGACTGACTGCAGCAGGGATTGTACAGGATGAGTCTGGAGCTTCTTATAATGTCAGAAGGTAAAGAGGGAGCAGGTCAAAGGGACCCAGGAGCCAACTGAAGGAGCCCCCAGTGGTCAAAACTGGGACAGTTTGAACAGCAAAATAAAGTCGTGTTGGGTCATAATGCAGAGCATAAAATAAATACCCACCAGTCCACACTGATATAAACACACGATGGAATAAACAAAGGGGGGAGAGTAGACCAACCCGTGCACAAGAATTCCAAGTAACTTGTGAAGATGCTCCCAAGTGTGGGCTGTGCACAGTGACTCCCTTCCAAGGAAGACAGTGTGGGGAGGGGACCGGAGACGCCTGGCGAACTCCAGAGGGTGAGGCCTGCTCATCGCACGGCTTCGCAAGCCGATGCGCGTTGAATGTGAGCCTCCTGCCCCCAAGCACCTCCTCCCACTTCTTCTTGGTGATTCAACAGTGAAGCAAACCTGACTCATTCCAGCTTTGGGGGAGAAAGAAGGAGGTAGACACCGTTCAGGAAATGACGCGTTTATGAAAAGATACACAAATGCACGTATTCTATTATCGATGTGAGTGTTAGATTTCATTACTACACAGAGCATTTTCTTATATCAGCTTCCACTAAAATCAGTTCCGGAATCACGTTCTGACCTAAATAATTTTGAAAAAAAAGAGCCTGGAATGATCTTCCGGCCTGTTCCCATGGAAAGGAATCAGGGCCACCGAGCTGGACGGTTGGCTTTGCTGAGCTCACAGATGACTGGGCTCTGAGGACAACTTGTTTTTGCTCACATGGTCATGTAGCTGCGAGGCGAGTGGCAGGGGACCCACAAGCCCGGCTGGAGGACCAGCCTCAGGACAGAAGCACGTCCTTCTGCTTGCCCTATATATCACGGGTCAAAAACGTTACCCAGGGAGCTGTTCTAAAGATCTGACACAGACTGAAAAATGTTTACATATGGAACTCAACCCACTAAAAGTTTTCATGTACATCGTGAAATGTTCTCTTGAATCAGTCCTGCCATCCTCTCTCTCCCTCTCCCTCTCACTTGCTTGCTGAAGGAATATGTAGTATTTATTGTGCACACGTTTAGAGATAGATCCACCTGCATGAGAAACTAGGTGTCAATCTGCAGCCAGGAGCTGGCTTCTGTCCCACGTCCGGGCGCCCTGTGTGGGGAGCAGAGGCAGGAGGTGCTCAGGGAGACGCTGACACACCCCCGCCCAGGTCCACGTGGCTGCCGGGGCCAGTGCGTCGTGTGTCCGCCAACGGGACTGGACTTCATCCAAGGCCCATCACCCATGGAAATGCTCACCTGGTGGGGGGGGCTGGCTTTGGTCCGTATTCATTTGGATTTTCTTTGCTGTCATTTTTGGGGTGGAACTTCTCCCTGAGCTGAGGGATTATGGCAGTTGGGAGACTATTGGCCAAGTTGTTTTGTTTTCCACTCATATTCTTATTAAGAAATACATTGGCTTTAAAGTATTAAACTTGGACTGACTTTGTTCTTCTGCTACGGTGGTCCTTTGAGACAATAACAAGGCAAACTATACTCCAGACTTCACTTCTGAATCCTTTATTGTCTCCATCTCAGACATACCTTAGCAAACTAGTGCAAGGGTGATCTGGCACGTCTGAGTCAGGGAGCAGAGCGGCCTCTGACACAGCTGTGCCAGGACCCCGGGCCCCAGACCCCACTCCTCCCACCAGGGCTCCCGTAACAAGTATTGCTGAGTAGCAAGACCTCACCAAGAGGTGGCTATGCTTGTTTTCCAAGTCTGGGCTTCATTCTTCACTCAGCTGGTTGTTATTACTGCCTTTGCAGTAGCAGTGAGAGATTAACCGTGGCCAAGTGTCTGAATTTTGACACAGACTCAGCCAAAATTCAATCTGCCACGTCCAAAAGGGGGTGAGAGGAGTGGAAGGAGATGTGGTTTCCATTCTGCTCGTGTCTCTACCGTTTTGAGATGGAACGTTTAAAAAATCCCCAAGGTAACGTGTGTTTAATTAAAGTAGCATCAGTGAATCCTAGAGGTGATATTTGCTTTTCCAATTCATTTTTATGCTGCAAGAGAAAGAAAGGGAAGTTATCTTAAAGTAAGTTAATGATGAATCTGGGAAAGGAGAGCCCCTGGGGTGGAGTCTCCAACAGCCGTGTCAAAGCCAACCTGGGTCCAGCTTGGGAGTTGTGGCTGGGTCACTCGTCCACCAGGTTTCAGATGCACAAAGCAATGAAAATGAAGGCTGTGCTTTGTACCCACGGCAAGTCAGGAAGGCAGTTCTTCCAGGGGGACTGTGTTGGCTGTGGTCCCTGGGAACCCAGTGACTCCTGCAAAGGCAAACACGCAAGTGGTTGCTGGCAACAAGGGGAGATGCAGGGTCCCTCCGCAGAAGCTGCTGGTCACAGGGACTGTTAATCCACGGCCCCTCCACATTCAATATGAACACACCACATTCAACTGAACTGCTCCACTTTATTAGTGTAGCTTTGACACTTGCTGTTGTAACAAACAACACTGTAATGATCAGTAGTGTACAAATATGCACCAATCTACTGTATGTTTCAAAAGGCTTCTGCCCTTCATGACAAAGTTCCCTGAACTGCTTTCTTCCTGAAAATAAGTAAAATGTTGAAATGCAATTTTAAAATTAGCATCTTTAACGGCATTTCTGAGCTCACAAGGAAGTAAGGAGCCCTCCATGGCCCAAGATTATGCACAGGTGAGTCCATGGGCCGAGGCCAGCCATGGCTCTGGCCACCTGACAAGCCTGGTGGCCTGTCCAGCTCCTGTAACCGCTGCTCCCACAGGCCCCTGGAGCCAGACACCTCCTCACGGTGGGAAGGAGGCTTCAGAGGGCCACAAACGACTGCAGAGGACGGAAGTCACCTCCCACAAGGACTGAGCCTGGGGCCAGGCTCTCACCACCTCCAGACACTTCAGTCAGGAGCTCCTTCAGGGCGACCCCAGGCTGTGGGTCACACTTTGTCCTCACTGACCCATTTTTCATTTTTTAAATCTAGTTGTTCTATCAGTTGCCAAGAGAGGAGTGTTAAAATCTTACCCTGGTTATGGAATCATCTACTTCAGTTTTTCACTGGGTCAGTTTTGCTTCATGTGTTGGAGTATTTCTCAACAGGCACCTTTATAATTATTGACTTCCTGATGAAGAGAAGCTCATTCTACCACAACAAAATCTCCCTTTATCTCTGGCAATACTCACCACGTAGAAGTTTATTTTCTCAGATATGAATACACTTTACTCCAATGACTTATTCTTAACATTTGCATGATTTACCTTTTCCCACCATTTCCTGTCAAACTCTCCCTGTCTTCTTATTAAAAGTTTGTCTCTTGTAGGCAGCATATAGCTTGGACTTGCTTTTAATCCATCCTGACAATCTCTGCCTCTTATCTGCAGTGTGCAGACCATTAACATTTAATGTAATTACTGATAAGATTTAGCTCAGTCTACCATTTACTATCTGTTTCTGCTTTTCCCCTCTGGTTTTTGTTTTTTATTTTACACACACACACACACACACACACACACACACACATCTTTCATAAATATGTCTTTCATAATTCTTCTGGATCCATGGAATGCAGAGGAAGAGAAATAAGTACTAAGTATCTCACAACTAAGGTGTTTTGGGCCATCTCTTCTCGTAATCTCTTCAGTTTTCGTTCCATAGAAATCTATTTCATGTCATTTGGTGCAGGAAAATCTAGAGATGTTAAAAGTGCTCTTAATTTTCGTGATTTTAATAAGCATGGGATCCCAGGTTTTGTGAGGCTTGAAAGTTATATAATCTGGGGAACCTCTTTAAGAAAATTATGCACATAAAAGAATAAGATAAATTAAACATTTTAAATATGACAGCTACCACAAGCATCACACAATCTGGAAAAAAGCATTTTTTTTTTTTTCCAATTTAAGGGCACAGTACACCTCTACACAATTCCAACTACATTTTCTGGCTGATCACAGTCTTATCTTTTCTTCCTATGTCTTCATATCATGACGCTGGGTAAATCAGCAGAGTGCATGGTTAGAGCATTTTTTGTAGTCATCCCAGCATTGGGACAGAAGTGACTGTGACTCCACTAACCCTAATCAAATGCACCCCTGACACCACTTCCCCAGAGCCTGACCCACTGCAGCAACCCCTGCATCCTGCTATGGTGGGAAACACAGGTGAGGGATGTTGGGCTGGAAAGAGGCATGGTCTTTGCTGATTGCAGGTAATACCTTTTGAAAAATTCACAACACGTGATGATATGGGCATGCCACTGAGGACCCACCAGGTCCAGGGAAGAGCCTTAAAGCCTCAGCATCGTGTGCTTCTCACTTCTGAGTAAACTCACTTCTGATAATGAATGAAATAAAGCAACTATAGCTTGTCCTATTCTTGTCCTTCCCCAGGACCCCACCCCCCTCCCCGAGGCACCAGCATCTCCAACCCCACAGGGCTGCATTTCCTGGCGACATCAGGTGCCAACAGACACTGAGAGGAACATTTACAGTTTTAAAGAGACTGTTTAAATCAAAAACTCTCCCTTCATTTACATGATCATTCATGCAACACTGTTCTCCAGTCTCTACTCCAGTTGCCAGAGACACGGCTGTGAATAAAACAGACAGGGTTCTTGCCCTGGTGGGTTTACAGTGTTGGGGAGTGAAGCAATTATTTTAAATAATCACTTACACAGCTTTCTCTTAGAAACTCTTTTAGATACTGTCATTATTAAAACATCAGTCTAATATTGGCTGAAAAAGCAAAGCTAATTAATGTTCCATTTCTAAGAGGTGTACCTAAAACAAAGCAACTCATAAAGCTTAAGATTTTTAAAAAGCACCAAATGATACAAGCAAAAAGAGAAGGGGCTGCCCACATTAATACTGTATGAAGTGTAAACCAAGGTATGATTAGTAAATATACCAGATAAAATTGTTTCTAATACAAACGAGCTATACGCTGGCAAACTCCAGTCTACACCAACAGGATATGAATGTCTCCTTTCTGTTCAAGTCGGTACTGAAATAATCTCCCTCTTGTATCAACAACTAGAGAAACTGTCCAATTTCCAGGGTCTAGCACATGTTGAGTATTCTGCCAGACTGAGGCAGGGCCTTTACCATTTCCTATGTCCAACTTTCAAACTTAGAGCAGAAAAAAATAATACTTCAAGTACAGGAGGCCGTAGATAATAATTGTGTTAAAATACATAAGTGCAGCAGCCTCCAGGCCTCCTGGGGCCCGTTGGTCTCATCCCCCATCTCCCCACCACATACAGGCTCAGCAGTGCCCACAGGTGCAGAGGTTTAAGAATTTTAAGAATTTGAACCCAAACACATCTGCCCCATTATTACTGGAACTTGCTCCAAGAATCTTATAAAATGTTGACGGCTATTTTGTTTTACAGCACATTTTTTTTAGTTTTTGGTGTTTTCTTTTCTGTTTCTTGAATCTTTAAATAGGAATTTGGAAGAGAACCCATAAGGAAACAGCCAGATGCAATCTTAAGCTAAAAGTTCTAATTAGAGTTTTAAGTGCACTTAAGGCTTTTACTCATTAGAGTAATTCCGTGGTAAATCATTTAGAAAAGCAAAGTAACCTTTCATAAAGCAAATAACAGCCCTTCAAGCATCCATTCCATAAATGTTTCTTTTTACGTTTTTAAGAGGCACTGTCCACCCTCGATTCCTGATTCAGATTCCATGTGATTTAAAATAATTGCGGTTTATTTTGTCACCGCATGCTGGCTGTGTGATGACCTCATTTATAACCGGCTCCATTTGAAAAACATCAGTAGTGCTGGTTAATGGTGCGGGAGAGGCGCCTCCTTAATGGTGTATTTCACCCACAGAAACGTCCGCCAAGATGACAGCTGCCCTTAAGAAAGGCCCTCCTGGGGAGTGGGGACCGAGCCGTCTGGTGAAGGGAGTCACAGACCACAGGAGCTGGCAGAGTGCAGGCCGCGGGTCCCAGGCCTGGCCATGCAGCTGTCACAGCGCAGGAGAGAGGAGAGAGCCTGAGGGGCGGCCCAGCCCCACGAAGAGCCTACAGGCGAGGGGCCGAGGGGGAGGCTCCCGGAGGAGACCCTGCAGACAGGAGGAGCTGGGAGACGCCGACAGCACACCCAGGGCTGCAGCCATACTCAGTCCCTCGGCCGCCTTCGCGGCAAACATGGAAAGCCAGGGTTGGAAACTAGCTCTAGTGTAGACAAAGGCTGGGCCAGAGAGTGTCTGTATCACAGTAACACAGTGACTCCCTGCAGGAGCTCGGTCACCATCATGTCCCCCACCCCACCCCAGCCCCCGGGGCCAGGACTCACTGTGCTTACACGGCCACCAGCAATAGTATTCACCCACCAGTTCTTGTACATTCTAATCACTTTACCATTTTTTGGCATGATAAACGAGACACACAGCTACTCAGAACCAACAGCCGTCTCCTGTCCCTCCAGGCCTGGGGTCACCCCGGGCTGGGGCCTCTACCTGAGACCTGGGCTTCCACCCAGCCTCCAGGTCTCGGCTTGGACGTAAACATCCTGCCAGAGGCCTTCGCCAATTCCACCAGTGGTTGGGGGCCTTCGTGGCCAGAACTTCTGGCTGTTTAGACCTCACCCCTTCCTTGAGCTGCTGAGGGCAGGATGGCCACACCCCCATTATAACCCAGAGGGTGTTCAAGACCCTGATGCGAGGCGGGTCTGCAGGTGCGTGTTGAGAAATGAGGGCTGGGGGGAGAAGGCCCAGCCTGTTACTCAGGAGATGAAAGGTGGAGAGACACAGGTGCTCCAGGGGGACAGAAGGACAGATGCCCTGTTGGTACCCTTTTAAGGGAGGTGCAAGGAACAGCAGAGAAAAGCATCCTCCGGGCAGGAGCCAGCACAGAGCTGCCCTGGTCTGTGAGGCACTTGATAAAGGGCAGATAGAGCTTCATATTCAGAAAAAATATGACTAGCTTGACAGAAAACTGCTTTCAGCCATTTTTTGTAAAATAACTCAACATGCTCTAAAGCACAGTAACCAACCCAGTAACTTAACTAGTGATACTGTCATGTCAGAGCTTCTGGCGAAGGAAGGAAAGGAGCTTCTCTGAGCCCCTTCACATCTCACTTGGAAGGAAGCCCACAGAACAGCCCCCCGCTGGCCCTCCAGGGATGAGCTGGTATCCCCTCAGCCATGCATGCGGGAGGCTCGGCAAAATCGGAAACTCCTGGGAAACATTAGTGATGTTCGTGGAAGGAGCCACTGTATTTCCAGCAGTGGAAACTGGGCTTTTAATTTAATACATACCTGGGTCCCTAAAGTGCCCAGGAAGATCACTGGGGCTTAATAAATGTGTTTTTAGTGACTTTGAAGTTTTATAATATCACTACCTTGTTTGTTCATAAACCCGTGAAAGAAGGCAGAAACACCATTTTTCACCCACCAGTGTATCCCTGCACCTGGCACAGTGCCTAAAAAACCGTAGGCACTCAAATATTGTTGAAAAATAAAATGAGCATATGAATAAATATCGTCGAAAACTCTGCAGTACCCCATCTAGTTGATAGAAATAAGCATCAGTGAACAAATATTACCTCCTAAGAGAAGCAGAGTAGGCCAGTGCCCAGGGTGCAGGCACACCTGGAGGGTCTGCCTGCCCATCCCCCACCCCCAGCCCCGCGGAGGGTGGCACCCAGCTCCCCACCTGCTGCACCACCAGCCACAGCGTGCCACTGGCCCAGGCTGTCACAATTGAAAACTATGGCCGTGGGTGGCTACATCCGGCCGGGAGGTCGTGAAGACCCAGGTAATTCTTTGAGGCTCACGTGCAGGAGAAAAATGAGAGACACTGCAGGGAGGGGGACAGAGGGCCCGCCTCATTCAGACGGCTTCCCAGCTCCCGGAGCTCACCCTTCAGCACACGCAGCGAGAGCCATTCTGAGGTTCCACAGGGGGCTCCTGTTCTGAGGATCTGCGATAGCCTTCTGGATCTTCATGCAAAATCTCATTTTCCTTAAAATAGCAAAAGAGTGTGTTTCTTCTTGTAATGAAAGAACCCCGAGTAAAATGCAAGGAATAGCATCCAGTCCAGTTACCTAACTTACCCCCCAGACCAGTCCCTTTGGTTTTCTTCTTCAATGTAATGGAAAGAGAACTAAACAACAGTTGGCTACTGGCCTTCTGAATTTTACTGTGTAGCCAAATTGCATTAATAGATCAAAAGTTATAGGAAAATATAACCCCTAATCTAAATTCTAAAAACTAACTATAAACTGTCAACAAGGTTATCTGTTCCTTCCATTTCCTTTCTATAAAATATGCACAAACTTTTCCCATTTTGTTAACTGCTGTGACCCCCGCCCCTCCAGTGATGTCTCGATCCAGCCACAGTGCTGGATCTGGGGCAACAGTGCTCTGACGGTTTTTAGGTATGTGAACCAATTTAGTCGCTATTTTGCTTAAGACATTTTGCAATAGATTTTTGGAACATGTGACCAAAAAGATACCAATTATACTAATAATTGGTTTTTTCTTTAAGTGTAGTAGTCCCTTAAAGCATGTAGAAAACAAAAAGTACAGTTATAAGCTGTTGTTACAATAATACAAGCTTTTATAACTGCCCATGTATTTACCTTTATTTCTCCACACAATTTTGAATTACTGTCTAGTTTCCTTTCACTTCACCTTGCAGGACTCACATGAACACTTCTTGCAGGGCAGAGTGGTCACAAACTCCCTAGCTTTTGTTTATCTGGGGATGTCTTAATGTCTCCCTCACTTTTGAAGGACAGTTTTGCTGGATACAGGATTCTTGGTTGACAGGTTTTCTTTCAGCACTTTGAACAGATCAGCACAGTCTTCTGGCCTCAAAGTTTCTGATCAGAAATCTGTCAGCAGTCTTACTGAGGGTTCCTCGTGACAGATGTCATCCACCAGGTACTTTCTGCTCTGCCAATTTCCCTGAATACTCTACCTTAAGTAATCAAATACAACAGTTTTGGTGCGAGAGCCAGGACTCCAGCTGGTCTCATGGTGAAAAGGCTCTCAGACGTGATTTCCACTCTCGTGTGCCCGGGGTTGTGGACCTCATGAAAAGCCTTACTCTGCTCCTGTGTAGAAAGAGGCATTTGGTCCCTAGTATCACTCATCTTGAGAAAAGGTAAAGTCAGAAACCATTGAGGAATTCTGAGCTAGCAAGTAAGTTAATTACAGCTGACTAATAGAGCCAAGATTTAATTCTGGAGATCTATGTTGCCAGAGATCACAAAAATAGGAAAACAATTTTAAATACAAAAGGACAAACACTCCATCCATGCCATTCTAAGCAGGAAAGTATGAACAAGATAAGAAAAGCCAGTATGGAAGGCTTAAAATCCACATCAAGTATAATTTTTTAAACCAGGGACCTGCCATATACCATCTGTGCTCACCAATAACCCACTGAAGATCTATGCCGTTTGGGCACAGATCAGAAAAAAATGGTGGAGTCACTGCTCAGTCTCAAATATGAGACCTCCTTGTAATACCTTTTCAGTACCATGGCATCTTCTGCTTTTGATCACCCAAGCCTCAGGCACGGGGTGTTACGAGACTAGGGTGCTGATGTGTAGGTCAGAACGGCAGGAAGAATTGACACATTCTTAGTTTAGAGACAAGAACTTAGGTCATTAAAAATGAATGTGGGGCTTCCCTAGTGGCACAGTGGTTGAGAGTCCGCCTGCCGATGCAGGGGACACGGATTCGTGCCCCGGTCCTGGAGGATCCCACTTGCCGCGGAGCAGCTGGGCCCGTGAGCCATGGCCGCTGAACCTGCGCGTCCGGAGCCTGTGCTCCGCAACGGGAGAGGCCACAGCAGTGAGAGGCCCGCGTACCGCAAAAAAAAAAGAATGTGGTTAAAAGAATAAATGCAAATTTTCAGAACTAACACAACTACATAAAATCCTCACAAAACTACCAAAGCAGCAATTGACAGACAACATCATACCTTGGAGAGTTAGAGTGATTTGTGTCAGATGCAATGTTAGCAGTAAACACTGAACTGATTTTGCTGTTTGCTGTACTGTCAGTAACAGACTAGAGGGCTTAATTCAAACGCACACTGTCCAGAGACCACACGTGGGTTCCCTGTTGAGCGTCTGCTTCTTGACACCACGTCATTTTGTAAAGCCACAAAGTGAGCCAAAGCAAGGACTGAAACTAAGAAAAGTAGGAAAATAAATAAATAAAGGATCCTAGAAATAAAACATAATCATAACTGAGAAGAAAGGGCTGGAATCCAGACAGAGTAAAATACAAAATTGATACAAACATTATATTTAAAAGAAAAGTCAAAAGTATCTTTATGAAATCATCCATTACCTACATTCATAGTGGAAAAATACAATAATGTCAATCTTTAAGCACTTAGTATATGTAGGGCTCTGTGATAGGCACACAATGAAGCAAGTTTGGGCCAAAAATCGAGGGAGCAATTATTAAGTAAATAATCATTTTTAAAACGGCAAAGGAAATGTTCAGTAAAAACTGTTAAAGCCAATATGTCTATGTGTTTTAATAATTCTCTTCAGTAGCATAATGACCAACAACATTTAAATTAATTCAACATGTTTAGTAAAATAAACTCTCTATTTGAAAATAATTTGGAAATTTTACTGTGTGAATTACTGTCTCTGATCTTAGTGAAATAATATCTTTCCTTTTTTTCTTCCATCCTCTTTGATACCTTCTCCCATGTCCCTCCTACTTGAAAATCCACCCCAATTATGTTTTCTATAGGTAGTTATCCATTAAAAGCATCATCGAAACCATTCCCCTAAGGATGAATTCTAGTCACTTCCACAAACATGCCTCTGTGAGTGCCCTTGTACATGTCCCCTACAGACCTGCTCTGGGATGTGGGTCAGGGTCATGAAGGCTGAGTCACAGAGTAGGAGCTGGCATGTTCTGTGCACTTTCCAGAAAGCTGAACCACAGTTGCTCTCACTAATGGTGATGAGACTTACCATATTTTAATAGCTTCATCAGCCCACATTTCTAGTTTCTTAATTTGTAAAACAAGAGGAGTAGACAAAATGACCTCAAATTTCACAAAAGTGATAAATTTACACTTATTTTAAAAATAAAATTGATATCTCAGAATTTGCATTACTACGTACTGTGTTTACCTCTCAACTATATCACATTAATGAGATATATTTGAATAAGCATTCATATATGGAGAATATATACATATATATATGTATTTATTTATACACACACACACACACACACACAGAGTTGACCCTTGAACAACACAGGAGCCTCGAGGCGTCTCTGTGCAGTCTAAAATCTGCATATAACAGTATAATGTATAGTCGGCCCTCTGTATACATGGCTCCTCCCTATCCATGGTTCTGCATCCACAAATCCAACCAAACAGATCATTGATTTATACTTACCATTGAAAAAATCCATGTATAAATGGACCTGCACAATTCAAACCATGTTGTTCAAGGGTCAACTGTATATATATATATAGTTCTGTATATATACAGTGTCTCACATATATATATATATATATATATATATATATGAGAAAACTCTGAGCACTGAGAGCGGTGGTATAAGCTAGGGTAGTTAATGGTAGGTGGTGTAAGGAGAGACTATATCTTGCAGTTATCTACGTTATATCTTAGTGGTTTAGTAACATGAAGGTTTATTTCTCCCTTGCATCACTGTTGACTAGGTGGGGGTTGGGCAACTTTACTCACAGGTCATACTTCACTGACCCTGGATTGGGTGACTGGAAACTCACCTGGCTTCTACACCAAGTGGCGACTCTGGAACGTTGACCCTTCTATCATATGGTTCCACCATCTCTGAATCCTTTTCTTTCTTCTGTGATGGGGCAGAGAGAAGTAGAAGGACTGTGTTGGGCATTTATTGCCAGGCCCGGAATTGGCAAATATCGCTCCCACCCACATACCATTGCACAAATTTGTCTCATTGTCCCAATTTCACTGCAGGGAGGCTGAGAAATATAGTTCTTCTGTGTGCTCAGAAATTGGAAATAGTTTGGTAAGCACCTTGCCAGTTTCTACCATAGCAGTTCTCCATCGTGTGAAAACATGCTATGCTCTTTTTTCCAACTATTTGGAGATGCTCACAATGTTAGAATTCAGTTAATAGTCTCCTTGATCATTACTTTCTTGTTTCCATCATAAATTTCCCAAGAGTCTTCATACTACACCAAGCTCATGGAAGCCCATAGAGCTCCAAACCTCACACCAGTCAGAATAGCCATCATCAAAAAGCCTACAAATAATAAATTCTGGAGAGGGTGTGGAGAAAAGGGAACCCTCCTACACTGCTGGTGGGAATGTAAATTGGTGCAACCACTGTGGAGAACAGTACGGAGGTTCCTCAAAAAACTGAAAATAGAGTTACCATATGATCCTGCAATCCCACTCCTGGGCATATACCCTGAGAAAACCATAATTCAAAAAGAGTCATGTACCACAGTGTTCATAGCAGCACTGTTCACAATAGCCAAGACATGGAAGCAACCTAAATGTCCATCAGCAGATGAATGGATAAAGAAGATGTGGTACATATATACAATGGAATATTACTCAGCCATAAAAAAGAATGAAATAATGCTATTTGCAGCAACATGGATGAACCTGGAGATCACCATACTAAGTGAAGTAAGTCAGACAGAGAAAGACAAATATCATATGATATCGCTTATATGCAGAATCTTAAAAATATGATACAAATGAACTTATTTACAAAATAGAAACAGACTAACAGATTTAGAGAATTAACTTATGGTTACCAGGGGGTAAGGGTGGAGGGGAGGAATAGATTGGGAGTTTGAGATTGACAGGTACACACTGCTATATTTAAAATAGATAACCAACAAGGACCTACTGTAAAAAAGCATTCATTCATTCATTATTAAATAAACATATATGTATAAAAAAAGATGTTGTCCATACATACAATGGAATATTACTCAGCCATAAAAAGAACAAAAACAATGCCATTTGCAGCAACATGGATGGACCTAGAGATTGTCATACTGAGTGAAGTAAGTCAGACAGAGAAAGACAAATATCACTTATATGTGGGACCTAAAAAATGATACAAATGAACTTATTTATAAAACAGAAATACAGTCACAGATGTAGAAAACAAACTTATAGTTACCAGGGGGAAAGAAGGGGGGAAGGATAAAGTGGGAGATTAGGATTGACATGTACACACTACTATGTATAAAATAGATAACTAACAAGAGCCTACTGTATAGCACAGGGAACTCTCCTGTAATGACCTATATGGGAAAAGAATCTAAAAAAAGCATGGATATACGTATATGTATAACTGATTCACTTTGCTGTACACCTGAAACTAACACAACATTGTAACTCAACTATACTCCAATAAAAGTTTGAAAAAAAAATAAGATGAACCCAAAGAGACCCACACCAAGACAAATTATATTAAAATGCCAAGTTAAAGACAGTGAGACAATCTTAAAAACAGCAAGAGAAAAACAACTTGTTATGTACAAGGAAAACCCCATAAGACTATCAGCATATTTTCTAGCTGAAGTTCTGCAATCCAAAATGGAGTGCCACAATATAGCCAAATTGCTGGGGGTGGAGGGGACTTCCACCCAAGAAGACTCTTCCCAGAAAAGTTATCATTCAGAATTAAAGGAAGGGTAAAGAGTTTTCCAAAGGAGCAAAAGTTAGGAAGTTCATATCCACCAAAGCATTATTACAAGAAGTGGTAAAGGGACTGCTTTAAGCTGAAAAGAAAGGGCACTAACTAATAACAAGAAAACACATGAAGCTGGTATAAAGGTTGAAATTAAAAAGCAGTAAAAATACCTATCATTACAGCAATAAGTTAAGGGATATAAAAGATTAAAATGTGTAAAATGTAACATAAAAAAACACATAAAACATGGGGAAGGGAGAGTAAATATCTTGAGCTTTATAATGTGATCAAACTTAAGTAGCTATCAACCTAAAATAGACTGTTATAGATATAAGTTGTTATATATATAAGCCTCATGGTAACCAAAAACAAGAACCTATAGTAAATACACAAAAGATAAAGGGATATAAGCATACTGCTAAAGAAAGTCATCAAACCACAAAGAAAAAGAGCAAGAGAAGAAGAAAGAAATAGAAGAAACAAAAACAAGAAACTACAAAAACAGCCAGAAAACAATGAAAAAAATGGCAATAAGCATATACCTATCATTAATTACTTTAAATGTAAATTGACTAAATTTTCCAATGAAAAGACATAGAGTGGCTAAATGGATAGAAGCACAAGAGCAGTCTATATGCTGCCTATAGGAAATTCACTTTAGATATAAAGACATACACAGACTGAAAGTGAGGGGACAGAAAAAATGTTTCATGGAATTGGAAATGAAAAGAGAGTATAAAATGAGAGTATAAGTATAGACAAAATATAGTTTAAAATAAAGACTATAATAAGAGACTAAGAAGGGTGTTACATAATGATAAAAGTTGTCTTGTTGGCCTGTAAGTTTCCTTCCACTTGTAATCATCCAGTTCCTGTGATTCTGGTCACATATTTCTTCAGCATAAGATCTCACATGCAGAGAGCCTTCAGTGGCTGTGTCATGCTCCTGTGCGCCTGCTGCATTCAAGATCTCACTCTGCATCTACTGAAATGATCCGATAAGGGGTTAATATCTAAAATATATAAAGAATCCATATAACTCAACAACAAAAAGTAACCCGATTAAAAAAACTGGGCAGAGCAGCTGAAGAGACATTTTTCCAAAGAAGACACACAGATGGCCAACAGGTACATGAAAAGATATTCAACATCACTAATTCTTAGGGAAATGCAAATCAAAACCACACTGAGATATCACCTGATGCCTGTAAAAATGACTGTTATCAAAAAGGAAAGAAATAACAAGTGTTGGTGAGGCTGTGGAGAAAAGGGAACACTCATGCACTGTTGGTGGGAATGTAAATCGGTGCAGCCACTATGGAGAACAGTATGGAGGTTCCTCAACAATTAAAAATAGAACTACCATATGATCCAGCAATCCCACTTCTGGGTATTCAACCAAAGAAAAGAAAAACACACATATTGTACAGATATTTGCACCCCCAGGTTTATTGCAGCATTATTTACAATAGCCAAGTAATGGAAACAACTTATGTGTCCGTTGATGGACACATGGATAAATGTTTGTATACACACACACACACACACACACACACACACACACACACACACAGAGGAATATTACTCAGCCATAAAAAAGGAAATCTTGCCATTTGTAACAACATGGATGGACCTGGAGATGATCATACTAAGTGAAGTGTGTCAGACAGAGAAAGACAAATACTATAGGATTTCACTTACATGTGGAATCTAAAAAAAAAGGCTCACAGATACAGATGCAGAGAATAGACTGGTGGTTCTCAGAGGCAGGTGGTGCAGATGGGAGAGATGGGTGAAAAGGGGTCAAAAGAACCAGCTCGCACCTGGACACTGTTTGGCTCTGATAGAGTCAGGGGATGGGATGAAGAGGTTAGCATAGCACTTGCATTTCAGATGATTTCCTCAACCAAATACAAGGCAAAATTACAGCAAAAACAAAAAGTAAAAGAAAATTTTAAGCTGTTAGAATGTTATACGTGATGAGCAGTTTTTTTTAACTTTTCATTTTATGCTGGAGTAGAGCCGATTAACAGTGTTGTGACAGTCTCAAGTGCTCAGCAAAGCGACTCAGCCATACATATACATGTATCCATTCTCCCCCAGACTCCCCTCCCATATATGTGATGATTATTGAAAAAATATTTCTCATCATAAATACACTTGAAAATGTAGAATGCCATGATTACAAATGATGGATTTTTAAATATTAAATGAAATCTCAATAATTGGTTATAAAGTAATAAGGCAAATTTATTCATATTGCCATTACTGCCAGAGCAACTGGCCGTATTATATACCCATCGCATGTTACCCAGTCCCTCCGTGGAGGAGCAGTGAGTCCCCAGACCTGATTTATTAAAAGTAAACCACAGACCGGATTATTCGGTTCTTTGAGGGGGAATCTGAAGACTGACCTTATACTCCCCAAAGTGAAATAAAATGGCTGTCAGTTGGGTAAGCAAATGTTAACTCTTGAGTCATTGCAGTCTGTAAAAACTAAATTTTTGGACAGATCCCTAGTTTTGTGCACCCAGTGGAAGGAAATAAGAGGGCTGATTAGGCTGTAGACGTTGAAGGCAGGTTTTCAAGGACTGGCTAAGAAAGGCTAAGTTTAGTGATGCATGATGTAAGAAATAGTCTTTCACAACGATAAACGTAATCAGGGTTACATGTTACTGGCAACCAATAAGAACTATGACAGCACAAAAGATGGAATCAATTAGGCCCATTGTGGAAATCTGAGCACCTTACAGCCAAATCACCCTAGATTCAAAATCACAAAAAGATATTTTCCTTCAGGAGATCTCGGCTATGTGGGCACATTTCAAACTGCTTAAATAAATACAACGTGGCCAAATGTTCCCAGGTTCCACAGCTGTGAGGAGGAAAACTTAAACGCCAGTAAATGCTAGCTTCAGTGGAAATGGATCCTTACTTTTAAAATGAAAATCCCTTTACTGTAGGAAAATTGTCTTTGATGGATGCCACATTATTAATCTTTCCATGGAGCTTGGGCAAAGTTCTGACCTGGAATTCAAACAAAGAGGACAACACGAAAGCCCACTCTGTGTCTTGGGCATCTTGCCCTCTCGCCTCTGGGTTGGTTTCCTTATAGGGTTTTGAAAGTGCTAAGTTCTTTTTGCTATTTTTACCTACTAGGGAACCTAGTAATCACTAGGAAGAGGGCCAAGGAGGAATTGCAGGTGGGGTGTGGGAGAGGGCACAAGTCACATCAGAATGGATTTTCCACGGAGCAGATGCCTTTCCCTTGTGCACCACACATTCTGCACCTAACACATTGTTATGAGGATTCAAAAAATGGCTTCTGGAAATCCAACCTTCTGAAGGGCAGGAACGAATGTTGAATCCAGTGGTCCGAAGTAGCAGGTACTATAAGTGTCACAGCACGTGACAGCACACTGGGCCATGTGGCAGCCAGGCCGTGTCACACCCTGTCTCTCATGCCCCACAGGACAGCACCGATGTCCTCACCCCGTCTATCTGCCTGTGTGGACTTCCGTAGTTAGTAAGATGGAGTTTCCTCACTCCAAAGATGCAGATCGTTTGTTGGTTTGCTTTGAGGAAATAGACCTCCGGGAAAATCTTTTCTGAAAAGGCCACACAATTGCCCAGCATCGTCACAGCCTGCGTCCTGAGACAGTTCCCCCTATTGTAAACTGCGCTCATCCACGTAGCGGCAGAAACACCTGACTCGCTCCAGCCCGGTGGAGGGCTGCCTTCCCACAGATCTAAAGGAATAAAGAGACGTGAACGCAGACGGGCTCCAGGTCCCCCGTTCTCTCAGGTGTGAAGGGTGCTCTGGCTTGGGGAGGCCGCAGTGACTCGCAGAAGTTACAGCATGAGCCCGTCCCCGGGGCCACGCGCAGAGGACGTCTCCAGGGAGGGTCGGGCCCCTGCGGCTGTGCCACATCACCCTTTCTGGTCCTTGATTCCGGAGATGGCGGCTGCCCACCCCAGGTGAGCTTAGTGCAGGCGGGCAGGACCTCACAGAGCCTGAGGGGTGTGTGCGTGTGTGAGAGGGATGAGAGACGGACGGGGTGGAGGGGAGGTTGGGAGAGACTTGCTTCACTCAGCGGGCGTCCGCCCGGGGCTGCCGCGCTGGAAAGAAGAGCGCTAGGGCCCCACGGCTCAGAGTGTAACCTGGTCGCCGTATAAACCACAAGCCCCTGATGACCTCCCTGTAACCCTAAGCCCTGGGACTGGGAGCCACTGTGCGGCTCCGTGTTGAGGCCGCAGTCCTGGTCCCACAGAAGCACAGTGAGTGCTCAGTCGAAGAAAGCTTGATGAGAAAGCCCACACGGGGGCATCCTCGTGCGGGAAAGAGCTCTGGGAACCCCGCCGGACGGGGTCAGGAGGCCTGCTTGGTGCCGGGTTGTGTGCCCCTCAAGCTCACAAGTCCACGCCCCGAGCCCAGCATCCAGGTTGACCGTGTTTGGAGAGCAGACTTTAAAGATTCGGCTGAAATGAGGCCACCAGGGTGGCTCTAATCCAATCCTACTGGCATCCTTATAAGAAGAGGAAGTTGGACACCAAGAGGCACCAGGGCAGCCTGTGCACACAGACTGCATGAGGATGCCAGAGAGGGTGGCCGTCTGCGAGCCCAGGACAGTCCTCTGGAGGAGCCAGCCCTGCCCCCGCCCGGGTCTGGGACTTCCACCTCCAGAACCCTGAGGAATAAGTGTCTGTGGTTTGAGGGCCCCAGTTTGCAGCCCCATCTCACACTTCTCCACCCGGGTGTCCTCATCCATCACAGGGAGGCCTCCATGTGCCTGTCCTTGTATTTGAGGGGTGAAATCTGACAGCTACCATGAAATACTTTGAAAACTCAGAGGTGCTGTTGAAACACAAGGAACTGTTCCTCACACCGCGATGGTCTGCGGAAAGTGCAGCTAAACCTAGACATCCTCATCCTCTCGATTCTTCACTTGTCGCTTACCCATCTTCCCCGCTTTAAACTTCACTCCGCATCGTCTGGTTTTGTTGTTCTAGCAAGGTCGACACTGCCAGTTCCTTTTCATCTCCACGGGGAATCTGATGCTTCTCTTCGTCAGGATGCCGTCCCAACGCCTGGTTTTCTCTTCCAAGAATGAGAAACATCTAATGGGAGACACAGGCCAGCAGAGCACATGAATGGTGCCAGGGTGCAGGCACAAGCAACAGAGGACGAGTGAATGGGTCCAGGGAAGCGCGCTCACTCCTGCTCAAAGCCATGAGGAAAACACTGGCTTTGAGCTGGGCCTTGAAAACTGAAAAACAACTGTGGTTGAAGATTTCTAGGAGAGGGATGGGGAGGGGGAGGCGCCCCTGGAAATCGCCTGCTTCTCTCCCCCTCCTTCCCTCTCTCTGTCTGTCTCTCTGTGTCTCTGTCTCTCTCTGTCTCCATTTCTCTCTCTCTCTGTCTCTGTCTCTCTGTCTCTGTCTCTGTCTCTCTCCCTCCCTCTCTCTCTCTCTGTCTCTCTGTGTCTCTGTCTCTCTCTGTCTCCATTTCTCTCTCTCTCTCTCTCTCTCTCTCTTATTCTCTTTTTCTCTCTCTGTCTCTGCTCCCACACACACACGTTTACCATGTGAAGCGTTAGGCGTGACTCCACACCCCACCAGCTGCTCCCCAAGGGCGGGACCCCCTACCCAGGACTGACCCAGAGGCACATCCATCCCACCTCCTCTCAGGGGAGTGTTTGGGGCACACCTAGCCTGTGACAGGTTTTGGCCAAGTGCCTCCTGGGAGTCTCTCACTCTGAGAGCTGGGGTCTAAGCCTGCAGCCTGGCGTTGGGGAACGGTCCACAGTCAACAGGGACAAACCCGTGAGAAACCAGGATTTAGGACTCACAGCTCCACAGCTAAACAATCTGCAGCAAACTGAATTAACGTTGCTGAGGAAGCCGAGAGCTAACCCATCAAGTCCCTGTCCTGCACCCTGCTAATTAATGCAATACAAGAGGGAAAACTGTATTCTTTTGGTTACTAAGTAAAGGTCAATGTAGGAAAAATGCGAATTTAGTCAAATCAGATAGCATCTATGATAATGTTCCTTCCTTGTCTCCTGTAACTGTTCACGAAGACCTGCTGTGATATCTCAGGGCTGCAGCCGGTGGGACCGTGACTGTCCACACTCGCGGCTAAGGGGCCTGTCCTTCATAAGCTCTCTCTGTAGACAATCCTCTGTCCTTTCAAGTGAATTTTACCAGGATCCCTCTCTGCCTCCAGTTCCATTTAGTCCATGCCTTGAATCAACCAGGGATCATTTAACCCGTGAAGACACGTGGGCCCTGCTCACACATGAATGCGGGGTATTGGGGTGGGAGCCGATACTGGTGATTTAACACGCCCCACCCCCACCCCATCTCACCTGGATGCCCATCTCTGTCTCTGCTGTCGGCCCTGCCCAGCCATTCACATCCTGTCCTGGGGTCAGGAAGGAGCAGAGGTCCTGGGTCCCCAGGCCGAGTTGACCACCTTTCCACCTCTGTGAACTGGGCCTCCTCTGACCTCAAGGGCCCGGACTGGACAGCAGGTAAGTCCAGGCGCTGGGGTGGAGGGGCCAGCCCCCCACAGCCCAGGTTCCTAGGGTTGGGATCCCTCTGTAACCTGTGGTCCTTTCTCTCCCGCACGTGGATCCGAGGAGCTGAGCTGTTGGCGCTTGACCCTGCGTCTGTCCAGGTGCCTTTGGGGCAAGAGGAGGCCACAGAGGGAGCAGGGTCTCACCTAAGGCTCAGCTCAGGCCCCACTGCTGACAAAAAGGAGACTCGTCTCTGTAAAGACTAAGAAGGAAAGCGCTGATTGAATGAAGCATGGGCTGATCAGTGCCCTTCCTCGGCCCCACTGCCTGCGCCAGCCCCTAGGCATGGACCAGCCGGCGCCCCCCGCCCTGAGCCCCGGTCCGAGAACCAGCCCTGCTGCCTCCTGCTGGACATGTGGGCTTTCTGTGTCTACGAGCTTTACCTGGGCCTCGGCAGACGCTTTCCTCCTATGCCTTCCTGGTCTCTCTCCACTCGAAAAACACAAACAGTGCAAAAGTCCTCACAACGCTCTAAAGTGGTGAAGGCTATTTCTGAGCCACCTCTTTAAACTGGGGGGGAAAAGGTGTCCCCACACGGAGGAGTCACCAGCCTGCTGCTCCCTTAGACCTGCCCCCCTCTCTGGGACCCTCCCCCTCTCTATTTCTGCTCTAGTGGGTGGCTTGGGTTCAGGACTAGGGCGGGCGCTCCATTTGCTTGCTTGGCTGGGGCGCCAGTAGCAAAGCAGGGAAGACCCACGCACAACACCTGCTGAGACAGGAGAGAGGGACACAGACGGTACAACCAGTTCTCGTCAACAGGAGGCACAAAGAGGGAGCCGGGTTCCTGGGGAAGGTCTCGGGCAGGAGACCGGAGGGGTTGGTGTCTGCCAGCAGACAGGATGCATCAAGTACACCAGGCAGAGCAAGGGCCAGAGTCACTGTGCTGGAGGCGATGAAGCCCCGGGGGAGACGAGGCCGTGGCCGAGACCAGCCCTGTTATCCAGCTGCCCAGAGAAGGCAAGTGTGGGGACGGGCCTGTGCCCATCATGGGGGAGCAGACACAGGGACAGATGCCCTGAAGAGCCCTTGATTCCCAGGAGCCCCCCAGACCTCGGCGCCTGGACACTGCAGGTCTCCACACGCTAGTGTTGGGGGGCGGGTGTGGGATGGAGCCCTGACGCCCTTTGGAGCTGGGTCTCAGAGGATGAGGTGTCTGATGAGAATCTCTGCCCCAAGCCCCTCAGTCTGTGAGGACTCCCCCTGCCACTGTGCCAGGGCAGAGCAGAGGATGCAGTCAGGAGGCCCAGCTGGAATCCTGCACCCACAGCACAGCCCAACCAGAAGGAGGAGGCCAATGGCAGTGCCTTAGGTCCATGGGGTTTGAAGGTCCAGAATTGGGACCCAGGGACCTGCTGTGTCCTGAAGGGAAGGAAGAACCCTACTCCTCAGCTCCCCAGATGATGAGCTATGAGACCCCTGAAGAATCCTGAGAGGCCTGGCCACACTCAAGGACAGTCAGGGGGCTCCCTCCCACCACCAGGAGGGGCACAGCCTCGTCTGAGCACCCACCATGGCCTCTGGGGAAGCCGGAGCTGCAACCTCCCCTCCCGCTCCATGAGGTCCGGCCCTGGGGTGCCTTGCTGTCGACAGGGTGTGGGTTAGAGACAGCCGTTGATGCTCCCTCCTTTCCTGGACACTAACCCCGTCTCCCTCAGATGTCCAGGCCACCATCCCTGGGATCTGTGACTTGTGTCCTCCATGCCCTTGCACCATGGAATGTCATTCTTGGGAATTTTGAAAAACCTAGAAAGGATGCTCGATTTGAGGAAAAAGAGTCCATAAAAGAGAGTGAGAAACAGGAAGGCGGCAGGGGGACCGAGAGTCCTGTACTGTCAGAGAAGGCAATATTTAAAGGCAGACAGAGAAGTAACGGGGCCAAAGTTACAGGGAGTAAGTTAGAGTCTGAAGGATCCACTGGATTCGGCAATTAGGAGACCCGGTGAGCTTGGCCAAAGCAGTTTCAAAGACACTGCAAAGCATCGTTCAGGCTCACATGTGTTAAAGAATGGACACAAAACACTAACAAGACAGAGGACCAGCACCCGTCATATGCAAAGAGCTTTTACAAATAAAAAAGAAAAGTGAACACTCCAATAGAAAAATGGAGGGAAAATAAAAACATGAGCAGGATTTTGACAAAAGAGGAAACGTGAAAGACCACGATAGTAGCCCCATGGCAGATACGCCATGACCCCTCTAACAGGTGAGGAAACAGGCACAGAGAGGTGTAATGACTAACCATGGTTTTTGTGTGGATTAAATGAAGCAACCCCTAGGAAGCGCTTAGAGCAGGGGGCCCCAACCCCCGGGCCGCACAGCAGGAGGTGAGCAGCTGATGAGTGAGCTAAGCTCCATCCGCCGCTCCCCATGGCTCCTCATCACTCACATCACCGCCTGAGCCAACCCCCCCCAACCCCGTCCATGGAAAAATTGTCTCCCATGAAACCGGACCCTGGTGCCAAAAATGTTGGGGACCGCTGGCTTAGAGTTTCACCACCTGACGTGTTGTATGCACACAAAAGCCCTTTGTTTATTTATTCACTCAGCTACTACCACTGAGTCCCAGGACGCCTGTGTGCCCTTGGTCACACTTGGCCTCACGTACTGCACATGGGTCTTCCCTCTGGGGCTCGGTGCCATCTGGCCTCTGACACGGGCCTCCCAGAGGAGGGATCACACACTCTGTCCGTGAATGAACCTGCTTCTTCCACACAACATGGTATCGACCGGTGGGGATCACCCGCTGGTTGTGGTTACCACACTGCACTTTTCTCTGCCTGACTACGCACCACATATCCATCCATCCCCTCAGTTACAGGCATCGGGTTGTCACCAGTCTGAGTCTGTTATGAAGAAAGCTGCTATGAACATTCTCGTGCATGTCTTTTGTGGACCCATTTACTCATTTCTCGTAGTCATACTTAGGAAGGCAATTGTGGGATCATAGGATGGGCATATTGTAAATTTAGTAATTATGGCTGAAGAATGTTCCCGGTGAAGGTTGAACCACTTTCTATTGCCACAGTGAAGGGTGGGAGGTGCTGCCACATCCCTGCCAGGAAGCAGAATATTCAGTCTCCTGGGTCTCAGACACTCTGGTGAATGTGAGTTCTCCCTCGTTGTGGGCTTAATTCACATTTTCTCAGTAACTAATGATCTTGACCACCTCCTCGTGCTCAGAGGCTTTGGGGATCCTCTTCTGTGAAATTCCTCTGCAATCAACTCTCAGATTTTAAATTGGCTTGTTTTTTGCTCATTGAGCTGTAGGGTTCTTTACTGTGGATACAAATGAAGGGCTCCCATGTTTTCACTTTCTTAATACTGTCACCTGATGAATAGACGTCCTTAATTTTGCTGATGTCCAGTTTTTAAATTATTTTTATATTTTTAATTATTTTTAGTATTTTTGTGTCCTCCTAAGAAATATTTGCCTCCTGAAGACCACGAAGATATTTACAAGAAGCTGGAGGAATCAGGCTCCCTGACTTCAGACTATACTACAAAGCTACAGTAATCAAGACAGTATGGTACTGGCACAAAAACAGAAAGATAGATCAATGGAATAGGATAGAAAGCCCAGAGATAAACCCACACACATATGGACACCTTATCTTTGATAAAGGTGGCAGGAATATACAGTGGAGAAAGGACAGCCTCTTCATAAGTGGTGCTGGGAAAACTGGACAGGTATATGTAAAAGAATGAGATTAGATCACTCCCTAACACCATACACAAAAATAAGCTCAAAATGGATTAAAGACCTAAATGTAAGGCCAGAAACTATCAAACTCTTAGAGGAAAACATAGGCAGAACACTCTATGACATAAATCACAGCAAGATCCTTCTTGACCCATCTCCTAGAGAAATGGAAATAAAAACAAAAATAAACAAATGGGACCTAATGAAACTTCAAAGCTTTTGCACAGCAAAGGAAACCATAAACAAGACCAAAAGACAGCCCTCAGTATGGGAGAAAATATTTGCAAATGAAGCAACTGACAAAGGATTAATCTCCAAAATTACAGGCAGCTCATGCAGCTCAATAACAAAAAAATAAACAACCCAATCCAAAAATGGGCAGAAGACCTAAATAGACATTTCTCCAAAGAAGATATACAGACTGCCAACAAACACATGAAAGAATGCTCAACATCATTAGTCATTAGAGAAATGCAAATCAAAACTACAATGAGATATCATCTCACACCAGTCAGAATGGCCATCATCAAAAAATCTAGAAACAATAAATGCTGGAGAGGGTGTGGAGAAAAGGGAACACTCTTGCACTGCTGGTGGGAACGTGAACTGGTTCAGCCACTATGGAGAACAGTATAGAGGTTCCTTAAAAAACTACAAATGGAACTACCATATGACTCAGCAATCCCACTACTGGGCATATACCCTGAGGAAACCAAAATTCAAAAAGAGTCATGTACCAAAATGTTCATTGCAGCTCTATTTACAATAGCCCAGAGATGGAAACAACCTAAGTGTCCATCATCGGATGAATGGACAAAGAAGATGTGGCACATATATACAATGGAATATTACTCAGCCATAAAAAGAAACGAAATTGAGCTATTTGTAATGAGGTGGATAGACCTAGAGTCTGTCATACAGAGTGAAGTAAGTCAGAAAGAGAAAGACAAATACCGTATGCTAACACATATATATGGAATTTAAGGAAAAAAAATGTCATGAAGAACCTAGGGGTAAGACAGGAATAAAGGCACAGACCTACTAGAGAACGGACTTGAGGATATGGGGAGGGGGAAGGGTGAGCTGTGATAGGGCGAGAGAGAGAGACATGGACATATATATACTAACAAACGTAAGGTAGATAGCCAGTGGGAAGCAGCCGCATGGCACAGGGAAACCGGCTCGGTGCTCTGTGACCGCCTGGAGGGGCGGGATAGGGAGAGTGGGAGGGAGGGAGACGCAAGAGGGAAGAGATATGGGGACATAAGTATATGTATAACTGATTCACTTTGTTATAAAGCAGAAACTAACACACCATTGTAAAGCAATTATACCCCGATAAAGATGTTAAAAAAAAAAGAAGAATTTCTAGAAGAAGGTGGTTCAATTTGACTTGACAACGACGGGAGGAAGCAGTGGGAGACAAAATGAGTAAGGCGTCTTCTTTTCACTTTACTTATTTACTTTCTCACTCTTCCAATTAATTAATCACAGGATGAAATATTGGCCTAAAAGATAACCACAGTCCTAAACACTCTTAAAAACCAGAGTGTTTAGGAGAACACAGATTTTGCACAGGGGAAGGGGGCCAAGGGAATCAAAAGCAGACTCTCTCTCATCTAAGAAAGAGAAGTACCCTGCACATAAAAATTCCCGGGAAAACAGACTGTCTCCATGCCCAGGATGCCAATTTTAAGGAAATGATTTACACAGGTCTTATAAAAAAATGTTCAATCGAAGGACATGAGTTCAAGTGACTTCTCCAGCCTGGCATAAACAACCACGCCTCCCGCCAAGGAAGCTCAGCCAGCCCAGGCCGTGACATTCCGATGTGGACGAGTCACGGTGATCAGCCCAGCTTCAGGATTTATACCAAATTCTGCCTCTGGACTTTCTTTTCTCTCCAAATCCAGGAGAATGCATTCTACTATGATTGTTTTGTTGTAAAAGGAATGACTTGGATTTCTGGTGAGGAAAATCTGAACAGACAGTTAATGTTACTAAAAAGTTTCTGCTCTAATCACAGCCCACATTCCAGGGAAGAGAGAGCGAGTGATTGTTCTTTTCATTAAATCAAAATCAAACTGTCCCTGTTGTCAGATCCTTCCTCACCAAAAAGCAAAAATAAATGTATGAAGAGATCTTAGGGCATTTTAATATTGTCTTTGGGGAGATGCAAGGCACTTCAAATCAAAACTGCTTTTTTTCTTTTTTCTTATTTTTCACTAATAGCATTTATTAGAAAAACACTTCAGAAAAGGAAGTCTCACTATGACATTAAAATATATTTTTAAATGTTAAAAACGTTTACTATCAATGCATCCCCACCTTTTAAATTAAAAAAAAGATTATCTTTTTCATATCATGTTAGATTACAACAAAGATATAATTGTAAGATGTTCTTAACCTCCCTCTTTCCTGCTGTCACTTCTCACAGATGTCCCCTTTTTACGATTAGGACTTTCTTCTCTTTTTTCCGTTAAACAAACCTGGTTTCAATTCTGCTGACTCTGTCACTCATTCTCGCAGCAGTAACTTGAGTGAATCCCATGATGTGGCACATTCCCGAGTCTGTGTCTGCAGGTGATTCACATGCTTCCTGACTGTGCTTCACTCACCTCACACGTCACTGGCCTGATCGTGAGTCCCTGCGCCGCTCTTCTGTCAAAGATGCCTCACTTCCCTCTTCCCGTCTGGCCTCCCTGTGCCAACAAGAAGACGGTCCCCATGGGAGCCCTGGCTGCTGCGCCTGAGCCACCTGTCTCTCCTCACCTGCTCATCAGAGTCACTGCTGTCTGCTCACCGTCTCCCTCTCAGCCACAACCTCTGCCACCTTCCTGGATAAATCAGTGTCACAGGGACAGGCGGCCCAAGCCCGGTCGCCTCAGCTGAGCTGGCCTGCCAGCCCCCAGCAGCCCTCAGCCTCTCCTCTTCCAGACACGCACGGTCCCTGGGGTCACCCAAAGTTTCACCTGTGTGGTCACGAGCTGAAGAGTGTCGGCTAACTGGTCCCAACTTCCCTCCTTCCTCCCGAACTCTCTCACGGCTCAGGTTTCATTGGCTCCTAAGAATGCTCATCATGACAAGCTGTATAGTGAGTGAGGGCTCTCCAGAGAAGCAGAACCAATAGGGGATTGATCTATCATCTATCTATCAGCTATCTATCAGCTATCTATCATCTATCTATCTATCTACCTATCATCTATCATCTACCTGTCTATCCACCTATCATCTATCATCTACCCATCAACCATCTACCTGTCTACCCACCTATCATCTCTCTATCCATCTATCATCTATCTATTATCTATCTATCATCTATTTATCTATCATCTATCTATCTATCTATCATCTATCTATCTATCTATCCATCTATCTGTCTATCCAGAGAGATTTACTTTAAGGAATTTGCTCACAAGACTGTGAGGGCTGACAGGTCTGAAATCTACGGGGAAGACCTGTGGACTAGAGAGCCAGAGAGGTATTGATGCTCAAGTCTTGAGTCCTGGAAACTCAGGCAAGGTTTCCCTTTACCATCTAGAGGCAGGATCCCTCCTTCTTTGGTGGATCTCAGACTTTTCGCTTAGCATCTTCAGCTTCTTGGAGAGGCCCACCCACCTTGTGCAGGGTCATCTGCTTGACTCAAAGTGGGTTGATTTAAATGCCAATCTCATATAACAATACCTTCACAGCTACCCCTAGATGGGGGCTTGACCGCATGCTGGACACCATGGCCCAGCCAAGTGGGCCCTAAAATTCACCATCACACCCGTGCTGGGTTCTTGCCAGTTATCATCCAGCTTAAAATCGAGGTCCTATCCCTCCTTCCAATGCCCTAAATAAGGTTTCCCCTACCTTTCATCTCACCCGCTTGGAGAAAATCCACCCCTAGGGGAAGCCAACTATTCACTTTCTTTTTTGCCTGCATCTGAGCAAACCGGCACTTCTGGGGAAAACGCACAGCATGGCGGACACCATGAACACCAGGCCTCACCTGCTCACTGAGTCTCCAGGGCCTCGTTCGCACCTTCCAGGCCTGTCCCCACCCTCACGGCAGCAGGCTGCTCTCTGCCCTGCAGGTCTACGGTTTTCACCCCCCTCTGCTCTGCGTGCTACAACCCCCCTCACCTCCTCCGGAGCCAAGGGCAATCACAGAGCCCCCTTCTCAGCATCCAGCTCCCACGTCACCATCTGACTCCCAACCGAGTTCCCGTCTGCGACGTGGGCACCTGCTCACCCAGCTGCACCCCTTGCCTCCTGATTACTCCTCAGGCCTCAACCCCGCTTCTCCCTGCAACTACCCGGAGGTAGCTCCTGTCAACATCCATTTCTCTCCGTATTTCTAAATCCCCGGTGCCCGTGTCAGTGGGATGCATCCCACTGCTGACCTCTTTGTTTTTCGGGACCCCCTGCCCCTTGGCATTTGGGCTCGACCTTCTACTTTCCTTCTACTTATCTGGTTGGTGTTTTGCTCATTTGTTTCCCCAGTTTTTCTAAAGGCTAATTTTCCTTTTTCAAGAACTTTTAGTTCCGTCATTGCCTGCGCCCGTGTCCCTCTGAACCTGCCCAGGGGTCTCATCCAGCCTGCAATTTAAATACCATCTACTTGTTGATGAGTAAAATACGTTCTCCCAAATCTTCCTTGAGAATCAAAATGGACTGGATTTTCTTCTAAAATAGAAGAAAGCTTCTAGAAAAACAAAACAAAAACAAAAAATAACCACAACTGTCCTGCATAGATTCGCTTCAGGACCACAGTGGAAAAGAGACATCCCAGAAAACAAAACAGGAGAGATTCACTCAGGACAAAACAGAGCTTTCAGCTCACTTTCCTTTGCTGTGCTGTGGTCCATCTCCCCACTTTCACCATCTGCAATCTTGGGTTTTTTCGGCAAGTGATGACAGGGTGCCTGGAAAATGCCTGTTTCATCCCCTCTGTCAGTGAGACCAGGAAATGCCTTCCTCATCTCAGGGAAAAGGACAACACAAACAGTATTCACACAACAGCTGCCTATGTTGCACAAAGTAGAGATGAGCATTTTTATGAGGACCACTGGATAAACCACAATAATGAAAATGCAAGTGTGTCCAGAAGGACCTCACACTGCCGATGTGTTGACAGGCTGGTAGGACCCAGTAGAGATAAGCATGGACCCCCAAGGCTGCTGGGCATGCAGCCGAGGCCCAGAAGTGGGGTCACAGCCTTGGTGCGCCGTGTGGGGTGAGGCTGGCCTCACACACCCAATACTTCTGAGCTGCGATGCAGGGGAAGGACAGCAGTCTGAACTGTCTCCTTTCCTGGGGAAGATCAGGTGATGTTGGCCCTGTTCACGGGCAAGGTCACAGCCCGGAACACTTTGCAAGCAGCACCCAGAGGCCGACTGCCAGGTGAGAGGCCTCAGCACAAAGATGTAGGACGTCTGCTGACGGTGAGAACCAGAGGGTGAGCGAGCAGCCAGGGCAAAGAGGGACCTGGTGCCATGGAGCTGCATGGTGGAGGGGCTGGCAGGGCCCACCCGCAGGGAGCCGCCACCTTGGCTGTGCCCGGTGAGAGGCCTGGACGCTGGCCCAAGAAGCAGGACTGTCCTGGAGAGGGTTACAGCCACTCCCCGTAAGTGAGGCCGAGCCAGCTCTCTCCTCCCAGCCAAGTGCTCACACCCAGGCTCTGTCAGCCAGCTCTGGCCCAACAGTGGGGTCCCTTGAGCCCGGCCAGAGAAGAGTGATATTAGAATAGCTTTGAACCTGGACCTTCAATCTGAACTCTTTTATTGACCAAAGGTGACCACAAGCAGGGTGACACAGGGGCGGGAAAGGAGCTCCAGCCAAGCAGAGGGAGGATGGCCTTGGAAACACCATGGCCACCTCACCTTAAACCCACTGGGCAGGGGCCCCTGTCCACGCAAGCTCGCTGTGTAGATGCAACGGAAGGAGCCAACCAGGCTGGAAGTGGTTCTCCCTCCAAAGCCACGTTGAAAGCCTCCTAAGGCCAACGAAAACCGGAATCTGGGAAATTCAGATTCATTTGGCAGATATGTGGATGGAACAGTGTGGCTTCTCGGTTTAGGGAATAAAGCCTCTTACACATTAAATAATGTTTAAAATAGTCATCCAATGCCACAAATTTAAGTTATCCAACCATAAGGATCAAATTTTCCTTAGAATTACCATGCTTCTAAAACTAAGCAAAGAAATGCCTGGCAAGACTACTGAAATTACTTTTGAAATGGTTTGTGTTTAATTAGAAATGTTTTCTGAATCCAAAAGATTCTCTCAGCCCACCCATCTCAACCAGACTGATCAGAGCTACTCTCACACAAACCTGAATAGCACTGCTGTCATCCTGTAGTGATCAAAATTCCATGGATGGTTAAGAATTTCCAACAATACTTTTTGTCAAACTTCATCCTTTTCTTTCACATTTTCTTTTACAATTAAGTAACTTCAGAGATAACACATTCAATAGTCAACAAGGATTTTCTATTTTTATATTTAGTTTATTACATACTTATGATGATCAGAAAGATGATAAGGCTACATTCTAGGTATAACTATTAAAACAATAACACCATTGTTAAGGTTTAACCACAATACAGAGTTTTAACTACAGTACAGAATATTCTGGTGAGAATTGGCTGTCACTGCACTCAGTGCAGGAGTCTACCCCTGTCTGAGAAATAAATTATTATGTTGGATTTTGAGTGAAACTTGTTGTAAAACAAGTCAGTGTCTTACTTCATACTCACATTTTACAATCAGTCCCCAACATACAACCTTCAAGTTGGGAACTTTCAAAGATGCGCATATGCATCTGGTTCCAGCAAGTAACCAGAACCTGTGCCATCAGCGCCAGGCGTGAGTGAAATTGCAGCTTGCCCTCTGTCTCCCATTGCTGACAATCCTTCAGCTCTGCCATCTCCCACCTCCTCTCCCTCCTCCAGTCAGTAACTCTTCCTGCCTGTTCACTTGATGCCAGCCCCTGGATGCCAGTTGTGTACTGTACTACTGTAATTTTCAAGGTACTGTACTGTAAGATTAAAAATGTTTTCTTATTTTTTGTATTTGTTTTATTATGTTTTACTTGTGTGAAAAGTTTTGTAAACCTATTACATTACAGTACTATGTAGACAATTGTGCTAGTTGGGTACCTAGGCTAACTTTGTTGGATTTACAAGTGAACTGGACTTATGAACATGCTCTCAGAATGGAAGTCATTCGTATGGAGGGGACTTGCTGTATTTTGGATCAAAAACAGTTAAGACCCAGATAGATAGATAGAGAGAGAGAGAGAGAGAGAGAGAGACAGAGAGAGACAGAGAGAGATGATCTATCTACTTATGCTTTGAAACAAACAGAAAAAAACACCAGATTTGAGGGGAGGGAGTGAAGGAAAATCTGTTATTGGAACTTATATTTAAGGTTCTAATTTTTAAAGGAGGATTTTCAAGTATTATTTTGTAGTCAATTATAAATTTAAATTTACTGAAATTGATAGGAAAAAAGTCCTTCTGCAGACAAAGCTTCTACCTTGTACCAGGTGTGGTCAATATCTGGGTCCATGTCTAAATGGTAACTCTTCCATGTAAACTTAGCAGTTACATATGTAAGTATGGATGGCTGGATGGTTGTATCCATCTATTTGTACACATGTAGATGGATACATACACAGTGTGTGTATATGCATGTGCTTGTGTAGGTATCCTAAAATGTATGTGGGTGTGTGCCTGTATGTATATCCTCTATACACATACACGTATGTGTGAGCGTGCCCAGCTTAGCCACAGGAAACTCAGCAGCCAGTACCCACTGGTGTGTGCAGAGGGGTGACGTCACCTCCCCACTACCCCACTGAAAGCTCCCAGGAAAGATCAAGTCTCTGGGTTATGGTGACCTCAGCTTTCCTGAGATGCACATGGGCCCCATGAGGAGAGCAGTAGCAAGGCCTCTGGGCTCTGCAGTGTTTGCTAGAGGCTGTTTTACTTTTTTCTTTTTTCTTAATTGAAGTATAGTTAATTTACAATATTGTATTAGTTTCAGGCGTACAGCACAGTGATTCAACACTTTTATAGATTATACTCCACTTAAAGTTATTACTAAATAATGGCTATATTTCCCTGTGCTGTACAATATATCCTTGTTGCTTATTTATTTTATATCTAGTAGTTTGCACCTCTCAATCCCATCCTCCCAGCTTGCCCCTCCCCCTCCCCCCTCCCTCTCCCCATTGGTAACTACAAGTTTGTTCTCTACATCTGTGAGTCTATTTCTGTTTTGTTATATACATTTTTTTGCTTTATTTTTTAGATTCCACATATAAGTGATATTATACAGGATTTGTCTTTCTCATATTTATTTCACTAAGCAAAATATCCTCTAGGTCTATCCATGTTGCAAATGGAAGAATTTTGTTCTTTTTTATGGCTGAGTAATATTCCATTGCATATATGTACCACATCTTCTTTATCTATTCATCTGTCGATGGACATTTAGGTTGCTTCCATGTCTTGGCAATTGCAAATAATGCTGCTATGAACACTGGGGTGCATATATCTTTTCGAGTTAGTGTTTTTATTTCTTTTGGATACATAACCAGGAGTGGAATTGCTGTATCATATGGTGGTTCTATTTTTAGTTTTTTGAGAAAACTCCATACTATTTTCCACAGTGGCTGCACAAATTTACATTCCCACTAACAGTTTATGAGGGTTCCCTTTTCTCCACACCCTCACCAACATTTGTTATTTGTGGTCTTTTTTTTTTTTTGCGGTACGCGGGGCTCTCACTGTTGTGGCCTCTCCCGTTGCGGAGCACAGGCTCTGGACGTGCAGGCTCAGCAGCCATGGCTCACGGGCCTAGCAGCTCCATGGCATGTGGGATCTTCCTGGACCGGAGCACGAACCCATGTCCCCTGCATCGGCAGGCGGACCCTCAACCACTGTGCCACCAGGGAAGCCCTATTTGTGGTCTTTTTGATGATGGCCATTCTGACAGGTGTGAGGTGGTATCTCATTGTGGTTTTGATCTGCATTTCTCTGATGATTAGTGATGTTGAGCATCTTTTCATTTGCCTGTTGGCCATCTGTATGTCTTCTTTGGAACAATGTCTGTTCAGGTCTTCTGCCCAATTTAAATCAGATTGTTTCTTTTTTTTGATGTTGAGTTATATGAGGTGTTTATATATTTCGGATATTAACCTCTTATCAGTCATATCATTTGCAAATATTTTTTCCCATTCAGTAGGTTGTCATTGTTTTTTTGTCAATAGTTCCCTTTGCTGTGCAAAAACTCTTAAGTTTAATTAGGTCCCATTTGTATATTTTTGCTTTTGTTTCCTTTGCCTTAAGAGACATATCCAAAAATATATTGCTACAATTTATTCAGTGAGTGTTCTGCCTATGTTTTCTTCTAGGATTTTTATGGTTTCAGGTCTTACATTTAGGTCTTTAATCCATTTTGAGTTTACTTTTGTATATGGTGTTAGAGAATGTTCTAATTTCATTCTTTTACATGTAGTTGTCAAGTTTTCCCAAAACCACTTATTGAAGAGACTGTCTTTCCTCCATTGTATATTCTTGCCTGCTTTGTTGTAGATTAACTGACCATAAATGCATGGATTTATTTCTGGGCTCTCTCTTCTGGACTCTCTACATTGATCTATGTGTCTATTTTAGGGCCAGTACCTTAGTGTTTTGACTACTGTAGCTTTGTAGTATAGTCTGAAGTCAGGGAGAATGATGCCTCCAGTTTTGTTCTTTGTTTTTTCAAGACTGCTTTCATAATTCAGGGCCTTTTGTGGTTGCATATAAGTTTTAGAATTATTTGTCCTAGTTCTGTGAAAAATGCCAAGGGTATTTTGATAGGGACTGCATTAAATCTGTAGATTGCTTTGAGTAGTATGGACAGTTTAACAATATTATTTCTTTCAATCCAAGAACATGGGATATCTTTCCATTTCGTTATGTTATTTTCAAATCCCTTCATCAGTGATTTACAGATTTCAGAGTATAGGTATTTCATGCCATTGGTTAAGGTTATTCCTCGGTGTTTTATTCTGTGTGATGCAATTTTTTTTGAATTTTATTCATTTTTTTATACAGCAGGTTCTTATTAGTCATCAATTTTATACACATCAGTGTATACATGTCAATCCCAACAGCCGAATCCATCACACCATCATCCCCAACCCCCCGCGGCTTTCCCCGCTTGGTGTCCATATGTTTGTTCTCTACATCTGTGTCTCAACTTCTGCCCTGCAAACCAGTTCATCTGTACCATTTTTCTAGGTTCCACATACGTGCGTTAATATACGATATTTGTTTTTCTCTTTCTGACTTACTTCACTCTGTATGACAGTCTCTAGATCCATTCACATCTCAACAAATGATCCAATTTCATTCCTTTATATGGCTGAGTAATATTCCATTGTATATATGTACCACAACTTCTTTATCCATTCATCTGTCAATGGGCATTTAGGTTGCTTCCATGACCTGGCTATTGTAAATAGTGCTGCAACGAACATTCGGGTGCATGTGTCTTTTTGAATTATGGTTTTCTCTGGGTATATGCCCAGTAGTGGGATTGCTGGATCATATGGCAATTCTATTTTTCGTTTTTAAAGGAACCTCCATACTGTTCTCCATAGTGGCTGTATCAACTTACATTCCCACCAACAGTGCAAGAGGGTTCCCTTTTCTCCACACCCTCTCCAGCATTTGTTGTTTGTAGATTTTCTGATGATGCCCATTCTAACTGGTGTGAGGTGATACCTCATTGTAGTTTTTATTTGCATTTCTCTAATAATTAGTGATGTTGAGCAGCTTTTCATGTGCCTCT
>NW_006769874.1:2759654-2789436 GCF_000442215.2 Lipotes vexillifer
TAGTCATTTTCACAATATTGATTCTTCCAGTCCAAGAACATGGTATATCTCTCCATCTGTTTGTATCATCTTTAATTTCTTTCATCAGTGTCTTATAGTTTTCTGCATACAGGTCTTTTGTCTCCTTAGGTAGGTTTATTCCTAGGTATTTTATTCTTTTTGTTGCAATGGTAAATGGGAGTGTTTCCTTAATTTCTCTTTCAGATTTTTCATCATTAGTGTATAGGAATGCAAGAAATTTCTGTGCATTAATTTTGTATCCTGCAACTTTACCAAATTCATTGATTAGCTCTAGTAGTTTTCTGGTGGCATCTTTAGAATTCTCTATGTATAGTATCCTGTCATCTGCAAACAGTGACAGTTTTACTTCTTCTTTTCCAATTTGTATTCATTTTATTTCTTTTTCTTCTATGACTGCCGTGGTGAGGACTTCCAAAACTATGTTGAATAATAGTGGTGAGAGTGGACGTCCTTGTCTTGTTCCTGATCTTAGTGGAAATGGTTTCAGTTTTTCACCATTGAATATGATGTTCGCTGTGGGTTTGTCATATATGGCCTTTATTATGTTGAGGTAGGTTCCCTCTATGCCCACTTTTTGGAGAGTTTTTATCATAAATGGGTGTTGAATTTTGTCAAAAGCTTTTTCTGCATCTATTGAGATGATCATATGGTTTTTATTCTTCAGTTTGTTAATATGGTGTATCACATTGATTGATTTGTGTATATTGAAGAATTCTTGCATCGCTGGGTAAAATCCCACTTGATCATGGTGTATGTATGTTCCTTTTAATGTGTTGTTGGATTCTGTTTGCTAGTATTTTGTTGAGGATTTTTGCATTTATATTCATCAGTGATATTTGTCTGTAATTTTCTTTTTTTGTAGTATCTTTGTCTGGTTTTAGTATCAGGGTTATGGTGGCCTCATAGAAATGAGTTTGGGAGTGTTCCTTCCTCTGCAAATTTTTGGAAGAGTTTGAGAAGGATGGGTGTTAGCTCGTCTCTAAATGTTTGATAGAATTCACCTGTGAAGCCATCTGGTCCTGGACTTTTGTTTGTTGGAAGATTTTTCATCACAGTTTCAACTTCAGTTCTTGTGATTGGTCTGTTCATATTTTCTATTTCTTCCTGGTTCCGTCTTAGAAGGTTATACCTTTCTAAAAATTTGTCCATTTCTTCCAGGTTGTCCATTTTATTGGCATAGCATTGCTTGTAGTAGTCTCTTAGGATGCTTTGTATTTCCGCAGTGTCTGCTGTAACTTCTCCTTTTTCATTTCTAATTTTATTGATTTGAGTCCTCCCTCTTTTTCTTGATGAGTCTGGCTAATGGTTTATCAATTTGTTTTTCTTCTCAAAGAACAAGCTTTTAGTTTTATTGATCTTTGCTATTGTTTTGTTTCTTTTTCATTTATTTCTGCTCTGATCTTTATGATTTCTTTCCTTCTGCTAACTATGGATTTTGTTTGTTCTTTCTCTAGTTCCTTTAGGTGTAAGGTTAGATTGTTTATTTGAGATTTTTCTTGTTTCTTGAGGTAGGCCTGTATAGCTGTAAACTTCCTTCTTAGAACTGCTTTTGCTACATCCCGTAGGTTTTGGATCATCGTGTTTTCATTGTCATTTGTCTCCAGGTATTTTTTGATTTCCTCTTTGATTTCTTCAGTGATCTCCTGGTTATTTAGTAACGTATTGTTTAGCCTCCATGTGTTTGTGTTTTTTACGTTTTTTTCCCTGTAATTGATTTCTAATCTCATAGCTTTGTGGTCAGAAAAGATGCTTGATATGATTTCAATTTTCTTAAATTTACTGAGGCTTGATTTGTGACCCAAGGTGTGATCTATCCTGGAGAATGTTCCGTGCGCACTTGAGAAGAAAGTGTAATCTGCTGTATTCGGATGGAATATCCTATAAATATCCATTAAATCTATCTGCTCTATTATGTCATTTAAAGATTCTGTTTCCTTATTAATTTTCTGTTTGGATGACCTGTCCATTGGTGTAAGTGAGGTGTTAAAGTCCCCCACTATTATTGTGTTACTGTTCATTTCCTATTTTATAGCTGTTAGCAGTTGCCTTATGTATTGAGGTGCTCCTATTTTGGGTGCATATGTATTTCTAACTGTCATATCTTCTTCTTGGATTGATCCCTTGATCATCATGTAGTATCCTTCCTTGTCTCTTGTAACAGTCTTTATTTTAAAGTCTATTTAAATTGATATAAGTATTGCTACTCCAGCTTTCTTCTGATTTCTATTTGCATGGAATATCTTTTTCCATCCCCTCACTTTCAGTCTGTATGTGTCCCTAGGTCTGATGTGGGTCTCTTGTAGACATCATATATATGGGTCTTGCTTTTGTATCCATTCAGCAAGCCTCTGTCTTTTGGTTGGAGCATTTAATCCATTCACGTTTAAGGTAATTATTGATATGTATGTTCCTATGACCATTTTCTTAATTGTTTGGGGTTTGTTTTTGTAGGTCCTTTTCTTCTCTTGTGTTTCCCACTTAGAGAAGTTCCTTTAGCATTTGCTGTAGAGCTGGTCTGGTGGTGCTCAATTCTCTTAGCTTTTGCTTGTCCGTAAAGCTTTTGATTTCTCCATCAAATATGAATGAGATCCTTCCCAGGAAGAGTAATCTTGGATGTAGGTTCTTCCCTTTCATCACTTTAAGTATATCATGCCACTCCCTTCTGGCTTGTAGACTTTCTGCTGAGAAATCAGCTGTTAACCTTAGGGGAGTTCCCTTGTATGTTATTTGTCATTTTTCCCTTGCTGCTTTCAATAATTTTCCTTTGTTTTTAATTTTTGCCAATTTGATTACTATGTGTCTCACATGTTTCTCCTTGTGTTTATCCTGTATGGGACTCACTGTCCTTCCTGGACTTGGGTGGCTATTTCCTTTCCCATATTAGGGAATTTTTCAACTATAATCCCTTCAAATATTTTCTCTGGTCCTTTCTCTCTCTCTTCTCCTTCTGGGACCCCTCTAACGCGAATGTTGTTGCATTTAATGTTGTCCCAGAGGTCTCTTAGGCTGTCTTCATTTCTTTTCATTCTTTTTTCTGTATTCTGTTCTGTGGCAGTGAATTCCACCATTCTGTCTTCCAGGTCACTTATCCATTCTTTTGTCTCAGTTATTCTGCTATTGATTCCTTCTAGAGTAGTTTTCATTTCAGTTATTGTACTGTTCATCTCTGTTTGTTCTTTAGTTCTTCTGGGTCTTTGTTAAACATTTCTTGCGTCTTCTTGATCTTTGCCTCTATTCTTTTTCCAAGGTCCTGTATCATCTTCACTATCATTATTCTGAATTCTTTTTCTGGAAGGTTGCCTATCTCCACTTCATTTAGTTGTTTTTCTGGGGTTTTATCTTGTTCCTTCATCTGATACATAGCCCTCTGCTTTTTCATCGTGTCTACCTTTCTGTGAATGTGGTTTTTTTTCCACAGGTTGCAGGACTGTAGTTCTTCTTGCTTCTGCTGTCTGCCCTCTGGTGGATTAGTCTATCTAAGAGGCTTGTGCAAGTTTCCTGATGGGAGAGACTGGTCCAAAGATATAATTATCACTTCCAATGAGGAGGAACTCACATCTTCACAATCCTAGGTTCTGCATGGTTAGGCGTCCTGGTCCCTCAAACTTCAGTGACACTTCCGGATCACTGAGGTATTATCCAGTAGAACATCACACTGAGGGCACCTTGGTATCCTGCTAGTGTTGGAGGGTCTCCTGCAGAGGCGGGGGTGGCTGTTGCTCACTGTGAGGACAAGGACACCGGCAGCAGAAGTTCTGGGAAGTACTCCTTTGTGTGAGCCCTCCCAGAGTCTGCCATTAGCCCCACCAAAGAGCCGAGTGGGCTCCAGTTTTGGGTTGCCTCCTGTGTGATGCAATTTTAAACGGGATTGTTTCCTTCCTTTCTCTTTCTGATAGTTGACTATTAGTGCATAGGAAAGCAACAGATTGCTATGTATTAATCTTGTATCCTGCAACTTTACTGAATTCTTTTATTAGTTCTAATAGTTTTCTGGTGAAGACTTTAGGGTTTTCTGTATATAGTTATCATGTCATCTGCAAATAGTGACAGTTTTATTTCTTTCCTTCCAATCTGGATGCCTCCTACTTCCTTTTCTTGTCTGATTACTGTGGCTAGGACTTCCAAGAAAAAGAAGAGCAAACAAACCCCAAAATCAGCAGAAGGAAGGAAACAATAAAGATCAGAGAGGAAATAGATAAAATAGAGACAAAAAAATAGAAAGGGTTGATGAAACCAAGAGCTGTTTTCTTAAAAAGATAAATAAAATTGATAAACCTGTAGCCAGGCTCATGAGGAAGAAAAGAGAGGACCTAAATAAACAAAATAAGAAACAAAAGAGGTGAAATAAAAACCAATATCACAAAGGTAGAAAAATCATAAGAGAATTCTACAAACAGTTATCTGCCAACAAATTGAGCAGCCTGGAAGAAATGGACAAATTTCTAGAATCATATAACCTTCCAAAACTAAATCAGGAAGAAACTGACCATCTGAACAGATGAAACACTAGTAGTGAAATGAATTTGTTATAATAGAAGAAAAAAAAAACCCTGCAAACAAAAGTCCAGAACCAGACAGCTTCACAGGGGAACTCTACCAAATGTATAAAGAAGAGCTAATACCTATCCTCAAACTATTCCAAAACATTGAAGAGGATTGAACACTCCCAAATTCATTCTATGAGTCCACCATTACCCTGATACCAAAACAAAACAAAGACACTCCAAAAAAAATTAAATTACAGGCCAATATCTCTGAAGAATATAGATGCAAAAATCATCAACAAAATATTAGCAAACTGAATTCAACAATATATAAAAAGAATCATGCAACCTGATCAAGTGGGATTTATTCCAGGGATTCAAAGATGGCTCAATATTCACAAATCAATCAATACGATACACCACTTTAACAAAAGGATAAAAATTACATGATCATCTCAATAGTCTCAGATAAAGCATCTGACAAAAATCCAACATCCATTCATGATTTAAAACTCTCATCAAAGTGGGTACAGAGGGAACATATATTAACATCAACAAACCCACAGACAACATCATACTCAATGGTGAAAAGCTGAAAGACTTTCTGCTAAATTCAGGAACAAGACAAGGATGCCTACCATTGCTAGGCTGTTTTATGACCAGGCAGAATGTGGGCCGAGCTGTGTCCTCTGCTCAAGCTGACCTTCCTCAAGCTGCAGGTCGAAGCAGATCACCTTTTTGGGTGAGGAAGTGTCATCTGCTGATCCAGAGTGTGGTATGTGGGGAAGAGCAGAGCCCTCATCTCCCCGTCAAGCAAACCAGACAAAGTTCTAGCCCAGTGCTCTGTCAGAGGGGTGGAAAGGGTAGAATCAGGGCTGCAGGGATATAGAGTGGGTGCTCAACTGTCATCTGGGGTCCCTGCACACCTCCCCCATGCAGTGTATCCCAGTTTCTTTCCCTTGCATATTTTTTGTTTATCCATTCATTTTACTGGAGCATAATATTCACTAGCTTCTTGAGAAATGGTGCCTGGGCAACAAAGTTTTTAAGACTTGCATGTCTTAAAATGTTTTTCTTCTATCCTGACATTTGATGGATAATTTTATGGGGTGTGGAATTTCATGTTAGAAATTAATTTCCTTCAGAATCATGAAGCTGTTTTCTCATTTTCTTCTTACTTCCAGGTGTTTCTTGTGCAAAGCCCAAAACCTTTGTGCCTGCCTGTTTTTTCTTCACGATCCAGTGTCTTCTCTTGTTCCCAGGTGTTCTGAAGTTTCACTGTACGTGCATCAGTGTGGTTCTGTTTCCATCCATTGTGTTGGGCCCTTGGTGAAATCTTTACATCTGGCAACTCACATCTCACTGGCCTGGAAAATTATTTTGTTGTTATTTTTTGTTTGTTTGTTTTCCTTATTTTCCCTTTCTATAACTCCTTTCGTTTGGATGTTGAATCTTCTGGGCTGATCTTGTAATATTCTAATATTTTCTTTTATATATTCTATCTTTTGTGATTTTTTTAATCTTTCAAATCTTCTAGTGAGTTTTTAATTTCTGCTAGCAATAAAACACATTTTTTTCCTGAGTTGTTCTTTTTTCTGAATGTTCTTTTTCTATAATACCCTGTTCTTGGTTCAATGTTTTCTTTTCTCTCTGAGGATGTTAATGAAAAGTTTCCTTTTCTTCTATCAGCATAATTCCTGCTCCTTCCAGGTTGTGTTTCTCTACCTGTGCTTTTAGGTCTTGTCTCTCATGCTAAGGCTTCCCCTCAGTGCCATTCCATCCTTGTTGTCTGTTCATGATGAGGACCAGGGGATGGAAAAGCTGGTTGGAAGCTCAGAGGGGAGGACTGGCAGTTGTTATGTCTGAATTTATTGTGGGACCAGTTGTCAGGAAGCACCTGATATCTATTATTCCAGTTCTGTAGAGGCTGGTGGGTAGGAAGTCTTCTAATTTCCTGCTTGTACATACTGGCTGCCAACCTGGGGAGCTAAATGGTGAAGGGCTGGGGGAGGAGGAATCCCTGCCCGCAACCCTCAATATGCAAGTGAGAACTGTTATGTTTACAGAAGAGCAATCAGGCCCTCAGTAGAACCTGGAATCCCTTAAACATCACAGGTTTCTCCCAAGGGAAGGTTGGGGCAGATGCCCAAATACACAGACTGGAGAGAGGGATGTAGAGCACCCTTTGAATTTCTTTTCAAACAATCTTCGCCATCTTGCTTTGTTTCTAGCTCCACCCTTAGTCCCTGATTCCAGAGGTGTTTGATGCTGCCCTGCCTGAGGGTTTTGAGGATTCTGTCCCATAACTCAGGTTGGTGTCAGCTTCTCCCACTGCTGCCTTGGGGTTCTTTTGTATCTGCTAAATCAGTTAACAATAATCCAACTTCGGGCTTCCCTGGTGGCGCAGTGGTTGAGAGTCTGCCTGCCGATGCAGGGGACACGGGTTTGTGCCTCGGTCCGGGAAGATCCCACATGCCGCAGAGCGGCTGAGCCTGTGAGCCATGGCCGCTGAGCCTGCGCGTCCGGAGCCTGTGCTCCGCAACGGGAGAGACCACAACAGTGAGAGGCCCGCGTACCGCAAAAAAAAAATAATAATAATAATCCAACTTCTCTCCATCGTCCAAAACTTTATTGCTATTTTATTCCACTCCTCTATATCTCATCCTTGTGGCTTTTTCAACAGAATTCTCTTGTCTTAGTTTGGTGTATTTTCGCAAGAGAATGAGATGTGAGATGATGTGCATTTACAACTAATCACCTCTAAGCTATAAATTGCTAAGTTCCTTCCAAATTCAAACTTTTACATACAACTCAACATATCTGGAGATTATTTTGGTATATAATAGAGATAATATTCCAACCTGATACAAACAAAACTTGACTTTCCCAAACCCCAGCTTTTACAACATTCACCCTTTCCCACACTAGAGCATGATGCTGCCATTATTATAAATTAAGTTCTTACGTCTGTTTAGGGCAATTTTAAGATTATGTATCCTTTCCTATTGATCTGTAAGTCAATTATCACACCAGAGCATCCAAAACACTCAAACACATATGCAGGCTCACACAGGCACACACACGTTCACACATGCACACAGGTGCACACATGTTCACGTGCTCACACACTTACACACATGCACATGTTCACAGATGCACACACACGTGCACACACGCTCGATGACTTGGTGTTTCCTCGGGTAACTGTCTCCAGGAAGGAAGAGAGGAAGGCGAGGGGAGGTGGTAGGAAGAGCCTCCTGTACCCAGAAGGCAGTGCCGACACGCAGCATCATGTGACCTGCTCTCTGGAGTCGTCCTGGTTTCTGATGGTGAGCAGACATCTTCTCTCAAGTACGGAAGAAACAGAGTGTGGATGGACTACCAACTAGTTGTTCTCACGTTAGCCTACGGCTGCAGCTGAGCAGTTTGTGGAAACTCACCCAAGATTTTGGGTATTGAAAGCATGTGCACCACGTGGCATATTTGGGTAAACACTCCAAGCCCAAACTCAGCACTTTATCAATGTTGTTCAAGCACAGGCTTTGCCAAACAAACAATAGATAAATACATACATAAAAGGTAAATATTAAGACAATTTCTTCTGATTAGACAAACCCGAAGATTCATGTTGCTAATGTAGAAATGCTTCTAGTCATGATTAGTTGTAATATCTTTTTTGGTTTTCTTTGGATCAGAGAGGAGAAAAGAAAACACAAAAGGAACAGGAAATTTAAAGTTATTTCCTACGGTCTAGGAGGAAGATATTGCCTATGGCTGAGTTGGAGAGAAACTTCTGAAAACTGGATTTATTCTGCCAGAAAGGGCTTTTGATTCTAAGCTGTCCTGAAGATACAGACAATTCAGTTAAGCATGCAACTCAAAGCAATGATTCAGGATGAGTTGGAAAGAGGCCTTCTGGTGAAGGCTAAGATATATGATTAAAAAGTAATTTAAAATAGTTAAGACCATGAAGAGTTTGGACTGGAAGTCGGGAAATATGAGTTTTAGCCCCAGAATCTGCTTTTAATTAGTTCTGTAACTTAGGGAATTAACTTCTCTTTCAAAGCCTTGGCTTCCTCACCTAAAACGCAGAAGCCAATGCATACACTCACCAAGGCCTCTTACAGCCCTAAATCTCCCTGAGGGAAATTTCAGCCAGGACGCCACTGACACACTGGCAACTGAGAATAGGGTGGTCCCTGGGGTGAACCACGGCTGTGGGACACGGGACACGAGGTGAGCGCATTCTTCTCAACCAAAGCCTCATGGAGTCTTTCCTTCATGCGTCTAAGAGCTTCCAAAATGCAAAGAGACAGACGGTCCCATTTTACATTTTTTAATTTTTGAGAGAAAGACAGAGAGGCAGAGTGATGACTACCCCACCTCTCCCCCAAGTGCAATGGAAGCCTGGGCCCTCCTGGGGTCCCACATGAGGCTCGGAGACCCTCCCACCATGCATCACCTCATCCCACCCGCAAGAATGAAAGGGGGGTGCTCAGAGTGTGAGGACAGTGCTGGAGGGAGTCCAGATTTTATCAACTGTGAGCCCAAACCCAGTCCACAGGAACGTGCCTGTGAATTTCTAACATCCCATATTTACCAAAAAGTGTAAAGGTCATAGCAGGCAGGGGCATTGGTTGTAAGAAGCAGCAACCCACTTGTCCTGGCATAAAAAGGGGGGCCTTTATTATAAGAATATGAGGTGATGCCTGACATCAAAGGAGGAGTGGAGCTGGGCCATGTGCACAGATCACTCTGTTCCCTGCATGGACCACTCAGTTCCCTTCCTGGCACGGACCACTCTGTTCCCTGCACAGGCAGTCTCCATCATTTGCTTCTCTTGCCCATGTGGGAGGTGTCAGCCACCACTGCTCCAAGGTTCCTCGTCAGCCCTGAGTGTCAGTTCCCGGTTTCCAGGACGTGTGATCTGATGGGCCCACTTAGGTCAGAAGGTCGTGGTTCATCCAACCAGCTGTAGCCCAGGGGAGGGGGACCAACCCTGAGCCTGAGGTGGGAAGTTCCCAGAGTCATGGAGCTTACAGGCCCAAGAAGTCCTCCTGCAGAGGCTGCCGCACGGAGCGAGGAGCACACGGCACTTTAGTCTTGAGGGGAGAATTTAGAGTTGCTCTTTTGAAAACATTTTCCCTGTTTAGGAGTACTTTTCTTTCCACCAGGAAATCAGTATGATGAGCAGGAGCAACAATTCACCTAAAAGTAGTCCTGTATGTAAACCTTCATCCCAAACGTTTGGCTACTCCAAGATTGTGTCATCTGTTCATAAAACTATTTCGCATGTTTGCTTTGGGGACCAGCCTGTGCTGAATCGGTGTCAAACGACTGGGACAGGCTGTGTGGTGACCGATGGCCGGGAGCAGGCCAAACCCAGCCTTCCAGTCAGGCCACAGGCCAAGGTTGCAGCGCTGGATGGTGGCTGTCACACCCCACGGGAACCTGGATTCTGGCTCCCACAGCGCAGGCCCACTGGGGTCGCGACCTGAAGGTGGACAAGAACAGAAAGGGACACAGCCATTCCTCCCCTGGGTGGCAGGGCGGTCAGCCAGCAGCCTCGGGTCCAGGCTATGCCTAAGCCTAGTAAATATCATCATAATATACATAAAAGTAATACTGAAGTGCCTAATGTAAATGATGCCATCTTAAGTACCAAAGTAAATTCCTTCCCTTCAACGATTTGTGAACAAGTAGATGAGGGGCAGCTGGAGATGGATCAGATCAACTGTGTGTCGACTCCACGGCACCCGCTGCAGGTGGCTGAGAAGGGGCTGGGGGCCTGCGGAGGAGGCCCCCCTCTGCCGCCCCCGAGCTGCCCACGGCCTGCTCCAGGCTCCCAGGCACCCCGGGAGAAGGTTCTGTGCGAGGAGGGCGGGCTGGACCCCCGATGCTGCCCCATCAAGGTCAAGGTGAGCAGGAAGACAGCCACAGAGAGGCTGCCTCCCCCGGTGCCTGGCCATTCCAGAGAGAGCTAGAGAGACAGAGAGAGAGGGAAGAATATATATATGGATTAGTTACTTGTCAGTCACTATATATATATATATATATATATATTTATATATATATATATATATATAATTGTGAAAATAAGAGAAGTGGGATTATATGATCAAAAATCAGCGGTTTAAAAAGAAATCTCTTCCCCTTCCCTCCTTCTTCTTCTCTCTCGTTGTCTTTCTCTTCCTTTCCTTTGAATGGAGGAAGCTGGTGGTGCTGATGAATAAGAAGACACAGTGGAAGGGAGGAGAGAAGGAAGGATGGAAGGAGGGGAGGAGGCGGGGCTGCGGCCTCGCTCTGCCTGCCGGATCTCACGCCAATTTCTCGTAGTGACTCCAACCCAGACTCGTTACCCGAAGGGAACCCTGGACCCAGCTTGGAGGAGCTGACACCACACAAGGCTTTAAAACACCCTTGAACCCAGCGTCAGGCCAGCGACTCCCTTTGTTCTCGTCCCCCCAAGCACACAGCGGCTGCTGGGACGATGGAATACAGGAGCCGGCACACGACCAGCCAGGACAGCTGCCCCAGGGTCACAAGGCCAGTGCCACGCCCTGCCGCATAACCTCCTGTCCTTGCTGACCTGGTGTACACGTGTATTTCCCAATCCCAAGAACAGTACGAGATTGCTCTGTCCCCTGATGTTTCACCAACAGTGGAGGGTCAACATCTTTCTGTGACTGACACACGTGAGTTCACCCACAAGTGGACCCACCCAGCCCCATTCTCGGGCTCCCACCTCCCGGTCAGCAGGGTAACAAGGTGCAGTTCCATTCTGTGTCCTCTCACTCCTGGAGGTGGGGCTGCTCGGCCAGAGGTTTCAGATCAGCCCTGTGGGGCTCAGGCCGAGGGCACTCTGTCCCCGGGCCGCGTCTGTGACCAGCCACCAGCCACGGGCCCTTCTGTCCACGGCACGAGGCCGGGTGCCTGCCAAGGGGTTGTCATGAAGCTTGAGGGCCCGTCACTCTGAAAGCACGGCTGCACCAGGCTACGCCCCACGTGCGTGTTCAGTCTCCGCATCCTACTCAGCCCTCGTGACTGGGGAAGGAAGAGGCACCCACCACGTGCTGCGTGCTGTTCATCCTGAGTTAAACGTGTTGCCACGTGTTCCTTCGTGTTCTGACTCTCGTGTGTCTTCTCTAGCAATGACCTCGTCCAGGGTCAAGTTTGATCTTTTTATCGAGATGTCAGTTGTTTTCTGCCTTCTTTGTTAAACTTCTCCCTATAAATACTCTTACCAGCCTGTCCTTGGTGTTTCACTGTTTCACGTGAACACTTGGGATTCGTACATATTCAAGTCTAAATCATTCCCTTGTCACATGACTGACCGTGTCAGACAGGACAGCCTTTCCCACCCACAACTGTATGAACGTTAACCTGTACTTTCTTCTCTGCTTCATGGTTAACGGGCTAACATTGACATTTCTGATCCCCATGGAATTTAGTCTATGAGGTTTAAAGCAGAATTCTAGTTTTATTTTACTACCAACTATTTGGCCATTATTTCCTGCTGTGCTATTTGTGAAAATAAACCGTTCTTCATTCACTGAGCTGAGGTGTCACTTTAATTCTACACCAAATCCCCACATATTCTGGAGTATCTTTCTAGACTTGTATCCTATTCAGTCTCTGTTGCTTTGGTGGGACCTTACAGCTTTAACTAAGCCCTTCTTAAAGTGTGTGACAGTGTAACACGGCTCTCACACCCTTCCATTTCAGGTTACTTTTGAAAAGTTTAGCATGTTTATTCTTCCCAATGAGCTGTATAAACTGCTCATAAACTGTATAAAAATGTTACAGGTTCCTTTTAAAAATGTAAATCTTTAAAATATTTTATGTCTTCTCCATTTATCCAGATCTTCTTGATGAAAATTTTTATATTTTCTTCATAAAGGAACTTTACCCTAGCACAGTTATCCCTAGGAATTTTTCATTGTTACTATGAATAGAATCGTTTTTATTACATCTTATGGTCACACAAGTCTCTTCAGTTTTCAGGCAGCTAGTATTGTTTTCAGGGTTGACAGCCCTGTTTCTCTTCTTCCCTGTACCCACACACCACCTGCTTCCTTCTCTTGCCTCTCGCTTTCTCTAAACCAGTCCTGCCATTATTCCGAGTTCACTGCTTCCAGGGACAAAACGGCGACTGCAGCATCATCTGTGGGGTTCAGACTAATGTCCCCTATCAAGACGGAAAGCTGTCTTTATAATTTTAATGAATTATGAGTTTCAATTTTATTAAATGTTCCTTTGGCTGCTGTCAAGATAATCATAGGTTGTGAATTCTATAAATACATTTTTAAATAACAAACACCTTTTTCCTGGAATAAGACCAGCTTTATCTTAATGTACTAATGTTTATTTATTAATATAGATGAACTGGATTTATGTATTAGTACCTCTGCTGTCTTCCCACCGAAGAGCGGCTGGGTGGGCAGGCCCAGACAGAACATGCTTCTGTCGTTAGCTGACCGCGTCATTCCTTTACCTCCTAGGATTTACTGTTGCAGAGAGGCCTGCCAGATTTTTGTAATCTGCTTTTAATTAGCCTGCTTTCTGTCAGAGTGCTGAAAACATTTTTTTTCTTCTTTTCAAAATCTTTTGCCATGCGTACGTTCACTGTAAGCGTTCCTTTATCAACTGTGGAGAAGCTTCTCCACCCAGGAACAGGCACCTGAGCTCTCCCTCTGTCACCATGTCCCAGGTTGGTCTCAGCATCCCTCACCTCTGGGTCTCCTGTCCCCTCCAGTGTTTGTCCTCCTGTTCAGCCTGAAGGAGATGCTCCAGTGCATCTCCAACATCACTGGTTCTCGACATCATTAATTGTGCTTGTACTGCCTCCCATTTGCATTACAAATCAGGCCAATATTAGTTTTATTCCAAACCTCCCTTTTATTATTTAGCTCCATTTACATCTCAGTATGTTTCTTTGTTTTTAGCTGATGTATCGTTTTATATTTTATTAATAATTTGAAATACTCCTTTGAAATAATTTTCTGCATTTTGGAGAACATCAAAGTCATACTTTCCCTCTATGCCTTAAATATTTTAGCTGTAAAAATATTCTCTATTTTTATTTAGACTTTTTTAATAATAGGCTCCACATTCTACTGGGTGTTTTTTTTTTTTTCCTCTTTATACCTTTATAAACAAGATAACTGTTTGCAACTCATGCTGCCACAGCAAGAATAAGTACATCTCTCTTGGTCTCTCTGTCCATTGATATAATGACTAAAATCATTTTTCAAAAATAACAAGAGAAAGTAAGGTATCCAGCTACTAGTCTTTGCAATTCTTTATGATCCTTTACAGTTCTTAGCTTACTTTGTACATTGAAAACATTACCCAGGATGTACACCCAGATGCCTCCCACCAATTCACGCCTATACGTTTACCTCCCAGAATATAGTGGGTCACCATTGGTTTTCCTGTAGTTTACCTCAACTTATTTCCTAATGTCTGTAGTAGTGTATCATTTTAAGAAAATTATAAAAGAAAGGGAAGAGAAGAAAGTCATATGCACTTCAGAATTCTGCCTCACAAGCAGTTTTAAAGGCATTAAGGGTATGAATTACTATCTACTGCTACACAACAAATTACCCTAAAGCTTAGTGACCTAAACAGAAGACATTAGTTACCTCACAGTTTCTGTGTGTCAGGAATCTGTGCAGAGTTTATCTGGAGGCCTCTGGTTCAAGGTCTTTCGTGAGGTTGTAGTCAAACAGCCAGCCAGGGCTGTGGTCTCATCTGAAAGCTGGATGGGGAGGGGTCCACTTGCACTCACATGGCCTTGGCAGGCTCCAGTCCCTCATGGACGGTGGGGATGAGGGCTTCAATGCTTGCTGAGCCACATGGGCCTCTCCATAAGACTGCTTCCAGCGTGGAAATCTGCTTCCCCAGCACAAGCGAACTGAGAGAGCAAAAGTGAGAGAGCAAAAGTGAGAGAGAGCAAGGGAAGCCCCCAGGACGGGAGTCAGGGTCTTTTTAAAACTGAATATTGAGGGTGGTATCTCAGGATGTCTTCTCTTCTGCCTCGTTCCCCCTTTAGAAGTGAGTCACTGGCACCACTCACAGTCGGGGGAGAACACTGCCCAGAGGCAGGGATCACCAGGGGGGTCCATCCCAGAGGATGGCTGCAGTTGGTCACCTGCCTTCATAGTTGGTCACAGGCAGTGAACACATGGAGGAAGAGACAGGAAAGTACTTTCTACCATTTTTCAGATACTACTGCCAAGAAATACAACTGGGGTCTCTCACGAAGAAGACCAAGCCTTGGTCGACTTCTTGATCCATCTTCGTTACTCCTAGTATCTATCACGGAGAGGTTTTGGTATTAGACGGGCTATTGGTTGAAATTTTTAATTTTGAAAATTTCTCTGTCTTCACTTGTATTTGTTGTGATGGTGGATATAAAGTTCTGCATTGAAACTTGTTAAACAGACCAAACTTAAAGACACTTGCCCCTCTTCTACCTTGAATGTGCTTTTAAACTAAATGTCCTTTTTCTAAGGAGTAAACAGAATTGGAATTACATATATAAATCATGTGTGTGCTTATTCTAGAAAGCAATGGCTAAAAGTATCCACATAATCGAGGGGTGAGTTTTGCTTTTATTTTTTCATATGTAATCCCATAGGTAGAAAAATCCCAAATATGATAAAGGCATATTTGACTTAGGTATGATGGCAAACACAGCAAGTATCCTCAGGCGTTCTGCTGAATTAAAAAAGAAGGTTAGCCTGTTTAATGTTTTTATTTAGCTAAAATAGATATTACAGTTGATATAAACACAATAAAATTACAATAATATCATGAAACAGAGAAAAAGATGTTTGAAATAGTGGTAACTCCCCTGGATTAGGGACTTCACTGTGTACATTCTTTAACAAAGCCAGGAATTTTAGCAACAAGAGGAGCTGTTAGTGAAGAGAATCACTTATCCTTGTGTCTTACACCTGATAGTGTAGGCAACAACAAATCCACAACATGCCTACCATCAATGTGCTTACCATACCAATGAAGGCAGATACTTGGAGAAGCTTAGCAATGGCCCCAGCGTGGCCCTTGCTAGCTGGTGGTACTCAGATTTGAACCCAGGAAGTCATACTGCAGAACGCATGCTCCTAACTTGCTAGGAGTTGTTGCCTCAGTCAGGAACATGGGAACAGGTACATGATCAGTATTTGTTCACTTAATTAACAAATTCATGAATGATTCAATGAATGGATGGATGTAGATTTTTTTTTAACAAAATCTGGTTCAAATTATGGAGTACTATCTTTTTTCTTTGGAAGGTTCTTATCCTAATAAGTGGTGCCTACAGAGCAAAGCCGCTTCGTTTATTTTTCTTAGTCAACATAATATCATGTTAGTGCTATTTTAAGAGAGGGGGAAAAACAAAAGGAAAATGCATAATCACTACTGTAAACAAGTTTCATGTGTACAGAGGTAGCCATCTTTACCCTCATCCTTTATCCAATTTTAAAAACTTGGCAGTGTGTGAAGTTACCAGTCACCTCCTAAGACTTCTGGTGTTGGAAGTAAGACCCTAACTCTCACTGAATTATGGACTGGAAAAATCTGGTCTCCTTATGTGTTTTCCATATGGTTAGCTGAAGCTTTCTCTGCTCCAACACTGAGAAGGCCAGCATGTCTCCCCTGGCGGTTTTAAAGATTTTATAAAGTGGAAAATATTTTGCTTCCTTGGACTATCAAACTAGAGAGAATGAAAGACACTGCTATCATGTTTGGTGTTCATTTATTTTTCTGAATGTGGTAACCTCTTAAATCGGTGTGAGCTTAGGGGGCTTAAGGTTTGCAATTTGACCACATAAAAACAGAAATGTGTATGTATTTCTTTGTTAATATTTTGAGGAAAATATCTCCCCATCTTGATTATCGTGATACCTATTTCTCTGAATTCCATTATCTTCCCCAAAATGTTGTGTCTTTTAGTAGAAATAAGAAGTAGAAAAAATGTAAATTAATGTTTCTCCCTAGTGAGAAACAGGAGGAGGATGGAAAGTCATTCAGGAACTGAAACCAAGCATGATAATTGCCACTTTGGGGCTCTCAGACACAGGGCTTGCTTCTGTAGACTTCTTTACCAGCACCAAGAAAAAAAATCAAAAACTCTTACAGCCAAAGCTCTGTGAATATTTTTCCTTTTTATCTCAAGTAGTTCAGTAACACTTCTAAGAATTAGATGATCCTGACTAAGGATCTATTAAAACTCAGGGTCTGAATGCAATTTTCATCATTTCCAATTGCTTTCCAGCTGAACTAAAACTTGGCAGGATTACTAAAACTGCCCTTAAATTCTTTACTTCATCATGCTAAGTTTTAATTTGTTTAATTTACCTTTTGGCCATTAAAAGTATAATTTTATTTTTCCAGAGGTCACTCACATGTTTGTTTAGCCCATCTGACTTGACAGTTTGCAACAAAGAAAATAGAAATTAAAGATAATGGTATATTAATTCAGGTTTTGATATAGTTTGTATTAATATTATTTTACTCTGAGGAGGGAATACTGTTTCAAAAGGTTTTATTTGAGAAACGGTTCTTCACAACTGCTTTGCCAGATGACAGCACACTGATGTAGAAAGTGGTGGATCAAGGTAGGTGGGGAGGAAAATTGTACTAAGTATGATTTTGCAAAAGACAGGCTTCAAAACTGAAATTTATTTTTTAGGAAACTTTTGAGCAAGGTTAAATAATGAGTAGTAAAGAACTTGAAAATTTATATTTCCAGCCACTCAGTCTTATGACATTTTGTTCAAGTAATATTTATTTTTATATATTCCAGTAAGGGGAACTTAGGTCTAAGTCCATACATCCAATGTAAGTGAACACATGAAGAATTTGCTAGGAAAGGTGAGCACACAACACTGAAGACACTTGGCCCATAAAGTCAGTCTTTGGAATCAATCTATGACAAAGGAGGCAAGAACACACAATGGGGGAAAGACAGTCTCTTCAACAAGTGGTGCTGGGAAAGCTGGACAGCTACACGTAAAAGAATGACATTAGAACACTTCCTAACACCGTACACAAAAATAAACTCAAAATGGATTAAAGACCTAAATGTAAGACTGGAAACCTTAAAATGCCTTAGAAGAAAACAAGGTAGCACGCTTTTTGACATAAATTGTAGTAATATTTCTTTTTGGATCTCTCCTAAGGCAAAGGAAACAAGATCAAAAATAAACAAATGAGACCTATTTAAACTTTAAAAAATTTGCACAGCAAAGGAAACCACTGACAAAATGAAAAGACAACATACCGAGTGGGCGAAAATACTTGCAAGTAATATGACAGATAAGGGGTTAATGTCCAAAATATATAAATGGTTCATACAACTCAATATCAAAAAAATAAACAACCTGATTAAAAAATGAGCAGAAGCTTGAATAGACATTTTTCCAAAGAAGACATACAGGTGGCCAACAGGCACATGAAAAGATTCTCAACATCTCTACTCGTCAGGAACATACAAATAAAAAACACAATAAGATATAACCTCACACCTGTCAGAATGGCTGTCACCAAAAGACCACAAATAACAAATGTTGGTAAGGATGTGGAGAAAAGGGAACCCTTGTATGCTGTTGGTGAGAATGTAAATTGGTGCAGCCGCTATGAAAAACAGTATGTAGGTTCCTCAAAAAACTAAAAATAGAACTACCATATGACTGAGCAATTCCACTCCTGGGTATATATCCAAAGAAAATGAAACACTAATTAGAAAAGATATGCACACCCCGATATTCATAGCAGCACTATTTACAATAGCCAAGAATATGGAAGCAACCTAAGTGTCCATGAACAGATGAATAAAGAAGATGTGGTACATATATACAATGGAATACTACTCAGCCATAAAAAAGAATGAAATAATGCCATTTGCAACCACATGGATGGACCTGGAGGGTACTGTGCTAAATGAAATGTCAGACAGAGAAAGACAAATACTGTATGATATCAGCTATATGTGAAATCTCAAAAATAAAGCAAATGAATATAACAAAACAGAAACAGACACACAGATTTGGAGAACAAACTAGTGGTTACCAGTGCAGGGGGGGAAGAGAGGAGAGGCAAGCTGGGGAGATGGGATTACGAGATACAAAAACTACTATGTATAAAATAGATAAGCAACAAGGATATGTTGTATAGCACAGAGAATAGAGCCATTATTTTATAATAACTTTAAATGGAGTACAATATTGAATCATTATATTGTACATCTAAAACTAATATTGTAAATCAACTATACTTAAATAAATAACTAAATAAAGAAAGAAAGAAATATATGTTAGTATTTTGCCCTGAATTAACTGGGTCCAAGGGACTCTGGCTTTTGCAAAGAGTTGACATTTTGTTCAGGGACAGTGGGAAAGGCTTGTCATTATCTCAGAGGAGGAAATGGGCTTTCTATAATTCACCTCTAAGTACCAGATTTGGTATAGATTTTTAAAAGGATATTCTTTAGGAAGTTCCTACAGTATTTCTATTCTTCTCTCCTTACTTTGCTAAGCATATTTATTGATATACAATATACAATATTTATTGTATGTTTACTGTATATCAATAAATATACTTAGTACAGTTTATTGTATATCAATTTTACCTAAATAAGGCTATTGAAATCATAGTCAAACTCATTTGTTGCAGTTAAAGAGTGGTAGGAGAGAAATTTATATCTACAATACATACACTAGCGGGGAAAGCTGAGAAATAATTGTCTAAGCCTCCATGCCAAGAACTAGAAAAGGAACACCAAATGAAACTGAGGAAAAGATAAAGGAAATCATAAAGAGCAGAAGTCAGCGAATTATAAACATACCTTTTTGTTTGTGTTTGCAAGTACCTGTTGTCTATTAATCACCTGAGATTCTACCTGACACAGGTTCCTGTGCATGCATGACTGTTCCTTCATGTTCTCATGGAAGGAGGGTGGCATTGCTTTCTCTTCTCAGAGAGCTGATGCACTACTGACCCAACTTGCAGACTCTGTAGCAAAATTCCAGGATGTCTGAGCTAAAGTCTGATAAGGAAAAAAAATGTAGGATTCTAGATACTGGGAAAACTTGTAACTAAATTAAATGTTTTAGTGACATTATAAATCATGGTACATCAAAGTTAGTAAAGAAAAAGTGGTAACTCAAGAGTAATAGAGAGGGGAAACTGGATTAACAAACTGTCATTAGAACAAGGTAAAAGTGGGGTAGGAGGATGGAGTGGGAGTTTGGGGTCAGCAGATGCAAACTACTATATATGGAATCGATAAACAAGGTCCTAGTGTATAGCACAGGGAACTATATTCAATATTCTGTGATAAGCCATAATGAAGAAAAAGGTTTTTTTAAAAAGAATTATAGTTATGTATAACTCAGCCACTTTGCCGTATAACACAACATTGTAAATCGACTATACCTTAATTTTTTAAAAAAGTAAAAGTATCTTGGTAAAGACAAAGGCAAAATCAGAAATGTTGGCCGAAAGTATGACCTTTCTTAAGAAGGAAGGTTTTCTGCTCTGTTAAGCAAGTGACTATTAACTTCTCTCTTGCTCTTTTCACTCCCCTTATATACCATGTGCTCCTAGTATGCAGATTTGGTGTCTCATGTTATTCTTAAATTATCCAATAGGGCCTCTTAAGGACTGGCTGGGTCCTAATGTTGAGCGGGACAATGCAAGATGACCCTAAACTACCTTTTTTTTAATTTTTGCTTTTGGTGGTGGTGGTGGTGTTGAGGGGACACTTTCAGTAAGTCTGGAGATGCTAATGAAGACATCATCTTGTCAAGGCCCCCTCAAATGATCTGAGGGAAACAAATGGCTACACTCGATTAAACATTTGTGAAAAACCATAAATTTGTGGATTTAAAATGGTCAGGTAATAGGAAATGTGCTAGAAAAATATCCCTTGGTCAAAAAACCCACCGGATTAATCATGAAAACGTATAATAAATGACTATGGTACCTGGATATGACTGCCACCAAGCCTTGGGATGTGGATTATAGAGAAACAGACACGTAATTATGATCCTTGGACCAAAGAGCACCGCCCAGGTGGAAGAGGAACATGCTGCCAGGGGTGAGGTAGGAAAACGGGCTCATTTCTGCGCCCCCAGAAGCCGGGATGCAGATACACCACTCAGTCACCTCAGTCCACTGCCTCCAAGCCCGTCCTCCAGATGAAGGGCCACCTTTGCCATCACTGATGGGGTTCAAGAACTAGGGGGGGGGCTTCCCTGGTGGCGCAGTGCTTGAGAGTCCGCCTGCCGATGCAGGAGACGCGGGTTCGTGCCCCGTTTCGGGAAGATCCCACATGCCGCGGAGCGGCTGGGCCCGTGAGCCATGGCCACTGAGCCTGCGCGTCCGGAGCCTGTGCTTCGCAAATGGGAGAGGCCACAACAGTGAGAGGCCCGCATAACGCAAGGAAAAAAAAAAAAAAAAAAAAAAAAAAAAGAACTAGGGGGACCTCGTGCTGGCAAATACTCCCCACGCTGCAGCTCATCCAAGGTCATGGGGAGGTCATTCGGAATGGTGAGGGGTCAGCAGTGAGTGTAAATGTACAAACTTGTTTTCTTACCTTTTAATCTTAGTCGATTCCAGTGGCGATGGCGCAGCTGGAAACAGTGGGGGCCATGGAGACATGCTACTCTTGGTTCAGCCAGCTTCGGAGATAAACAAGAACAGACTAAGTTGTCAAAGGCTTAGGGTTTGGTTCACAAGCAAGTTACTAGGTTAGGGTAGTGACTGTCAAAGTGTGTTCCATGGAGACTAATTCTGGGTGACATTAACACATTACCCGAAAATAATTGGTCCAATGGCCAAATGTGTATGGGAGGGACGAGGGGAAGATGGCGGAAGAGTAAGACGTGGAGATCACTTTCCTCCCCACAGATACACCAGAAATACATCTACATGTGGAACAACTCCTACAGAACACCTACTGAACGCTGGCAGAAGACCTCAGACCTCCCGAAAGGCAAGAAAGTCCCTACGTACCTGGGTAGGGCAAAAGAAAAAAGAATAAACAGAGACAAAAGAATAGGGACTTTGTCTGGTCCCTTTCCCACCAGAAAGACAAGATCCAGCCTCATCCACCAGAACACAGGCATGAGTCCCCTCCACCAGGAAGCCTACACAACCAACTGAATCAACTTTAGCCACTGGGGACAGACACCAAAAACAACAGGAACAACGAACCTGCAGCCTGCAAAAAGGAGACACAAAACACAGTAAGATAAGCAAAATGAGAAGACAAAAAAACACACAGCAGATGAAGGAGCAAGATAAAAACCCACCAGACCTAACAAATGAAGAAGAAATAGGCAGTCTACCTGAAAAAGAATTCAGAATAATTATAGTAAAGATGATCCAAAATCTTGGAAATAGAATAGACAAAATGCAAGAAACATTTAACAAGGACCTAGAAGAACTAAAGATGAAACAAGCAACGATGAACAACACAATAAATGAAATTAACAATACTCTAGATGGGATCAATAGCAGAATAACTGAGGCAGACGAACGGATAAGTGACCGGGAAGATAAAATAGTGGAAATAACTATTGCAGAGCAGAATAAAGAAAAAAGAAGTAAAAGAACTGAGGACAGTCTCAGAGACCTCTGGGACAACACTAAACGCACCAACATTCGAATTATAGGGGTTCCAGAAGAAGAAGAGAAAAAGAAAGGGACTGAGAAAATATTTGAAGAGATTATAGTTGAAAACTTCCCTAATATGGGAAAGGAAATAGTTAATCAAGTCCAGGAAGCACAGAGAGTCCCATACAGGATAAATTCAAGGAGAAATACGCCAAGACACATATTAATCAAACTGTCAAAAACTAAATACAAAGAAAGCATATTAAAAGCAGCAAGGGAAAAACAACAAATAACACACAAGGGAATCCCCATAAGGTTAACAGCTGATCTCTCAGCAGAAACTCTACAAGCCAGAAGGGAGTGGCAGGACATACTGAAAGTGATGAAGGAGAAAAACCTGCAACCAAGATTACTCTACCCAGCAAGGATCTCATTCAGATTTGATGGAGAAATTAAAACCTTTACAGACAAGCAAAAGCTGAGAGAGTTCAGCACCACCAAACCAGCTTTACAACAAATGCTAAAGGAACTTCTCTAGACAAAAACACAAGAGAAGGAAAAGTCCTATAATAACGAACCCAAAACAATTTAGAAAATGGGAATAGGAACATACATATCGATAATTACCTTAAATGTAAATGGACTAAATGCTCCCACCAAAAGACACAGATTGGCTGAATGGATACAAAAACAAGACCCATATATATGCTGTCTACAAGAGACCCACTTCAGACCTAGAGACACATACAGACTGAAAGTAAGGGGATGGAAAAAGATATTCCATGCAAATGGAAACCAAAAGAAAGCTGGAGTAGCAATTCTCATATCAGACAAAATAGACTTTAAAATAAGGACTATCAGAAGAGACAAAGAAGGACACTACATAATGATTAAGGGATCGATCCAAGAAGAAGATATAACAATTGTAAATATTTATGCACCCAACAAAGGAGCACCTCAATACATAAGGCAAAAACTAACAGCCATAAAAGGGGAAATCGACAGTAACACATTCATAGTAGGGGACTTCAACACCCCACTTTCACCAATGGACAGATCATCCAAAATGAAAATAAATAAGGAAACACAAGCTTTAAATGATACATTAAACAGGATGGACTTAATTGATATTTATAGGACACTCCATCCAAAAACAACAGAATACACATTTTTCTCAAGTGCTCATGGAACATTCTCCAGGATAGATCATATCTTGGGTCACAAATCAAGCCTTGGTAAATTTAAGAAAATTGAAATTATATCAAGTATCTTTTCCGACCACAACGCCATGAGACTAGATATCAATTATAGGAAAAGAGCTGTAAAAAATACAAACACATGGAGGCTAAACAATACACTACTTAATAACGAAGTGATCACTGAAGAAATCAAAGAGGAAATTAAAAAATACCTAGAAACAAATGACAATGGAGATACAACGACCCAAAACCTATGGGATGCAGCAAAAGCAGTTCTAAGAGGGAAGTTTATAGCAATACAAGCCCACCTTAAGAAGCAGGAAACATCTCGAATAAACAACCTAACCTTGCACCTCAAGCAATTAGAGAAAGAAGAACAAAAAAACCCCAGAGTTAGCAGAAGGAAAGAAATCATAAAAATCAGATCAGAAATAAATGAAAAAGAAATGAAGGAAACAATAGCAAAGATCAATAAAACTAAAAGCTGGTTCTTTGAGAAGATAAACAAAATAGATAAACCATTAGCCAGACTCATCAAGAAAAAAAGGGAGAAGACTCAAATCAATAGAATCAGAAATGAAAAAGGAGAAGTAACAACTGACACTGCAGAAATAAAAAAAATCATGAGGGATTACTACAAGCAACTCTATGCCAATAAAATGGACAATCTGGAAGAAATGGACAAATTCTTAGAAATGCACAAACTGCCAAGACTGAATCAGGAAGAAATAGAAAATATGAACAGACCAATCACAAACACTGAAATTGAAACTGTGATTAAAAATCTTCCAACAAACAAAAGCCCAGGACCAGATGGCTTCACAGGCGAATTCTATCAAACATTTAGAGAAGAGCTAACACCTATCCTTCTCAAACTCTTCCAAAATATAGCAGAGGGAGGAACACTCCCAAACTCATTCTACGAGGCCACCATCACCTTGATACCAAAACCAGACAAGGATGTCACAAAGAAAGAAAACTACAGGCCAATATCACTGATGAACATAGATGCAAAAATCCTCAACAAAATACTAGCAAACAGAATCCAACAGCACATTAAAAGGATCATACACCATGATCAAGTGGGGTTTATTCCAGGAATGCAAGGATTCTTCAATATACGCAAATCTATCCACCTGATACACCATATTAACAAATTGAAGGAGAAAAACCATATGATCATCTCAATAAATGCAGAGAAAGCTTTTGACAAAATTCAACAGCCATTTACGATAAAAACCCTGCAGAAAGTAGGCATAGAAGGAACTTTCCTCAACATAATAAAGGCCATATATGACAAGCCCACAGCCAACATCATCCTCAATGGCGAAAAACTGAAAGCATTTCCACTAAGGTCAGGAACAAGACAAGGTTGCCCACTCTCACCACTCTTATTCAACATAGTTTTGGAAGTTTTAGCCACAGCAATCAGAGAAGAAAAGGAAATAAAAGGAATCCAAATCGGAAAAGAAGAAGTAAAGCTGTCACTGTTTGCAGATGACATGATACTATACATAGAGAATCCTAAAGATGCTACCAGAAAACTACTAGAGCTAATCAATGAATTTGGTAAAGTAGCAGGATACAAAATTAATGCACAGAAATCTCTGGCATTCCTATATACTAATGATGAAAAATCTGAAAGTGAAATCAAGAAAACACTCCCATTTACCATTGCAACAAAAAGAATAAAATATCTAGGAATAAACCTACCTAAGGAGACAAAAGACCTGTATGCAGAAAATTATAAGACACTGATGAAAGAAATTAAAGATGATACAAACAGATGGAGAGATATACCATGTTCTTGGATTGGAAGAATCAACATTGTGAAAATGACTCTACTTCCCAAAGCAATCTATAGATTCAATGCAATCCCTATCAAACTACCACTGGCATTTTTCACAGAACTAGAACAAAAAATTTCACAATTTGTATGGAAACACAAAAGACCCCGAATAGCCAAAGCAATCTTGAGAACAAAAAATGGAGCTGGAGGAATCAGGCTGCCTGACTTCAGACTATACTACAAAGCTACAGTAATCAAGACAGTATGGTACTGGCACAAAAACAGAAAGATAGATCAATGGAATAGGATAGAAAGCCCAGAGATAAACCCATGCACATATGGTCACCTTATCTTTGATAAAGGTGGCAGGAATATACAGTGGAGAAAGGACAGCCCCTTCAAAGCTTTTGCACAGCTAAGGAAACCATAAACAAAACCAAAAGACAAACCTCAGAATGGGAGAAAATATTTGCAAATGAAGCAACTGACAAAGGATTAACCTCCAAAATTTATAAGCAGCTCATGCAGCTCAATAACAGAAAAACAAACAACCCAATCCAAAAATGGGCAGAAGACCTAAATAGACATTTCTCCAAAGAAGATATACAGATTGCCAACAAACACATGAAAGAATGCTCAACATCTTTAATCATTAGAGAAATGCAAATCCAAACTACAATGAGATATCATCTCACACCAGTCAGAATGGTCATCATCAAAAAATCTAGAAACAAGAAATGCTGGTGATGGTGTGGAGAAGAGGGAACCCTCTTGCACTGCTGGTGGGAACGTGAATAGGTACAGCCACTATGGAGAACAGTATGGAGGTTCCTTAAAAAACTACAAATAGAACTACCATATGACCCAGCAATCCCACTACTGGGCATATACCCTGAGAAAACCATAATTCAAAAAGAGTCATGTACCAAAATGTTCATTGCAGCTCTATTTACAATAGCCCGGAGATGGAAACAACCTAAGTGTCCATCGTCGGATGAATGGATAAAGAAGGTGTGGCACATGTACACAATGGAACATCACTCAGCCATAAAAAGAAACGAAATTGAGCTGTTTGTAATGAGGTGGATGGACCTAGAGTCTGTCATACAGAGTGAAGTCAGAAAGAGAAAGACAAATACCGTATGCTAACACATATATATGGAATTTAAGAAAAGAAAATGTCATGAAGATCCTAAGGGTAAGACAGGAATAAAGACACAGACCTACTAGAGAATGGACTTGAGGATATGGGGAGGGGGAAGGGTAAGCTGTGACAAAGCGAGAGAGTGGCATGGACATATATACACTACCAAACATAAAATAGCTAGCTAGTGGAAAGCAGCCGCATAGCACAGGGAGATGAGCTCGGTGCTTTGTGACCACCTAGAGGGGTGGGATAGGGAGGATGGGAGGAGGGAGACGCAAGAGGGAAGAGATATGGGAACACATGTATATGTATAACTGATTCACTTTGTTATAAAGCAGAAACTAACACACCATTGTAAAGCAATTATACTCCAATAAAGATGTAAAAAAAAAAATACATATTACCCAGAAATTTTAGATAGTAATGTAACTCAAGCTGTTTATCAGTGGTATATGAGGAAGAGCAGATTCACATATCAGTAAATATAGTCTATTAATTATTAACAAAGATGTAAAATACATTCTTGGTGTTAATTTATTTATTTTCTTAGCTTTATCTACAACCTTCTCTTAAACTTAACTTTCTATATAAATTGAGTGGGCTTTTCCTCTTTAGTTTTATCTTATGAACTATATCTGGAAAATAAAATATAATTTATGGAATTAGGGTATCAGTACTTGAAATGTCCCATACCACCAGGGCAATCTTCTGCATAAAGTATTTCAGCTCATTTTGTTCATGATAGGAAATACTCTGAGATTTAATAGCTTTCTAAAAGAAAGTGTTCCATTGCATGCCTAAAATTCATACAATATGGGTTGAAACAGCCAGGAAGTTGTACTGACTCTTCATCAGTCCTACTTCCACTGAAACAGCAGAAATAAAAAGCTATAGACCAAACTGACCTAACAGACATAGACAACTTTTCACCCAACAGCAGAAGAATATACATTCTTCTCAAATGCACATGGAACTTTCTCTAGGATAGATCACATGCTAGATCACTAAACAAGTCTTAACAAATCTACAAAGATTAAATCATTCCAAGTATCTTTTTCAAACACAGGAATAAAACTAAAGAAAATGGGGAAACTCACAAATATATGGAAATTAAATAACACATTATTGAAAAACTACTGAATCAAAGAACAAATACAAAGGAAAATTAGAAAATATCTTGAAACAAACAAAACTAAACACACAATATACCACAACTTATGGGATACAGCAAAAGCAGTACCAACAGGAAGTGTGTAAGATAGATGACTACATTTAAAGATGTTTGAGAAAGATCTCAAACAAATAACCTCATTTTACACATCAGAGAACTAGAAACAGAAGAACAAAGCCCAAAGCTAGCAGAAGGAAAGAAATATAATGACTACAGCAGAAATAAATAAAATAGAGAGTAGAAAAACAATAAAAGAAATTGATGAAATGAGTTGTCTTTTGAAAAACTAAATAAAATCAGCCAACTCTTAGTGAGGCTAACCAAGGATAAAAGAGAGAAAACTCAAATAATAAAATCCAAAAATGGAAGAGGAGACATTACAACTGATGCCACAGAAATAAAAAAGATCATAAGAGACTATTATAAACAATTATATGCCAATGAGTTAGACAACTCAGAAGAAATAGATAAATTTATATAAACATACAGCCACCAAAACTGAATCAAAGAGAAACAGAAAGGGACTTCCCTGGTGGCCCAGTGGTAAAGAATCCACCTTCCAGTGCAAGGGAAACAGGTTCGATCCCTGGTCGGGGAATTAAGATCCCACATGCTGCGGGACAACTAAGCCTGCATGCCATAACTACTGAGCTCACATGCCTCAACTAGAGAGCTCGCATGCCACAAACTACAGAGCCCACCCGCTCTGGCGTCCATGCACCACAACTAGAGAAGAGAAAACCTGTGCGCCACAACTAGAGAAGCCCACACACCACAACAAAGAGCCCATGTGCCACAGTGAAAGATCCCACATGCCTCAACGAAGATCCCACATGCCATAAATAAGACCTGATGTAGCCATAAAAATAAATAAATAAATATTTTTTAAAAAAAGAAATAGAAATCCTGAAAAGACTGATAACAAATAAGAAGATCCAATCAGTAATCCAAAACCTCCTAACAAAGAAAAACCCAGAACTAGATGTCTTCAAAGATGAACTCTACAAGTCTTTAAAGAAAAATTAATAGCAATCCTTAGACTTTCTCAAAAAACAGAAGGAACACTTACAAACTAATTGTATAAGACCAGCATCACACTGATACCAAAGCCAGACAATGACAACACAAGAAAAGAAAGCTACAGGCCAACATCCATGATGAACATCAATGCAAAAATCCTCAACAAAATGTTAGCAAACCAAATCCAACAGCAGATTAAAAGGATCAAGTGAAATTTATTCCTGGGATGCAAGGATGGTTCAACATCCACAAATCAATAAACATGATACACCACATTAACAGAATAAAAATCACATGATCATCTCAATAGATGTAGAAAAAGCATTTTAAAAAATTCAGAACGCTTTCATGATTAACAACTCTCAACAAATTAAATATAGAAGAAACTTACCTTAACATAATAAAGGACATATGTGAAAATCCCACAGCTAACATCATACTCAATGGTAAAAAAACTGAAAGCTTTTCCTTTAAGATCAAGGCAAGGATGACCACACTCACCACGTACATTAAACACTACTGGAAGTCCTGGCCAGAGCAATTAGGTAAGAAAAAGAAATAAAAGGCATCCAAATCAGAAAGGAAGAAGTAAAATCATCTGCATTTGTATATGACATCTTTTATATGTAGAAAACTACAAATACTACACACACACACACACAAACTGTTATAACTAATAAATGAATTCTACATAGTTGCAGGATACAAAATTAACATGCAAAAATCAGTTGCATTTCTATACACCAACAATGAACTAGCTAAAGAGGAAATTAAGAAAACAATTCCATTAACAATAGCTTCAAAAAGAATAAAATACTCGAAATCAACTGAAGCAAGGAGACGAAAGACTTACACACTGAAAATTATAAAACATTGATGGAAGAAATTAAAGCAGACAAAAATAAATGGAAATACATCCCATTTACATGGACTGGAAGAATTAGTATTTTAAAAGGTCCATACAACCGAAAATGATCTACAAATTCAATGAAATCCCTATCACAATCCCAATGGCATTTTAACAGAAATAGAAAAAATAATCCTATAATTCACTTGGGCAACCATCACAGCCTCATGACTACTAATAAGATCGCGTGAGCCCTTAGAAGATAAATATTTGAAGTTGAGTTTATGTCTCAAGATTATAAAATGCACTCTGGAAATTAAGAAATAATAAAAATAGGTACAGAAAAATCTGACTGAAAATCTGTGTTCTTAAATATTCAGTATTTCTGATATAGAGGAAAAATTACAAATCAAACTTCGGTATTTCTTTCTGTGTATATATTATTAAAATAACAAAGTTTAGAAACTCAGGGAAAG
>NW_006769874.1:2789446-2836072 GCF_000442215.2 Lipotes vexillifer
GAAAGAGAAAGTAACACGATGCATTGAGTTGGAAGTAAACAAAGTCCACAGAGCACAAAATAAACAAACCCTGTAGGCAGGAATACACCACTGAGTAAGTTGAATTAGTGGTTTGTTGACACCAATTTTAGAATCTCCTTTTCTCTCTTAGTTTTGTGCCAGAAAGTATAATGTTATAAAAATTAATCAGGCCACTTACGGACATCAGGATGCCCTTTGCCCCGATTATATGTGATCTTACCTGTTACTTCTAAAGCTTCTTTCTCCCAGGGAACCCATGGTCCCCAGGGTGGTGTCCATTCCAGGCACAGGCATCTGCCTGCTGATTTACATCTCAGTGAACCCCTGCCGGCACTGTTAATAAATGTGTGGTAATGTAAACTGATACAGCCACTATGGAGAACAGTATGGAGATTCCTTAAAAAACTACAAATAGAACTACCATACGACCCAGCAATCCCACTACTGGGCATATACCCTGAGAAAACCATAATTCAAAGAGTCATGTACCAAAATGTTCACTGCAGCACTATTTACAACAGCCAGGACATGGAAGCAACTTAAGTATCCAACGACAGATGAATGGATAAGGAAGATGTGGCACATATATACAATGGAATATTACTCAGCCATAAAAAGAAACGAAATTGAGTTATTTGTAGTGAGGTGGATGGACCTAGAGTCTAATACAGAGTGAAGTAAGTGAGAAAAAGAAAAACAAATACCGTATGCTAACACATGTATATGGGGAAAAAAAGTGGTTCTGAAGAACTTAGGGGCAGGACAGGAATAAAGACATTGATGTAGAGAATGGACTTGAGGACATGGGGAGGGGGAAGGGTAAGCTGGGATGCAGTGAGACAGTGGCATTGACACATATACACCACCAAATGTAAAACAGATTGCTAGTGGGAAGCAGCCGCATAGCACAGGGAGATGAGCTCCGTGCTTTGTGACCACCTAGAGGGGTGGGATAGTAGGGGTGGGAGGCAGACACAAGAGGGAGGAGATATAGGGATATATGTATACATATAGCTGATTCACTTTGTGATACAGCAGAAACTAACATAACATTGTAAAGCAATTATACTCCAATAAAGATGTTTAAAAAAAAGAAAAATGTGTGCTTAGGATTCCTCCCTAAGGAATCCACAGCCGATGCCTAATCCACATGTCAACAAAGACTAACTTTGGGTGCCCCTCTTCCATTCCAGTCACTTTGCCATCTAGGGCTGTGTCGATATGTTAAGAGAAATAACTACCTTTATGTTAAGGAGGCTTGGGGACAAGGCATGCTTGGCCCAAGGTGCACACACACAAACATTTAGACACAGTGAAAGGACCAACAGGCATCAGTTTTCTCTACTCATGAGAGTGTCTGAGGAAACGCAGCAGGACAGACCCGCAAAACACTGGACTTGGCCCTGGGAGTGTCACAAAGTGAAGGAACCATAAGTAGTAACAGTTCTTCATAAAGTGCTTTTGGTTTTGCCATTGACCTTCGTGCAGATTTGGAAACAGCGTAACTAGGTAGTTCTGCATTTACTGTCTAGGCCCTCCTTTAGTAGGAGTAATCACCTACCACCATCTTTGGCTGTTTTCTGTGTTTTAGGTGCTATGCTAGCTCATTACCTGTTTATTTTATTTAATCCTTACAATCTACCGGATAAGCCTTACTGCTCCCACTTAGTAAATGAAGAAATCGGAGCTAGTCATAAACACTGAAACGTTCTTAAGAACATTTTCAAGGTTGCACATCAGGCAAACAACAGAAGCAGACATTCAACACAAGTCCATCAGGTCCCAAAGTTTAAGATCGTAAGGGTTACATTCACCCCACAGGGCAGACAATGAGCTGGTGCAAAGTGAAAACACCTCAGCCTGTTCTCTTTCCTAATTACACCCAGGCCATTGCTTAATTTACCAAGTCACCCCTTTCACCATTCTTGTTGAAACCTCCCCTTCCTCTCTTCTTTCAAATAATACAAAACGAGAATCACGTACCCAAGTGTTTGGAGTTGAAGGATCAGGGCACGAAGAGAAATTCTGAGTAAAATTCCTCCCTGGACCACATCCTGGCTCTGCAGCCTTGGGTGACTCTCTCATCTATGCAATGAGTGGAATAGAACCCACCCAGCTCACTTAGGAGGGTGTGTGACAACCACGTGTAAGAGATCGTCTTTAAATGTTGGGTGACTGTAAATGGCAGTTCAGACACCATGAGGAGCACAGCACCCCATCAGTGCAGGACGCTCTCAATTCGGGATGTGCAGTGGGCAGCGGAGCCAGGAGAGTCAACGTCTTCCCAACCTGGGGCAAAGGAGGTGCTTCCAGCGTACTGGGCTGCCACGCACACAGAAAAATTTCACTTTCCCAACATCTGGTACCCACACACCCCAACCTAATTACAAATGCAACAAGCACCTGCCTGGAATATCCCTTGACCTAAAATGAAAGGACTGAGAGCCAAAAAGCAACAAACTTAATATCTTGAAACACACAGCCTGACTATTAAACGGTTACAAAAGCCCATGGAAAGTAAATAAATGGATTATAAGCCTTGTGCCTTTCATTTCTGATTTCATGAGTTCGAATGTTCTAAGACCCCCAGAGGACACGCTTACTTATGGGCTCCATGTTCATGTAGGGCCACGTGTGCCTTGAGTCACTGGGAGGAAGGGTGGACAGAGGTCTCAACTCGGGAGGCCCGCAGCCGCCTGCCTTCTGCCCTGTGCGGAGCCAGCACAGCAGAGGTGGGAAGTGCTGCTGGCAGCCCACCAAGACCCTCCCCCCAGCTTCTTCTGGACCACAGAGAGATCATCAGGTTTATGGCTCCCCTTCTCCCTTCTGCCCACACTGCAGAGGCGGCAGCCTCACACCCCAGCCTCAGGGGCACACGGTGAGGCTCTGCCAGCCAGAATCTCTCTCCCCTTGCAATCGCTGTTGTGGGCAGGAGCCTGTGGCCCAAGTTCAGCCAATGAGTCATGAGGGAGAAGCGCCGCTGGGGGGCTTCAGGGGAGAAACACAAAGAAACACTTTTTTCTCCTCTGCTCAGTATTGTCAGGCCTGCACCTTCCCGTGGCTGCAATCCCCCAAGCTGCATGCTCTCACACCTTCCTGTTCTCATACTTGCACGTGATGCCAGAAACTGCAGTTTGCGGCCGTGGCAGATGCAATCCCCCAAGCTGCGTGCTCTCACACCTTCCTGTTCTCATGCTTGCACGTGATGCCAGAAACTGCAGTTTGCGGCCGTGGCAGATGCAATCCCCCAAGCTGCGTGCTCTCACACCTTCCTGTTCTCATGCTTGCACGTGATGCCAGAAACTGCAGTTTGCGGCCGTGGCAGATGCAATCCCCCAAGCAGCGTGCTCTCACACCTTCCTTTTCTCATGCTTGCACGTGATGCCAGAAACTGGTTTGCGGCCGTGGCAGATGCAATCCCCCAAGCTGCGTGCTCTCACACCTTCCTGTTCTCATGCTTGCACGTGATGCCAGAAACTGCAGTTTGCGGCCGTGGCAGATGCAATCCCCCAAGCTGCGTGCTCTCACACCTCCCTGTTCTCATGCTTGCATGTGATGCCAGAAACTGCAGTTTGCGGCCGTGGCCGATGACGGACAAGAAGTCAGGCTGGTAACGGCAGAGCAGGAAGCTGGGAAGACCGTGGGCGTTAATTACGTGGTTGGCAGCTCTGTGAAATCAACTTAAAGCCACTCCATCACTGGGCTTCTTGTCATTCTTGATATTCTTTAAGTCATTTTCAGTTGGGTTTTCTGTATCCAAAAACATGCTAACTGCTCAGAGTAAAGCCAAGATTATATTTATAGTTGATTATGAACAGATTAGAAAGTACAGAAAATTTCTGCCTCCACAAACATGCTTAAGCCAGAAGCCATCCTGGAAATAATCTAATAAACATAAATAAACATAAATTTAATAAGAATAAATAGAACAAAGACCTATGTACCCACCATTCCACCCACCTCCACTGAATGTCATTTTATAATATTGCTTTGGGGTTTTATTATTGAAAAATAAAATATTATAGATATAACTCAAGCCCCAAGTTTCCTCTTCCCTGGAAAAGACTATAAAAATTGTATGAACAAGTATAAATAAATTATTCGATACAGATGTAACTTTGATAAAACAACAACCTAAATGATTTTTGCATGAGAAATGGTGACTGACATTGTGTTTAGGGAATGATTTCCTTGTTTCCTCCACTGCTAACTCTAATAAAATCACACTGACTCTAAGCTCTGCTTCCAAAGAGCTAATACACTCCTTTGCCACCATCTGTAAAATATCTAGAATACTTGAGGAAAATAAAAGTACATATATGGCATTTTTGTTGTCATGATGCCATGGATTAATAGGATTAAACCTTGTGTTGTTTTAGCAAAGAACAGGCCTGGGGTCCAGGCTGCTGGAAGAAAATATGGCATATTATCACACGTAAAAGTACCTATAAACAGTTCACAAGAGAAAAAAAAACTGTTTAGCTGTTTAGAAAATACAAAATAATTTAAAACTGAACAAATCAACCAAACTGCTAACATCAGACATAATTAGTAGGTACTGAGAAAGTTATTGGAAACCATTTTATCCTCAGATGTACATAGGAATGTGATAGCAAGAAATCAGGGAAGAAAACCATGGATGTGCTCAACTTCCAACTCTTATGGGAATAACACCTAGAAATGTTCACCGAACTGACCCTTGGTTTCTAAAGTTTATGCAAATATTTGAATTCTACTATCCCCCGACAATCAGTAGTTAGAAACAAATGTGCAAGTAGATTCCACCACTTCACAAGCATACTTGCAATTTGTAAATCTGGGAAGTCCAGGAAACAAACCAGCTGTAAAAGTACAGGACAAATTAGAACCAACCAAGTCGGTGGCCCTGAGGATTGTTTCGTCCGACAAGCCTCGTTAATTCATGGCCCACAGAGGAATCCCTTCTAGCAGTATGGTTTTGCTCTAAAGATCCCTAACAGGGATTTGAGCGCGGTCCCAAAGGCTGCAGCTTTCCGAGGCGTTACTGAGCGCTACCGTCACACATGAGTCACAGCCGGACTCTGCCCCTGAGCATCTGTCCCCACACAGGGGAGGCAGGAAGGCCCGGCTGGAGTCCGTGAGCCAAGAGCCATTTGTGTTCAGGTTATGGGATTTAGAGATTGTGGGTTTGCTTTCCCAGGAAAGTGAGGGATCATTCCCAATTCCTCCATCTGGTGTGGAATCCCCACCATAAATATTTCATCCTCTCCAGCACTGCACATGGATAGCACTCTGCTTTCATCAACAGCAGCTTGTCCGGAGGACGCCTGGGAGGGGCTGAGTCAGCCATCCCACCTGCAGGAGGAGAGAGGACAACCTCAGCCGGCTTTGCTGGTCGTTTTATCGTTCAACAGTTTTTGAAGTTTCAGTATGAAATACAATAAACTAGGAAACTGGGCAAGGAAGAGCAACGATGGGAGGGAAAAGGAAGAGAGCAGGGAAGTTCTCACTGTTTAGCTTCTAAGGGAAAGGAAGATTGGTCTTAACGCACTGTTCCAAATCATCCACGGGCTTCTCTCAGGGAAACCGATTCTGTGAAGTACCTCAGCAGAAGCCACAACTTTTATAGCACCTGTGAGTTTTGTTTTAGCTCTCACTCCAGGATGAACCCAGCAAACTCTCATCCTCTGGACTCTACCAGGCAAGAGTCCCCTTTTCACCATCGGAGGTCCCCACTCAGTGTACACCGCAGCCTGTGGCCAATTCTGAGTTTTCAGTATGTGCATGCTTAACCTCTCCTTGACGGGGGTCCCCCCAACGACTCTCCCTAGTACACAGGGCCCCCCCTGTGCTTCCCTCCCTCATAATTACCCTCTGTGTCCTGGGACAGGAGACTTCTCCAGAAACACCCATCACTCACAGCTGATGCTCAACAACAATGAAAAACGCTTCTTCCAGCTTTGTTCTTAGAAGTCCTCCCTGGTCTGTGAGCTCCTGGACATCAGCAATGTTTGAAGGTCTTTTGGAGGCTTCGGTGCCCCAGCAACTCCAGTAGTTTGCAAATATCTGCTATTTATAACCCAAGTGTTTGGAAGACACACAATGTGGTGAGTGCAGGCGGGTGTGTCTGCTCACTGAATGATCAATCACACAAACAGTCCTCTGTATCTTCCCCTGAACCAAAGGAGTGATGGGGCATCAAGAGAATTAATATTTTTCCTAAATGATAATACTGCCAAAGGCTGAGTTAAAATTAATTCTTTCGGAACTGCCTAAACCTTCAATGCTCTGCTTAGTGTTTCTCCAATCAGAGTATACAGTCATATTACTGATGTATAAGAATCCATTTTTCTTCAAGAGGTTGAAATATTAATTATGTTTACAGTTCTTGCTCTGGTTGAGAAGATATATTTGGGTCAAAGCTGACAGCACTCCCTGAGACTCAGTGGTCACTACTCAACACAGTAGAGAGATGAACAGTAAAGAATCTAACTTTGTCCCCAAAGAGGTCTGGTCTTGGTCCTCAGCTCCTGGGAGGGATCTGTGTTTGTCTGGAGCCTTGGGCTGGTCAGGCAGCAACAATGTGATGTAGGGTGTGGGCCATGGGGCCTTCAAGGGCAGGGAACTTATGGACAGATAAGCCACGAGGACAGTTACTCATGCCTACGTAATAGAGCCCCAGAAACAATTCCGCACACCGAGGTTGGGGTGACTTGTGGTTGACTGGCCATCACACACATACTGGCAGAGTCCTGACTCTACAGGGAGAGGGCCATCAGAGGCCCCGCTTGTGGTGCATCTCCTGGACCCTGTGCTACACACATCTACCCTTGACAGACTTTAGTCTGTGCCTTTTCCTTGAATTAAACCACAACCGTGAGTATACAATTCTCAGTGAGTCCTTCTGGGACTCACTGTCAAACTCGACGGAGGTTTGCAGGTCCCTGAAGTGGCAGAAGTGAGGGGACTGTGCCCTCTAACCTCCTGGTTGTCTAAGCCCTTAGCATCAGGGTAAGGTTTTGGAAAACTAAGTCAAATTGAATCACTTCTCTGCTCTAAACCCTCAAGGGTCTCCCATGTCACCCAATGTCCTCTCAGAGGCCTCATCACAAGTCTGTGCCACTCCCTTGCCGACAGGTCCTCTTTGAGGCCATCATCACCCCTCTCCCTCTCTCTGCTCCAGCCCCAGGGCCTTCCTGCTGCTCACTGACCACACTGAGCAAGGTCCTACCTCAGGACCTCTGCATCCAATTCCTCTGCTCTCCCCCCAGACATCCCAACGGCCCACCCTCAGCTCTGCAGATGTCCCTGTCTGTGAAGCCTGCCTAGTAACCCTGAGTAGACCCCTTCTCCTGTCTTTTCTCCAAAGACTCCCAACTTCACATTTACTTGTCTTGTTTAATGTTCTCTCTCCATGAGTTCTGCTCACTGTTGAACTCACAGCACTTAGAGCAGAGCACACAGGAGGCACTCAGGGAATACTTGTGGACGGTGAGCCAATGAATGAAAGGTGCCTGCCCCTTGCCCCTCGCAAAGCACCGAAGGGAGGGAGGTCACACCTGAAGACAGGTCGCTGCTTTTGGTCCACCTGAACCCAGGCAGGTCAGCAGACATGAACACACTCGGCTGGGAGACAAGAACAAGGCAGAATGAGAGTGACAGGTTCTAGACCCCAGTGCTTGGGAGGGAGACAGCATTTGACTTGCTATGGATGGGCTCAAAGTTCTCATAAACTCAGAGAGCCTGCCTTATGAAACCTGGGAGAGGAAAATTGGGTGAATGCCTGGAATTGAAAGTTATTGTGGGAAACATAACTCAGGGTCAACAAGGTTAGAAGGGTGGAACTGACAGAGTCAGGGGATGGTCAGGGATGCAACCCTGGGAACCTGCTTCTACAGACAGGCTTTACCCAAATTAAGGCAAAAGGGCCTTTGAGCTTCAACAACAGATAAACTAGATGTTTTGGTGGATGGACCTAGAGTCTGTCATAGAGAGTGAAGTAAGTCAAAAAGAGAAAAACAAATACCATATGCTAACGCATATATATGTATACATGGAATCTAAAGAAAAAAAAAGTTCTGAAGAACTTAGGGGCAGGACAGGAATAAAGACACTGATGTAGAGAATGGACTTGAGGACACGGGGAGGGGGAAGGGTAAGCTGTGACAAAGTGAGAGAGTGGCATGGACATATATACACTACCAAACGTAAAATAGCTAGCTAGCGGGAAGCAGCCGCATAGCACAGGGAGATGGGAGGGAGGGAGACTCAAGAGGGAAGAGATATGGGGACATATGTATAACTGATTCACTTTGTTATAAAGCAGAAACTAACACACCATTGCAAAGCAATTATACTCCAATAAAGACGTTAAAAAAAAGAGTCAATTCATGCAAAAAAAACCCAGATGTGATAGAGAATGGTAGGACTTTTTTTTTTTTTTTTTTTTTGTGGTACGCGGGCCTCTCACCGCTGTGGCCTCTCCCATTGCGGAGCACAGGCTCCGGACGCGCAGGCTCAGCGGCCATGGCTCACGGGCCCAGCCGCTCTGCGGCATGTGGGATCCTCCCGGACCAGGGCACCAACCCGCGTCCCCTATATCGGCAGGTGGACTCTCAACCACTGTGCCACCAGGGAAGCCCCAGAACTTTTTAACTAATACAGCTTTCTATAATCACAAGAAAGAAGCATTGGATTCCTTTTAGGTTTTTTTTAAAGTTGCTAAAGTAAACCACCCAATGAAAAATTCTTGACTCAATTTTTATTCCCTGCAAATATGCAAATTAGCCAGTTTCATTACTAACTTCATCTTGAAAAAAATCCATTCGAGCAAGAAAAAGGTGGTTCCTCACAGGTAATTGAGATTTTTCTGGCAAAATACAAGAGCATTTTCTTGACCTCAAAATCCATTCTGTTCTGCTAAACAAGTCCGAAAGGCTCCCGCTCCATTTCCTAGGGCACCGGAAGCCTCCATGTACTTCCCTATTTGCCTTCCACCTCGAGAGACAGAAAATGCTCTTCAGTGTCTCAAAACGCCTTGACACTGTTCCCACAGCACAGAAATGTGCACAGCTGCGGTTAAAGGAAGGGGTATTACCTCATGGAACGTCTCAAAGCTTGTGAGTGGCAAAAAGCAGGTTGTGAGATACACACGTTCCTTCCCTGTTCCCATGACCCCTTACAGTTGTATCACACCAAGTTGGAGGGTTCACCCTGCCCGCTTCTCTGTCTGAAGAAAAGGAATATTTCTCTGGGTATGTGGATGTCCTCTGACTGGTAGAGAACAATGCCACGTCAGGCCTCCTGCGTGTTTGGCCCAGAGATGACCTTCTGGGATGAAAGGGGTATTGTCGATGCTGAGCAGCTGGAGGGGCTGAGAGCAGGGAGACGCTGAAAGGGCCAGTGTTTGCCAACCCACCAATGACCCAAGGGCAGATGAAGCAGGAAAACCAGTAACAACACATCAGTATGTGAGGGGTGACTCCCAGGAAGGAGATTTGGGTCAAAAAGCTACAGGGTGACATCATCACACAGCACGGCTTGACACAGAGCACTTACTAATGTTGAATCCAACTGAATGCCCATCATTCAAAAAACACTTGCTGAGGGTGTAAATTGTAGAAAGCAATCCATGGGGTAAGGGGACAATCTTCCAAGGGGCTGAGCGCGGACTCGAGTCGAGTTGGGGCAAAAGAAACAGGAAGGACAGGCTCGCTCTGACCGGCACACACCGAGTGCGACTTGTCTTGAATCCGCCTTCTCGAGACACTCTGCAGCTGCACGTGTGATGGGTGTGCTGTGTGAATGTGCTGAGATGCGCTCCCGTCTCATTTTCTGTTCTCACGTTGCCATTTCCACCAGAACAAGGAGATGCTGGCACTCCGCATCCTGCTCTGGAAGCGGAGCAGCAGGACGACAGGAGCTTGCTCCAGGCTTTTTTTCTGTGTTACCTGACCCTGCCCTACACGTCACACTGTCATGAGTCATGTCTTCACCTGGCGCCCTGGTGGTGCACTGTCCCCCGAGTGGCCTCCTGTGTATCTCCCTGCCAGCATCCATGCGCATTGTGGGGTGACAAGGCCAAGCTCTGAGGGGTTCTCTCTGTGTCACCTTCACCTGCAGGAAGATGAGCTCATCAACCCAGGCAGGGCCATGCCCCTCTTCTCTGAGTTTCACTCACAGGTCACTCACAAGGGACATTTGGGTGTGGGGACCGACTTCTGAGAGTCTGGGCCGTGGAATGCTGTCCATCCCACACACCTCAGCCTCCCTGCCCCAAAGAGCCTGGTCTCCCTGCCCCCTCTGGGGACCCGTCAGTCGTGCTGGAAGCTGTGTCTCGTAAGGAAAGGCTGATGGGCTCCTCTCATAAACCAGAGGCACATGCTGTGCACCCCTGGTCCAACCGCACACACTAGCGGATGGAACTGTTGGGTTATAGCTAGAAAGGTCGTTCAGGTTTTCTGTACCATCTTACAGAAAAACCCAGACGAACTTTTTTGGGCAACCCAGTATTAGAGGAATAAGGATGCCAGGCTTCCCCTTCACCACCGATTCCTCCAAGGGAGTAGGAAAACTCTTTCCTCTCCTTTAGAAAGCCACAATAGCTATAGTCAGTTTGGGCTAAAACAACTTACTTTTATTGCATAACCACACTGTATAATCATTATATTTTTGAGCAAATTTCAGCTTCAGAACTTGACAAGTCTTTTGTTAACTAATTAAGTGCTAAGTAAGATCTGTCTTATTAATGATGTTCATTTGAGCTATAAAATTGAGGCCTGAGTTACCAAAAGGAAAATTAAGGAAGCTGGCTTGGCCCTGAGTGTACCAACTGAATTACTCGCGAGATGTCCCTGGAGGCTTCCGCAACAGAGCTGGAACGCAAGTCAGTTGTGAGCACAAGGTTCCTCTGGAACGCATGACCCCGAGGGGGCTGTGCAAACAGCTGCTGCGGCGGAGCCCACGCGCCCCTGGCCACGCCGACTGCCCGCCCCAAAGCTGCCTGACACTCTCTGCCGTACTGAGCTTCCCAGTGTGGGATTTATTGGTTCACTTCTGGATCACGGACCACCCGGGTGAGACGCCAAGCCTCGTGGTTTTTCGTTACCAGAGGAAGGTCCAAGTGTCACCAAACAACAGGAGGAAATGAGAAGCACACAGAGGGCTTGGCCGCCAGGCACGGGCCACGCCAGCCTCAGTCCCGGGAGGCGCACAGACCGGCCGACGCGGACGCTGCCGGGACACTCAGCCCAAACCCTGGAGCCGTGCCTCTGGGTCCCTCTGCGCCACCGAGGGGCTCCGTCCACAGAATCCAGGTCTCGTCACTCTCATTCCCAACCCTCTTCAACCGGAGGCGGATTTCAGACAGCCACGAACCCAGGGCCGGAGAATCCTGGGTGGGAAGAGCGAGCGCTCAGCCCGAGGCAGCAGAACGTGGAGGAAGCAGCCGGGCGGCCGCTGGGGGGCCCTCTGCCCCGGGGGTCCCGGCCCGCCCCTCGTACACCCCCAGGTGACAGTGACAGAGCCGACCAGGCCGCCCTCCCCAGGGGCCCCGCCTCCGAGCCCCTCACTTCGGGGCAGCACCCCCGAAGCAGCACCCTTCCCAGACCTCCGGGCTCTCCGCCCTCTGCCTGAAGCACTGCCTCCCGGGGGTCCCCGGAGCACAGCCAAACTCCCCACAGAGCACCACCCCCGACAGGAAGTGCCTGCCGCGCCTCACCCTCTTGCAGGCTGGATGAGGGACGGACAAGGTCGCCACTCGGGCAGCAGCAGCACCAGCAGCCGGCGCGTGCGCACCAGGCCCGCCCTGAGTCCAAGCGGAGCTGCGGCGCGGCCTTTGCCCCCTGGCGGGTGGGCGGGGCCCCACCTCCCCCCGCCCCACCCGACTCCGCCTCTATCGCGTCTCGCGGGACTAGCCCCCCTTGCGCCCTTTCCGGGTCCATTTCTGGTCTCTCAGCGGCTTCTGGACGGCGTGGGTGTTGCGTCCCCGGGCAGAGCAGGTGGTCACGTGCGCTGCTCCGGTGGCCGTGGCTCATCCGTGATGCCTGGTTGGCACCGGCCGCGCTCACTGCCGCCTGGCCCACCCGGCAGAGCGGCCCTCTGCAGGATTTGCCCAGTGACCTGTGGACACTGTATGGGCGGCGTCTGTCCCGTGTCCTCTGCCCGGCGCTCTGCGTGGCCCAGGCAAGCTGTCCGCGGACACTGGGGTGCGATGACACCGGCCCAGAGAGAGGACGGCCGTGCGCCGTGTGCCTGACCAGGCGGGCATCCAGCGTGGGCAGGGCACCGGAGACCCGGTCACCCGGCCTGGGCGCTCTGGCTGTCTACGTGGTACATGGCTGTCGTCCTGCAAGAGTCTGGACTCTTCCTTAGAAGCCACCAAGCTCTAGTCTCCAAACAAGGAGCCGCGCCGAGCTGCTGTCTTCCAGGTTTGAAGGCATTTGCCCGATGCCAGTGGAGGCAAAGGGGGGCTCCAGCTTGCTGACCGCGGCCCGGGCCTGGAACAGAGGACGGGGGCTGCAGTTTGGGGGACCGTGATAGTGGTCCCTCGTCCCAAGCCTCCACGCTGCGGTGAATCTACAAGGGGCCTGGCTCCGAGGAAGGCGGCTGCGCCGTGACCGGGAGAAGCGCGGCTCTCCCTCGGCTGGAGGAGCGTGTCCCTAACCGCGGTCACCTGACGTCTGGCGGCGGAGTGGAGGGCGGGAGGCAGCGCCCACGGAGGACGCAGGTTGGGGCTCCCGGGGCCTCTGGCCAGGGAGCGGAGACCAGCGCGGCTGGACGGAAGCTTATTAGACGTTTTCCGAAATACTTACGGTCTAATTCCCGCTTTAAATCTCTGCAGGTACAAAATAGAAGACTGAATCATGGTCTCCGTGAAGTCTTAGGGGAAGAAATATAAAGTGGCTCAGAAAGCATAGCAATTTTTATTTTTATTATTTTTTAATAAATACTTAGAGTAGAAGCTCCACCCGTTTCCAGCATGGATTTTCTCTAGGGGATTGCAGGACCAACAGGCCTCTCTCTTGCTCTGTGTTCTCTCTCCTCTGATGTCTTTTGCACTTTCCCCTGCATGGCCTCAGAAGTGAAGAACCAAACACAACAAGCCAAGGAAAGTAAGTTCAGCCGTTTCAGAAGGTTTAGAGAAACGTCTAGATTGTGGAACCGTAACGGTTCTGGACACTTCCTGTGCATCACCACCATGGTCTTGAAGCTCTAAGAAAGAAATGGGCAGCATTTCTTCAGATCACAGGATCTCTTTCCCAAAGCACCTCCTATGGCTTTTGTGCCGCGGACGCGCGTCAGGAAATCTGAGCTGTATGGCTAATGCTCAGTCCTTCCCAGTCCGTAGCATGAGCCGGCGTCAGATGAAGCCCTGGGGGGAGTGAACGCATGTACTGAAGACATTCATAATGTCACTGTTCCGCTCAGTCCTCCCATAGGTAGCGAAGTGGGCTTGTGCCTGGCTGTGGGGCGCAGGGAGACAGGGAGGCTGGAGGAAGTCTGCTCTGCTGGTCTGAGAGCGAAGGAGACAAGCTTCCAGAAATGCTTTGGCAAACTGTTCAAGCTGGTACAGGAGGTGAGCGACAGCGTAGGGCCAGCTGTGTACTTGTGGGTCGAAACCAGTTTTCCAGACTAGTGGCGTTTCTCCAAGCCATGTTTCAGGACCAAGGTCCCTTGTGTCACCTGGGTCCCCTGACCTGAGCTGCAGAAGGGCAGGACAGGAGTTGTGCCCCTGGAGCTGTAGAATTCGGCCTAGGAGTGCAGTCACCCCACCCCATTCCAGCCCAAACGCAGCTGTGGGCCACTCCCACCTGCAGGAGAGCTTGGGCTCAGAAAGGAGAGTGTGCCCAGGAGGACAGGAGAGATGGTGAGAGCATCAGCCCGTGTGCTGTGGGGCAGGAGCCACCAGAGAGGCCTCAGAGGAGGCTAAGTAACGTGACGTCCCAGCCAGAGTGTTGGCGTTTGGATGGCTCACGGCAGTGGAGGAGTCAAGCACAGCCGAGCCCAGGACACCCTTGGAGGCCGTGCCAGCAGGATCTCTGGAGAATCTGACGTGTGGTGTGAGAGGAACAGGGAGTCAAATGTGGACCAGCGTTTTGGAGACGTGACAGCTGGAAGAACACAGCCCTGCAAGAGTGGTTCTATGGCTTTCGTGTTCCTTCCTGCATCCCCATCCTCTGGGGCCTGATAGGTGTTTACTAAAGATCCACGGAAAGAACGGATGCCTGGAGGACAGTGCCTACGGATGCGTGCAGCCACCACAGGAACGGGGATAGGAGATAGCTCCACACAGCACGGGAGACGCTTGACGGATAACTTTCAAACCAGCCTCCCAGCTGACTTGCCATGAAGCTGTCCCTGTCTACAATAATTATTATAAAATCACTCAGAGAAGTAGAAATGAGACTTACTGGTAGAACTGTGGGCTCCATGATCAGTTGGGATGGTGTTTCTGGGTCAGGGAGAGGCTGTCGTTGTCACATCCTAGGTGGCCCCCCTGAAACGCACATTCAAACACCAACTCGGAAGCAGAATGTCTTTGAAGGAGTTGGCTGCACACAAACCACCAAGTAGGCCTTCCATTTATGTGTTTTTCCACACATGGTTGGGACATTTCTGCTAAAACAAAACAAAGACACAATATTTCACCTGAGCCTTTGCCACCGCTCAACAGTGTCAGTCAGGTCTGTAGTCATAGGTGTCACAGGACGCCTTTTTGTGTCCTCACAATATGCTCTCCTGAGGCTAATAATTTAGACTCAAGTAACTGCCATCATCACTGGAATAAAAAACCATATCTACACGTGTCTGTTAAGTGTTCTCCACCCACCCGTCACTGCCCAGTTCACAGGTCATTTAAGGTTGGGTTCCTCTGGACGAACGCTCTGCAGTGAGATTTCATAACCTGCTGTCCTCCAGGAGCCCATGTTTGTGGCTCAGGGCATTCACAGCACAGGCGTCGCTGGTGGACGGCATCAGGGGCCCCCGGTTGTGAATGGGCTTCCTGTGAGCCTGGAGAAGCTTTTCTGGGCATCACGTTGGCCACCCAGAGCAGTGATGCTGCCCGAGCCTGCAGGGCTGCCCGTGTTCCAGCCGCATCTCGGAATCCCGGGTCCGAGGTCAGCGCCCTCCCAGTGGAGCAGCTTGTCCTTGGGGGCGGGCAGGCCCTTGGTCTGTGGTGGTTTAGACTTTGAATCTTTGAGGCAACCAGACCTTGTGGGAGGTGAAATCTAGGAAAAGGACCTGCGTGGCTGCAGACGGCCATGGAGGGCAGATGCTTTCCGGGTGAGACTCCAACACTGCTCTTGGTCTTGGATCTGGGCCACCAGCCAGCAGCGTAGGCCCATCCTGCCTCACCTTGTCTTCTGCTCCCCTCTCCTCTGGGAGAGTCGGTGACCAACAAGAGCCAGAGGCCCCTTGCATCCAGCAGAGGCTGTTACCCGCCCCCCCAGGGCTCCCCTAGTTTGCTGCTCCCCCCGTAGGCTCAGGCAAGGATTAAGTCAGGGCCTAGGAGAGGGCTGAGCGCACAGGGAGGCATGGGCTTGTAATCATCAGCACCTTCAAATACAGACAACGCAAGCCTACCATGATGAGCTGGAGCTGGGATGATTAAAAAATACCACATAACCATCAGAAAAGTAGGAGTCACATGCAGACTATAGCTTTGGGGCCTACTTCTCAAGTTTTCGAATGTTTCTGGTTTTACCTCAATCCTGAGTGAATGGAAAACCTCAAACGTGACTGTAGTGAGCCCACGGCTCCCTTCTGCTGCCGTGAAATCCCTCATAAATGCTCACTGGAGACCTTTCTGGGCTCTCCACTCTGCGTCGTGACTACAAGCTTGCACCCTAGGTCCGGGCTGTCCTGGCTCCACTTCCAGCTCTCAGGCCACAAGCACATTCCACCCTAGGTCTGGGCTGTCCTGGCTCCACTTCCAGCTCTCAGGCCACAAGCACCCGCCTTGGGCTCAGTGTCCGTGGCTATAACGTGGGGTCGAGAATAGGTGGGAGGCCTGGGTGAGGTAATATGTGGACAGAGGCATGTCTTAGATGGTGCCCGTCACCCAGAAGCACTGTATAAGGTTAGGCACTGTTGCTGTTACTACAGATGGAAATTTAAAGACGAGATTAGTCGTCGCCGTGGAACTTTCCCACCGCCCCAACTGAAACTGCAGGGGTGAGGCGGGTGGTGCAAAGCACAGCTCCCACGCCAGCACCAGCACCCGCCTTGCTGTGCCGTCCTCCCCACCCAGCTGCAGCCCGAGGTGGGGCTGTGGACGCTCACGGCCCCCGGGCCCCGCGCAGTCCAGCGGTAGCAGGTGACGGCTGAACCCCCGACCTGGGCTGGGCAAATGGGAAGCTTAATTTCCCTGAACTCATGAGTCCCCGAGTCCTCGCATGTTGGGTCAGGTGGGAGGGAGAATGTGGCAGTGTTGGGGTCCCCATTCCCTCTGCTACCTGAACTGCCCCCCAAATCTGTTTTCATATATGGGGCCTCCCAGTGAGGTGTGCTTTATTTAAAAACAGGCTCTGTCACTTAGAGAAAAAACATTGAGCCTGAAGACCAGAGAGCTGGCCCCTCCCACATGCGTGGTGGGGCTGTGTGGAGCGCCGGGCTCCGGCCCCCTCTGCTCAGCAAACAGAACCGAACCGCAGGCAGCCGCCCTGCGTAGGAGCTGGAGATGCAGAGTCGTGACATCCAGCCTTTGCTTCAGGGAGCTCGCGGGCTGCGGGAGGACAGAGCTGAGGGGGGCGGCTGGGGTCCCAGGACGGGGAGGGCAAGCAGAGCATACACTTGGTCTGAGCTCTGAAGCTGGGGACTCTCACGTGGGGGGGGGGCGCTATGGGAACAGGGGCGACTGTTAAGGATGGTGGTTGCGATCCCGGCCACGAGGGACGGATGTGCTGCGAAGACGGCAGGGAGGCCACAAGGCAGGTCTGCTTTTGCGAGTGCCCTGGGTCTCCCAAGTTTCCACACGGCCACAACACAGAAACGCCTGGCTGGCTGGCGCTCAGGGTGAACCAGGGGATACAGGAGCATCTACGTGGGCGAGGCAAGCAAAAACTCACTCCTCCTTTCTTTATATTATATGACCTTGAGGGAAAAGTTAAACATCAAACATTAGAGAGATTCTTAAATGCTGAGCTGGAACATTTCCAACAACAATATTTTCAAACTTTAAATGAAAACTTTAGCATGTGCTTTCAAATATCACTCTTTTATATCAGGCTTTGTAAACAAATTGGCTACAGGAACCTGACTCAGAATTTTTACTGAATCATTTTGATAATCACCATTGCTTAAAAAACAAGTCTTTGTACTCATGAGCAGACAAGTTATCACTTCGTCCTCTAATTGACTGAATGTCCTGTCTTGCCATTAAACAAAATTGGAAAAATTGATCTCATTAAAATAGACTTCAAATGTGTGATCATTTATGAATCTAACTTGCTTTTCTCTCATTGACAGACGTAGCTGAGATTTGTTTTGATGATGCAAAAGGATTTCTAATTCAGCGGAACTTTTAAATTCAACTATTTCAAAATAATGAAACTCTTCCACAAGAATATACAGATGTTTCTCTACTAATTTTGTTCTTTTGGCTTCAAATTATAACACCAACCACACATGACTGCAAAGCCATCTTTAACATTACTTTTTCAAAGCTGGACTTTTGCTTTACATTTGTGAACTTTTTCAGTACATGTTAATATATTTCAATTGTTTACACTTTGGACCTCACATACGTCAATTAAGTGGACAATTTTTGTAAGACACTACTATCATAAACAAATCTTCAAAGTAAGAATCTCTCACAAAATGTCATGGTTCTTTTTTTTTTCCTAATTCGTTCTTTTTCTTAAAAACATTTGGTTAAACTTCCTTAAGCAGTCAGGCATTGGATTTTACTAATTCATCATTTAGATAACACTTGTAGTGTGGAAATTAGAGCTACAGGAATATTTTTAACATAAAGAGCTTCTCTCTTTATGTGATTAAAACTGTGCACTCCTTGAACCTTGGGTTTCCAGAATGAACTCTTGGTTCAGAGCCTTCCATCTCCTCTCACTGCACCCACAGGAATGCTAAACAGACAGACGCAGGTGGGGTTTCCATCGACCTCATTTGTTTCAAACACTGCTTTTGATATTCATCCAGATGCTTGTTACGGTACCGCCTTCAGGACAAATTATTTTCTTCCACGAATTTCTCTTCAGGGATTCTACAGGGGTTATTAACAATTACTAATGTCTATACACAGAATCATCCATCTGCAATAAGAGCTTTTTGACTTAACAGTCTTCTGGATTGGTCTTGTCTCTGTGTCATCAGATATATGCCTCTCAATAGCACAAAAGAGGCAACTCTTCTATTCCCTTTGCCTTGCTGGACCCAAACATGGTAACTTCTGCAATTGTGGGAGGTGTTTTGCTGTGGCCACTCAATGGATGAGCTCGTTTCTAGCTTCTAAAATTCATTTTGATGATCTTGTAACTAATCTCTTAAAATAAGTTTGTTTACTGAGAAGTGGACGGGGTGGAGGTGAGGCCCAGCACAGAGGTGTCCAAGGGGGTTCTGAGGTCTCTATCTTGGTGAATGGATGGGTGATGGGGCTACTGACAGAATGGAACCCAGACAGAGGCTGGCTGGGGATGACAGATAATGAGTCCAGATCTTTGAACACACCAGTTGGATGCCATATATATATATATATATATATATATATATATATATAAAATGTGCTGCACATTTGTTAAAATGACAAGACAGATTTTATCTGAGCTACTGCAGTAGGGGAGAGAAACCTCAGTATGAAACTGAGCTCAACTCCAGGTACAGCAAGGACAGCTGGGGATCCATAACTGAGCAGAGTGACGGTCATCAGGCAATCAACGGAATCATTCCCTCCTCTAATATTAGTAGCAGTAGTTGGACAAATATTTCTCCTTTTCCGTATCTACCATCTGGGAAGGGAACAGGGTCGCTTTGCTGTGGCTGCATTGTTGCTGTGGCTCTTTACTGTCATGCGGACACACGTGAGGATCACAAAGAAAAGCGGTTTGTGCACAAATATTGTCTCATCTAAGCCACACGCCTTCACATCCAGCTGAGCGTGGGCCTCAGACAGCTCTAGCTTGTGTTGGGTGGCACCTCCTGGGCCCTGGAGAACTGTGCCCCCAGCCCCCAGTCCTGGAGTTTCACTGAGCCTCCACAGGGAGAGGTGAATTGGCCATGGTCCTGTGATATACCATGGAACATGGAGAGACGTGATGTTGACCAAGGCCACAAAGGGCAGAGTTTGCTGGGCACATTTACACTTTTGCCCTCTGACCCAGGAAGAGCCATTCCAGGTGGCTGTGCGTCCCAGGTGAAGGGACCTCCGCCTGACTCTCACCTGCCCAGGAGCACGGAGCCAGCAGGTATGCGGATCGTTCTGCAGTGTTATCATAGCAAACTCTTGTGCCAGCGCTAACTCCCTTTCCAATATTTCTTCCACCTTTCTATGCCCTTAAGATTCACAACCGATACAAAAATTATCACTCTCTTGAAATAATAAGAATTTTTAAATGAGCCGCCTGTTCTGTGATTAGTCAATAATCTGCCTGCAGCTCATATTGTTTCAAAGGCTGACGTAGCTCCCCCAAGTCCTGGTTTCTTGGCAGAGTCTGTGCAGTGATTGTCTGGAACTGGGACTCTGCCACATGGAACGTGGGCTCCATATCGCATACTTGATTCTATGCAGATTAACTATTCAGCTTCATTGCGTCCTGCACAGATTATTATTTTCTGAGATTTATTAACTCTCCATGAAGTAAAAGCCATCCATTCAGACCTCTCCTCTATTTGCAGTCCTTGAAATAGTTCATGTCAAACATGTTTGTCTAATATGAAGGAAAAGAGATACAGAGATTTGGTACAAACTCAAGGGAATTCCTGAAAAACCTCATAACATTTGAATCTGTTGAGGCAAAAGAAAAATATGCATTAAGTGGTGATTTTCTCTGATGCAGACACACCGCCACATGTGGAGAGAAGATGAACATTTAGGCAAAGGTGGAAACAAAAGGCCTTTGGGCCGTGCTGACCCCTGTCCAGCAACGCCATGCAGGCCTGTGGTTCTGAAGGGCCTGTGTGAGCGGTGTGCTCCTGGGACCCAGCCCCACTGACTTTTGCCTGAATGTTGTTCAGTCGGCCCTTTAGCGTCAAGGACTGAAGACGTTAGAAAGGACAGGACAGGGACGCAAGCAAGTTTTCATGTAAAGACTAGAGAGCAAAGGGCTCAGAGAACATGAACAGAAGTGTGGGCCTTCCAACCTAGAAAGGCGTTCCTGGGATGGAGGAGAAAGAGGTGCACACACGTGTCCGTCCGGAACAGTTCTGCAAACAAACTAAACTAAAGGACAGGAGATGTAGCAGGAAGGCCCGTGTGCACACAGCCAACTGCAGTGATATTTGAGCAACAGCGAGAGGAAGGCAGTACTGGCACCAGAGTTAAGAAGCTTAAAATGGTGTCGGAATATTTGGGGTAGAAAATTACTCGACATTTTGAGTTTCCCCTTTGCATAGTTTGTACTTATTACACTTACTTCTCTTACCTCTTTTCCGGAATACTCACTCATCAAAATCTATTTTTTGCACTTACACCTGATGGAATTAGAGCTCTGGTTTTTGAATGGTAGGCTGCAGGGCAGTTAAAACATCGTCATGAAGACCCCTAGGACAGAGTCATGGTCGTTGCTCTGCAGGAATGAGCCCAGCTGTCCCAGGTGAGCAGCCCAGATGCCATCAAAGTCTCCCACTGAGATGGAGGCGGGGAGCCCAGCCCCTGCAGGAAGCCCGTCCTCAGGCTGGCTGCCAGCTCCAGGACTGTACGTCCCCACTGCACTGTGGTCTCCCAAGTCCCGGAACAGGGTCTGGAGCACAGCGGGTGCAGGACAAGAGCTGTTCAATAAGCAAATGGATGAAATATTGCAGAAGTTAGATCCAGTTTTACCACTAAAACTGTTGTTTGGTCACATTCCCCAACCATTACTGGAAATATGCACACACATCTGTGTCTGTTTTTCTTTTAGGAAACATTTTATTGAGACGTCATGACATATAGCAGCACATTCTTTTTTACAAATGCATTCACTCAAGGAACCCACGTGGGTGACAGAAGGTGTCCACGACCCCCAGAAGGTGCCTCTGTCCCTACCCAGACAGGCCCCTGATGCAGTCTGATTTCTCGTCATAGTTTTGTTTGAATTCTTCTGGAACTTCATGTAATTTAGGTCACAGACTGTGTACCCTTTTCTGTCTGGCTTCTTTCACTCAGCATAATAGGTGAGATCCATCAATGTTACTAGGCGTATCAGAAGTGTACGCCTGTATCGGTGAGAAGTATTCCCTGTATACACACACCACAGCGCCTCCGCTTTCCTGGTGACGGACCTCAGGGCTTGTTCTTGTTCTTGATACTATGCACAAAGCTTCGACGAACACGCTCACATGAGGCACTTTGTGGACCTGTATGTTCTCTTAGATGAATATCTGAGAGTGGAATTTCTGGGACACAGGGAAGATGCATGTTTAACTTTTTGAAAAAGTGCCAAGCATTTTCCCAGACTTTTCCATTTTACACTCTATTGGCCATATTTGAGAGTTATGACCAAACCCTTGACAACACTTGTATTGTCAATCTTTTTAAGTTACTGACATTCTAATGTGTATAGAAATATCTCATTGTGGTTTTACTTTGCATTCCCCTAATGATTAATGATACTGAGCAATTTTCCCTTTCATATTTCCATTCATGTATCTTCTTTTGTGAGGTGCCTATTCAACTATTCTGCCCGTTTTGGGTTGTTTGTCTTTTATGATAAATTATAGTAGCTCTTTATACTATTGAGACACAAGCTTTCTGTCTGATATATGTACTGTAAATATTCTCTCCCGTTCTATGGCTTGCTTATTGATTTTCCTAATTAATTTTCCTCTTTTGAAGAGCAAAATATTTGCTATCCATTCAGAAAGAAAAATGGTCAACTTAGTTATCCCCCCTGCAAATTTTTTAAAATATAGTTTCCTTTAAAACAACTATAGCAAACTTCATGGATTCATTCCGTATCTTTGAAAGAAACGTCCTACTTTACTTATTTCACAGAAGGTAAATCAGTATGGTTTCACTTAGGAAGGTATTTTTGTTTTCATATTTTCTCATCCACCTGTGATGTATTTCAGTCACCCAGGGCTTATTCACTGAGGATGGAATGTGATTTGACGTGCCCGGGTACTTCTGTCACGCCATCATGTGTGTGGCTCTCCAGGTCCAAAGGCAAAGTTTCAGTTCTTTAGTGGAAAGTTTAGCGTCTTCTTGGTGGCTAGTAAATATTTGTAAATTAAAAAAGCAGGGTCCTTTCTGGATAATAGGAGACTGTTGGACGTCGGAAGATCATTACATAAAGAAAAGGCTGCAGCAGGAGAGCAGACAAAGGGCAGCAGCAGCTTGAGTCTTGGTCAAAAAGGAGACACTTCCAGGAAGATGCTACAGCATGAGGGGAACTTGACGGAGCCACCCAGAGAGAAACACTGAAAAGTCGGAGACTGGGGAGCAGAGCGCTACCAACAAGAACCACATCAGAGGAGGGGTGATGCTAAACCCACCGGAGGCCATGCTCCAAACGTGGAAATCATTTTTACTGAATCTTGCATTTCAGAGCGAAAAGTATACGCGGCATGTGTACTTTGCCCTGTTAAATTTTTGTAATTTTCCTTTTCTTCCTGCCAATAGCTTGTTTTGTTATCCAGATGGGTAACTACAAATTTAGTACATAGTGATTCAACTTGGAGCTTCTCTCTATAAACAGCTGCTACTGCAGTTCAAATGGCATGTGACAGCCGTTAATGGCCCCAGGGTTGCAGCCCGAGTTCACATCCCAGGCTTGCCCACAGTGGCCCGCAGCCTGAAGGCACCCAGGTCATGTGGCTGGTCAGCGTGGGCGCCCCTGACCAACGTGCTTCCTTAAAACGTTAGCAGAAGTAGAGAAGAGCTGGTCACTCTGATGATGCGAGTAGTAATCTAGCGACAACGGTGCAGCGTCTGCCTCCAGACGCTGGCGAGTGGAGCCGCGCTGGCAGGACAGAAATGCCAGGAGGTTGTGTCCACGTGCCCTGGACCCTGCACGTGGAGAGTTAGGACGCCCCGTTTTCTAAGACTCGGGGGGTGAAAGTATTTATATGGAGAATATAAATCTGCTATTGATGCAACTTCAGAAAATCAATGTCCAAGTCACACGCTGGCAAAAACAAAGAGGAGGCAGAGGAGGTGTAGGATGGTCTCCCCTCCTCGGGCGAGCTGCCCCAGGGTCACATCTGAGCGCCCAACACCCACGCCTGGATACACGTCTCTGCTCCATCACCAACTGCCCCACTGCCCCTCCTCATCTGTCCCCACTCTTCCTTGAAGCCTTCACGTAAGTGCCCATCTTTTCCTCACAACCTCACTTTTCTTGCCATTCATTTCAAAATTACAGACAAGCACACTTGTTCCGAGTCAAACTGTACATCGCTCTTCAATATTGATACAGCTTTGTTTCTGTTCAGTTCTTCCCCTGGGATCTTTAACTTCTTATCTTTGCCAGGGAAACATAGGAAGTAAATTGCTTCCATTCATTTTTTTAGTCCTCTGTTGAAAAACTCAAATAAAGGACTGCACAGGAAAGGGCAGATTTAACAGAGTGTGGGGGCAGTAAACGTGACATACATACCTTCGTAGCTTGAGGTCTCACACCGCAAGTGACTCAAAACCTAAATGGCGAAGCAGGAGCCCCATCACTGGAGACGTGTCCCAGACCAAAACCAGAATCTTCATTAGCTCTCCCGATACCCTCTACCTTCATGAGCCAGCTCTTGTGTCGGCAGCGGCAGTGTGCTCAGAGAACCGTGAAGCTGTCAATAGCAGTAAAATTCAAATTAAGTTGGGGACATACAGAAGAAACAAGTCAAATAAATGATTCCTAAAATTAAAGCCTGAAACAAAGCTGGCACTAAATAAATTTTTTATCAGAAAGTGGAAAGAAAGAAGTCAGAGAGGAAAGAAAGGGTGGCAGAAATGCAGGTTTTGTATATGGATCTGGATCTATATCTGTATATGACCGCCCCCTCTTTCGAAAAACGTATTTGGTTGAGCCGTATGAAGCTGCCATTTTGTAGGTTAAAAACAGTCAAATATTTGTAATTTAATATGGTTCAGTCTAATAGTATCAGCACGAAGATTCCTGCTAGACATGTGAAAAAGCTATCTTTTCAAATGTTGAGTTGTCCGCACCCCACTTCAACCCTTCCTTCCAGACTGATGCGTCTGTAGGTGTTAGCATATCCCACAAATTTCATCCTTTTCTCTGTTTATCAGTCAACCATTTGCAAAACTAATAATAGTAACCTTTACTATGAAAACACCCAGGCACCTTCCTCCCAAAGTCTGAAATACGAAGTCAGTTCTGCTAATGAAACAGAATGCACTCCCACATCTGAAAAGAATGCCCTTAAACAGAATGTCAAAAAGAGCAGAAACTGTTTATTCCAGAATTTGTTTAGACCACCCCCTCCGCAGCAAGGCTTGGGTGGACCACAATCACATTCTTGCTTTGTGCCAAACGTTGTGCAAACCCATGACATATGCCACATAACATTAGTCATTTTATCATTCAAATACCAAAAAGGAATCTTAATAGCTGTTGTGTGCTGGCCCCAGCCTGTCAATAACCAACACTGTGGCTGAACCGGCCCTTGTGGTTCTCATTATGATTGCAAGACACCCCTCAGCACTAACTATTGGGAAACTTGAAAAACTAAAGATTTATTACTTACAGGACCTGGAAATTACACAGCACACCTGGCGCCACACTGCGAGATCAGGGGGAGAGAGAGACAGAGAGGTGGAGACAGGGAGGGAGGGAGGGAAGGATACTGTGAGCATGGGCCTGGGGTCCTATTTTTACTGGGGCTTGGCGTGGGGGCCTGGGGTTTTCCTAGGTTCACTCTTTACTGGTGAATTTAAAACATGAAAGCGGGAATTTAAAGTGCAGGAAGAGAAAATAAAACAAGTGCCCCAATGGTCAGTCACTGAAATCAAATAAGATCTTCCAAACAAAGCCACCTCAGTGGGGAAGGTGGCCTGGCTCTGTATCTGGTGTGGCTAATAGCACCCAGGTAGCCTTCCTTGAAGCTGATGCCCTCTTTGAAGTGGGAGCCTGGGCAATCAAAGCTTAAGTTATGCATTTGCATTACAAAAAGGAAAAACCCCACCTGTTAGGGCTCACCCTACCACCCACCCTGTGATGCCAGGCCATCAGAGTCAAAGGTGAGGGTGGTGAGAACGTAACTGCCTCCGTAGCTGATGTGCTAAGTCAGGGGTAGGGTACGTTGTAACTCAGAAAGCACATATCTAAATCGGATTCTAGTCACAAATCCTATAATAAATACACAGAGAGAAGTCTGAAATCTAGTCTGTATCCACTGTCCCAAATTCGAAGTGTCCTGCAATAAAACTAAGTCAGTGACCTTGGGGGCCCGAGGGATCTGGTCAAAGATTTGGGTGACATTGTAAACTACTTTATTGTCTTGGCCACCTGGTGTTCGAAGGTTTGAACCTGTCCTGAGCTGCTGGGTTGCCTTTATCTCAGTGAACCCTCTCTTAGTCCCGAGAGTAGGTCAGTTCAGTTAGAGGCTGTGTCTCATTTCAGGAAGTGGTGATGCAGGTGGGTTCCCCAAGTTAGGCCTACGTGGTGCACATACTTGCGTCAGGTTTTTAATAAGAGGTGTTTCTATGGAAACAAAGGAAAAACAATGGTTAGTGATTGGAGCAGACTATAAGCCCAGTTTCTGAGTTCTGAAGGCAGCCAGGTAAGATTTCTAGATATTGGGTTCGAAGCATCTTCAGATGGAGTGAGGGCAGGCAATGGCAACCGGACATCTTTTCCCTACTTGCAATTTGAATGTCTCTGGGGGTCTTTCTGAGTGACCACACAGCAACAAGCATGAAGCTGCTGTGGCAACATGAACTGCTGTGATTTCTCTAAGCTTTTACATCAAATGGTCCAACGTTAGCTTGCATGGCTTCAGGAAAAAGGCAGTTTTAGTTCTCAATGATTCCAAGTCAGAGGGTGGGAGAAAAATTGGAAACATTAGTTTGGAGAGCTGAGGCCTGAGATTAGAGGAAACAGGGAGAATTTAGGATCTAGTCTACTTTACAGGTCAAAAACCAAACCTCAAATACAATTAACAGAACTAGAATCTAATATCCACAACTGTATATGATAGTTTCTACTGAAACATTGTTTTCTGTCTACAATCATCCCCTTGCTATCAAAGACAACATAGTAAGACTAATTTATTTACAAATTAAGTCTAGTTTCAATAAACTGGCCTGATTATTTACATAAGTGCAGCAAGAATTCCAACTGACCATACTGGCTCTTTTAAAGTCTGCTTTGCAGGAATTGTTCATAAGGAATCTCAGATTGAGCTTTTAAAAGCCTCAGGAGGCTAGGAAGCCAAGCCGAGGACTTGCCATTAGGCTTTGCCTGCAACACCTATAGATTTGAGTTAATTCCTCTCTTCTCAAGGTCCCCAAGATAACCTGGGGTTCCTGCACCTGCCAGGAAGTGACCTCCTTTACTCACCTGATAAGGCTGCCAGGAACCCTGTAAGCAGGCTACTAGGTTGGTTTTCCAAACTGTCTGGTCATATCTGAGTCTATGCACATTCTCAAATAATACTTTCCAGTCAAAGTCTTGGGAATTAAATGATGTTTCCAATTGTGTCCTGTTACAAGGAGAATAGACTCTTACTGAACTTATGCAAATAACTATATTGCCATGAAAATAAGAATACTCACTGAGAGTTTTCTAATTCTGGAGGGATCATGTAGGGAGAAAAAGATAAATGTTTCACCTTTGTTCACAAAGATATACTTTACCAAATTGTTGTAAATCATAGATAGCTTAAGAGAATAGGATTCCCTAAATCTGGAAAAAACAAAAGGTTAAAGAACCAACAATGTTTCAAAAAAAGTCACAAAATTATAATTATCCTCATCAGTTCATTCACTCCCACGTAATTAATTCTTGTTGATCTTGATCTTTTGTTGGCAGTTTCATGAAGCCATCAGTTTCTCTATAGTGTCATGTAAATTCCTACCCAGGTCAGTGGTATGATCTGAACATTACCAGAAACCTATATTCCACAATACTTGTCAGAGACCTCTCCATGAAAATCTCTGCATATGAAACACATTTGTAAAAAGCGTCAGAGTAAAACAATAACTGTAAATGACAAAAGACTTAAAAATGACCATGATCAAATATCTAATGAGAATTCACTATAATGCAATTGACAGGGAAATTTGGTTATTTCTGTGACATACAACATTTTAAGATGATAATGAGAATTACAAATGATAACATACATATAAGATTTCTAGGAATTTCATATAATTTCTGGAACACATATTAATAACATATATCCATACAAGAATATCCATAAAGAAGTTTTAGCATGATTTCTTCTGATAAAACACAAAATCTTTGCTTTCTAGCCAGATTACTTATGGTAAAGAAAAGCATTTTGTAATCTATCAGAAGCATACCAATACTCCAAGAAAACTTTGTCCTTCCAGCTGATGAAAGAAAATTACATAAGCATACTGTTGCTATTAAAGCTTAGGTTAAAAACACACACACACACACACACACACACACACACACACACACACACACACACACCTTATAATAATGATCCAAGTTTACCCAACTTCACTACACAAGATAAAATTCTTTTTCTCTCTCTCTTCCCAACTGTATACCCCATTTTGTCCTTTATTTTCCTATTTCCCATTCTGAAATAACCAGCTTTACTTTAGGACAAATTTATTTTCTTTTTACTTAAAAAAAAAAAATCTCCATACCTCATACGCTTCATACCCCAAAACACATCTATTTTCCTTGCATATAGACGTTTCCTTATTTCTAGACGTTTTAATAACATATATTACTTAGAATTCTTAACCCTTAGAAGCCCAATAGGTTTATCATTTCCATGACAGTAGTGACCCAAATGACCCCCTCTTTATTTCCAACCCTGAGGAGGGCCCATTTGACCTTGAGTCCAGAGATTTACTTTTACAGGCTACTCCTCCTAATTACAGGAACTTTAAGAATGTTATAGAGTTTAAGATGTTTAGAGATACCAGCGAGTTGGTGCACTTTGGCAGCTGTGAATAATAATTGAGAGCTCATTCCAAACAAACAAAAAATCCCACAATAGCCAATTCATTCCCCTCTCTCCTTTCTGCCGCATAAAATCTTCAATAAAAGTTTTCATTGTAACTAAGGTGTGGTTTCTGATCTCAGTTCCTACTTGATTTTGTCCTGTTACCTGAATCTTCTGTGTTGCCACTGGAACATTCGGGATGACGTCACCTCTTCATAGGTGGCCTCTTTCCTCTCCAGGGTGTCCCAAGACACCTCTCCGGGATTGGGGTCTGCCTCCATAGGGCAATGCAGAGAGTCTTTGGGAAAGGCCGCCAGGCCTCTGGGACCTAATCCAGAGTCTTGGCACATTGGTGTGCACGGCACAGAGCAACACCCAGGAGCCTTCCATGGTGTTTTGCATTTGTCAAGGAGCTGATGCACCTCCTCAGGGTTCATAGGAAGTGCTGGCACCAGGTGCTCCGGACATTTATATTTGGCCATTATTTTTTTAGCAACATCACACCAGGGATTGGATCCATAATATCCCACTGGCTCAGGGGTGGTGCCATTGGTTTCTGGGTGCAAGGTTACTTCACTCCTCTGGGTTGGGACGCGTAGTCTGGGCGCAGCTCACTGACTCAGAGGTTGAAGGCAGAGGTCTCTCGTCCTGCTCACCTATGGAATCCTGTCCTCATGTCCTTTAGCCCAGAGCCTCTCCTTGGACCATGACAATAGCCTTGCCATCCAATCCACCTCTTTAGTTCTCCTTGGCCTCAAGGCATGGACAACCCTCCCCACATTAATAGTCAATTAAGGCCGTTATAGTTAGTCATTAGACAGATGGCCTTGATCACACTGCTCTTGGGAGAGTGTTGGATTGTTATGGCGGCCGTGATCTTTGGGTCAACACCACAGGGAACACAAGACAGAGGCGATAATAAGCAGAAGCACATAGCAGCTTGCAACCCCCGCCAAGCAGCGGTCCTTCCCCAGATGGTGTTACTCACCTGAGTCAGATGGTTGTTAAGCAAGCTGCAGGTAAAGAGCATCACCCTTGGTTAATTCCAAGTGCAATCACACAACCCTGCCAACTACACCAATTTATTGTGTTGATCTCAGCCTATCAATAATCAATGTTGTGGTTGCACCGGCCCTTGTGGTTCTTATTATGATTGCAAGACATCCTTCAGCAAAAATCTTCAGGAAACTTTGAAAAAAAATAAAGGTTTATTATTTACAGGACCCCAGGACACCTGGGGCCACACAGTGAGGTCACAGGTAGAGAGAGTGAGAGTGAGAGTGAGAGAGAGAAAGAATGCATGGGCCTGGGTTCTGCTTTTCTTGGGGTTGAGGGTGGGAGCCCAGGGTTTCAAGGCCTCACTCTTTATTGGTGAATTTATTGATAAAACGTAGGAACAGGAATGTAAAGCATGAGAAGAGGAAAAAACAAGTGGCCCAAATGGTCAGTTATCAAAATCAACCAGGATCCTCCAAACAGAGGAGCCTCTGAGAGGAAGCGGCCTGGCTCTCGCTAGTGTGGCCGCGGTGTGTTTGCTGGAGACCTCCTTCAGGGGAGCAGATGCCCTCTTTGAGGTGGGTGCTTCAGTCAGGCTCTTGAATCACAAAGAAAAGCCAACCGTCAGGCTGCACAGCAGCCATCTAATGATGGGGAATGTGTCTTCCTAATTTTCCATCCCAGGCCAGGCTCCCTGGAGAGCAGTGCCACTTCCCCTGCCAAGCGCTTGCCAGCAGGCTTCCTCACCACCCTGCCTCCTCCAGGCAGCCCACCTGGAACAAGGCCTTCACAGGAGGCTGCCTCAGTCTACCTGCCCGTAAGATGGGGAATGCCTGCCTAGCAAAATCCTAATGGGGTCAAGACAATGGTCTGGCTAACCTCCTTCCACAATGCACCAGATGCTTTTGAAACCACTGGTTGTCATGTATGAGATGTCTTCCCACGGCCCTCAGAAGGTCACCTCCCCAGTCTGGCCTCCTGTCGGGTCTTTTTCTCTCAGCAAGGATGCCCTCCACCCCCTGGTTTCTACCCTCCATGTCCCAAGCATCACCCCTCCCATCTCCAATGCTGGTTCCACCAGCGGACACACCACCTGTGCCATCCCAGCAGTCTTTATCCTGGTGAAAGCATCTTAGGAAGCCCGCTGCAGCAGTGTCCTTCACATCTACCTGACAAAAGCCAGTTCCTCTCAGTCTGATTAAACTTATGAATTTGGTATGTGAAAAGAATGCATTTAAATGGGTTTTCCAAGATGAAATTTCATCACTCCTCTCACTGTGACACAGCCTTTGTCAAGTATTTGGAAAATGAAAATAATACCTATCAAACTCCAATAGTTATTATGAGAAGGGGATAGTGCAACGAGATCTAGTTAAAAATTAAAAGTTCAATATAAACACATTATTTCTACTGCTGCTTCCTGAGGAAGGGAGAACCAATCGCCTTGACTTACGGCGCACTTTGCTCATTGCCTGAAGGATGCAGACAGAACATAAACATCACGTTTCAACAGGAGAGATTCAGGCAGCACCCAACGACAGCAGCACCCTGCCCCTTGCCGGTGGTGTGTGCACAAGTACTGCTGAGCATCGAAACCAGCCGGGGAGGCCTTCTGAGTCCAGGACAGTCCAACCCTAGCCTGAGATAGCGGCCCCGGAGCCTCGCTGTCCACACCCCTCAGCTTGGTGTGGCTGTCATCTCAGCAGTAGCTTTTCCAAATTTACTTTGTCCTGCATCTTCCCTTGATAAATCTCACACATTAGAGGTTTTTCTTTAAGATATTATTTAGCTATTATTATTGACACTAAATAATGTTAAATTAATTATTTTCTTAAAGTCACATTTGACCTAACGGGACTCAGGACTTACTCTAGAGAAAATTTATATAAAAATGAAAGCAATATATAACATAAACTAACATTTAGTATGAAAGTCATACACAAAACTGGCATGTTAAAAACAACAGAATCGGGGCTTCCCTGGTGGCGCAGTGGTCGAGAGTCCGTCTGCCGATGCAGGGGACACAGGTTCGTGCCCCGGTCCGGGAAGATCCCACACGCCGCGGAGCGGCTGGGCCCGTGAGCCATGGCCGCTGAGCCTGCACGTCCGGAGCCTGTGCTCCACGACGGGAGAGGCCACAACAGTGAGAGGCCCGCGTACCGGGAGAAAAAAAAAAAAAAAAAAAAAACCGGAATCTGCTGCACAGTTGGTGGGAATGTAAAATGGTACAGATGCTTTGAGGTTCCTCAAAAAATTAAACATAGAATTATCACATGATCCAGCAATTTCACTTCCAGGTATTTTTCCAAAGGAATTGGAAGCAAGGTCTTGAACAGACACTTGGAAGCCAGTGTTCATCGCAGTGCGGTTCACAATAGCTGACGTGTAGAAGCGATGCACGTGCCCATCAGCAATGGGACAGTGTTCACACTCAACAAGGGAGAAAATTCTCACACCCGTTACAACACCGACGGACCCTGAGCACATGACGCTCAGTAGAAAGCCAGTCACAAAAGGACAGACACTGTGTGTTTCCACTTATACTAGGTCCCTAGAGGAGCCACATGATGTAGAATGGTAGGAAGAGGAAAGGTGGGTGCCAGGGCTGGGGGAGGGGAGGGGAAGTTAGGATTTAATGGTGACAGGGTATCAGTTTTGCAAGAGGAAAAAGTTCTGGAGATGGATGTTGGTGATGGTTGCACAGCAATGAGACTGTGGTTAATACCACTGAACTGTACACTTAAAGATGGAGTTTTCTATTTTATGTGTATTTTACCAGAATTAAGAATAATATTACAAAAAATTCTAAATTTTAATGATGTAACTGAACTTAAGACTATTAAATAAGGTTCTATGGGCTCACTTGCCCGTAGAATGCTCCATTTACCTATTTTAAACCAGTTTTAAGTGAAATTTACTTTAACAAAGAAGAACAGTATGATTACTATAAATGGATAAAAATGTCTGGATAACTGTAAATGTTAGAAAAATTAAAATCAGTTATGCTAAAATTTTGCTTCTCGTTCTGCAAGAAGCGTGGATATCTATCGTCAGTGTTTGGAATCGCAGTGAGGAGTTCAGGAATTCAGCCCCAGACGTTTCTGAGGAGCTGGGGGGTCATGTCTCTGGGGGGCAAGGGGAGTAGGGGTAGTCGGGGTGCTCGGAGGCTCCAGGTGGGGCAGGTAACACTAGATCTTCACAGGGTGTTTCCTTGTGGACGGGCTCCCGCATTGTTGGTCATTTGTACCTGGCCTCCTGTGTTGTTGGTCATTTGTACCTGGCCTCCCGTGTTGTTGGTCATTTGTACCTGGAATTGCTCTGGAAGCATCCTGACTCTTCTGGGATCTGAGATAGACTTGGTTGTGGGACCTCTGGAGGCAGATACATCTCTGAGGAACTCGTGTTGGGGCGACTGGACCCTGTCCCCACTGGACTGTCATCCACAGCGGCGGGGGGAGGCCCAGAAGCTAAGGTGTGTGAGATGGAGGCCCCGGGCAAAGGCCTGTTCACCCAGTAAAACTAGGGCACACCAACCAGAAGGCCTGGGGTTAGGACCACCACAGCTGTGTTCCCACTGCCCCAAAGTGAACTCTCCCACCCTCCTTCCCCACCTCTGTCTCTGTCTCTGTCTCTGTCCCTCTGTCTGTGTCTGTCTCTCTCTCCCCCTTCCCTCTCTCTCTGCAAAGTCTAAGTTGTGAAACAAATACTAGGTTATTTCTTATTGAAGAACATTCTATTTTAACTTTCCTAAACTCTGGGCACAAGTGCTCGAGGCCATTTCCATTCTTCCAGGGCTGGGATTCCTTCTGAGGCGTGGGCAGGCCACGGATGTGAGGGCGGAATAGACGCAGCCGGCTGCTCACAGGACGAGCACCCGCACACAGGCCCCGTGCGGGCCCCCAGCGGCCTCCAGCCCACAGGTCGGAGTCATTCTGCCTGAAACGGCTGAAGCTTGCCGCCTGAGGTGGCTATGACAGGCTGCGATGGAAAATAAAACACGTGTGGTCTCGATCCCCTTTTATTAACTGAGAAACCTATGGGGAGAGTAAGCTTAAGGGGTACATTCTCCTTATTGCAATTTTCTAGACCACAGAGCAAAACGCATTAAAAATAGTAAGATCTATATATACAACAGGTGCTATGCTTACACGTGATTAATCCAAACTGCATTTCGTTGCTATTCTAATATTTGTCACTGCCGAGCTCAGAATCAATCCGTCTACGCCGCCCAAAGGGGACAAGGGGTCCTCTCTAAACGTCCCACGGTCCCAAACAACCGTGAGAGCTCAGGGACCAGACGTACCACGTTGGACCCGCGGTCACTGGGACAGGGCCTCCCGTGGAGGGGGCCCGGGACACCGCGGGCCGGGACCCTCCTCGCACCCACTGCTGCCCAGCGGGCACGGGTGGGGCGGCTGGGTCAGACCCAAGCGCCAGGGTGCCTGGCCAACCCTCCCTCCCACAAGGGGCGTCTGCGGCGGCACCAGCCCCACAAGGCACGGGCTGTGCCTCCAGGAGCGAATTCGGGAGAGGCCCGCAAGCCTCCGGCCCCAGGCTTACGGGCGCCGGCTGCCCTCACAGAGCACCGTACACCGGGGGGGCTTAACAACACATCTGGAGGCTGAAATCCAAGGGCAGGGTGTCAGCTCTGGTGAGGCCACTCCCCGGCCACGGGCTGCGCTCTCGCCATATGCGCACGTGGCCTTTCGCCCCTTGGGCACGTGGGGGGCGCTCTTCCTCTTAGACGGATGCCAGGCCTAGGGCTGATTCAACTCTTCGTCCAAATACGGCCACAGAGGCGTCAGGCCTTCACCACGTGAACTGGGGGCTGGGAGGTGGCGGGACAACACGGCCCCAAGTGCGCCTGCCTCCCATCCGCTTTCTCGGCTCAGCCTGCGCTGACCTGGCCATAACCTTGAGAGGAACTGGGACCTAGACCGTGTGGGGCTGGGTCCCTGCAGAGCCGGCGCCAGGGTCCTGGACTTCACTAAGGGCGCCACCTGGGGCTGGACCTGCCGGTCACAGCAGGACAGTGGCTGCGTCCTTTACTAGGACAGTTGCAGCAACATCTGCCTGAGTAGAGTCCTAGCCATTAGTTTCTGCCACAGGTCTGAGGACTCAGAGCTTGCTGTTCCTTGCTCCAAATTCCACCCTTGACTCCAGGCCCTGAGGGGCTGCGCGGAGTTCACAGTCACCTTCGCAAGGTCCCAGGTTGGCTTAAATGTTCTAATCACACCAGCACTGGGCAGGCTTATCTCAGAGACCCCCAGCCATCTCTTTTCCCCAAAGAGTAGTGGATTAAAAAAAAAAAAACAGGACGGGGACTGTTTTCATCAACTTGATTAAAAAACAAATAAATGAAGTGATTTTTCATTCTAAAGGCTAAGGAAGCACTGAAAGTCCGTAGTTTGAATACTTTGTCAGCGGAAAGAGATCTCCGTAGCAGGGGCCAGAGTGGCCTGACAAACATGCTCTGAACCTGCCGGGGTGGGTGTGCCCTTTGCCAGGTGCCTCGACAGAGAACTGTTCTAACATGAGTGACCTTAGCCTTGTCCAGTCAACGGTCATTTCCGCGTGCATGACGCATAGGTCTGCCACTCTGGTGTTTTTAGGTGCCTCACAGGGACCTCTGATCTGCACTGAAGTTCTATATTTAAAATGTTACTCTATCTACGGCCAGTTGGATGTCACAGTATAACTTCAAATCCAGTTAACTCACACTTGTCCTACTGTGATGCCCATCTGTCAAATGATATAAGATCTGGATGAAGCTTTGAACCTTCCCTCTATTCAAACGACATACTGAGCATCTAACCGTTGCTGCCTCTCCTTCCAATACCTGTCGTCGTCGCCCACTCCCACCTTCAGACGGCCGCTGTGCTAGGCTGGGTCCTGGTCCCTCACACTGGAATCACCCGACCTGCGCCTCAGCTTTTGTCCTCATCCACCCATCCTCCTTCTAGCCCATCTCACAAACGTCCGCCAATACATCTTCCTAAGTCACTTCATTACTCCCTTCAGTATTATGGTCAAGAATTTAAACAAAATCCGTTAGCCGTCTCAAGGTCCGGTTGACTTTGATCTTGGGTCCAGGGTTCCTCATGTCTACACCTGTGTAATAAACACTGTGTCTGCTGTGGTGGGGGCAGATGGACCTTCAGAGTTCCCACAGTCACATGGGGTGCGGGAACTGCACAGAAACCCGCACGCTCTGGCTCTGGGCCCAGAGGTGCTTTGGAGATGGGGATATCGCCCAGCCCAGGGGCCCTGAGTGGGCTGGTGCCAGGAAATAACAGGAGGCCTCTGCACAGATGGGCCACCAGCAGAGGCTCGACCCACTCCTCTGGCTCACTGTGCGTCCTCCAGACACTTACAAACACCCTGTCTTAGCCAGTTCAGGCCTTAAATAAAGCACCAAATGCCAGGCAGTGTACGAACAACCAACATTGATTTCTCACAGTCTGGAGGCTGGAAGATCAAGGCCTGGTGATTGTAATAACCTGACACGATAAACTGATGCTGACAGTGTAGATCTGGGCCCAAGGATGGGTACTGTTCTAGAAGGAGAACTTAGTTCTTATTTCAAAGAAAAGGCTAAAAGAGAGACTTCACATTGGGGCAGAATTGCACTCATTCACAAGATCCAAAATAATTTTATACTCATGGGCATGTGTCAAATTTATTTTAAAATTTCTCTTGAATTGGATTATATCAGAGACAATGATGATAAACCACACACAACCAGGATTAAAAAAAATAGCTCAGTCTGCAAAACACTGCTACAAATCTCATACTAACAACATCTTAGAACATTAATAACCCTTTCTTAGGACACCTCTTGAAACAACATAAACAATTTTCAGATAGCAGTAGCACTTCTATTTCCAAACTCTTGAACCATTAAGAAAGGAGAAAAGCAACAAAATCCAGTGGGTAGATGCAGTAGATCTTATTCACATGGATTTTGTTCGAATTTGGCCAGGAATTAACCGCAGAATGTCAGGTCTCCCTTGATATACTTGGAATATACACTGTACGAACCCCGGTGACTGCATTGGTCCCTGTGGAGCAGGTGTCACTTGGTGGCTGAAGAGAGAAAAGGAGGCAGCAGGGCAGATGCCGGGAGCATCATGGAAAACGGGGCTGTAGGAAGACAACGAATGACTTAGCTCTAGAAGACGCTTTTTTAAAGACGTATAGAAGTGACCTGAGTCCCTTTGGAGCCAGGTATCAAAATGCAACCCAGAATCAAGAAAAGGAAAACTCTCCCAATTCATCTGCAGGGAGGACTGAAAAGTCACTGTGAGAACTCAGAGGGGGACATGAATGACTCCTTTGGTTGCAATGGACAGAAACCCAACTTGGACTAGCTTAACAGAAGGCATTTTATTATGTGTTATGGGAATATCAAAAGAAGCAAAGAACAAAATGGATTTTGGAGTCAGGAAAAGCCAAAGCCATAGACTTAACTGTCAGCAGGACTCTGTCCTCATCACCTGTGTCTGCTCCTTGATACATGAATTCCTTATTCTTCTTTCTCTTTGGAAACCATGTCTTTCTAATTCTCTGGTCCACGTGGCCGGAAGAAAACAAAACAAACACAACAAAAATCTACATCACTTAACCTACCAGGTTTCAGCTCTGCCACTGCTTCTTCTCAGCTTCAGTTTCAAAATTTGACCTGAGTGGGATTGTGTGTTCAGCGACTTGATGCACCTATGATAACCATATGGGTAGAAAGTTCCCAGAACAGTGGGGAGATTAAAAGACAAGCTATGAGGGACAGGGTTGACGCCATTCCTGAAATAAGATTAGGATACCCAACTGAAGCAGGGATATTGATTCCACTAGCAAACTCTAGGGCAGTTAGTGCGAAGATTACAACAATTCCAGGGTTTGCCCAGGATGCATGAATGTATATAGTTGAGCAGGCAAGAAAATAAGGGCAAAAATGAAAAAGAGACAGTGTGGTAAGCTTATGAGGCACACTCTGTCAGCCTCAGGAAATCAATGGCTTCTGTTTTAAGAAGGGGGGGGACACAGGCTTTACTGGCCATATGGACATAGACGGCAAGGACTTCGGATCTCAGGAAGGGAGCTGAGACTGAGGAACCCATACAAAGCCGGAAGGTTCATGTGTCTAAAGCTGAGTGAAGTGTGGACTAGAAAGACCACCTGGATGCGCAGGAAGACAGGGCTATCTTAGCTTGAGGTGAGGAAATTGCCTCCAAAATCCATAAGCACAGGGCTGCTCTTGCAGTTTTAACTTACGCTACATGAAACAAGAATATCCAAGCCAAGGAGCTCACAAAAACAAAAAAATGTGGTCTTGGCCAGGAAGACTTCCAGAGCACCTCACAGAGCAAACCAAGACCCTCCTCAATCATTCCTTCAACTAAAGCCATGCAGGACCCTCACGATAAACTCTGATCATGGTCATCTTTGAATATTTCCCCATGAAGTAGAGTTGGTGGACACAATTATCAGCAGAAATGGAGTACAAAAACTTTAGACAATAGAGCCATATCATATACAGTCTTTAAATCAATTGTTTAAAATGACTAGAAATGTAATAAGAGTATAGGCACCATAATAAAGAATGGAAAGATTGAAAAGAACCAAAGTGAAACTAGAAATAAGAGTAGTTACTGAACATAAACAGTCAATTGATGGGTTAAGAGCTGAAGAGCTGATTAGAAACAGCTGCAGATAGAATTAGTGAACTGGAAAGCAGATATGAAGAAATCATCCAGAATGTAGCTCATAGAGTTGAGAGGATGAAAAATGTGAAACAGAGTTTAGATGACAGACTAAGTCTAATATTCATTTAATAGGAATTCCAGAAGAAGAGAAATCCAAGAAAATGTAGAAGAGGGACTATTTGAGGGGATATTAACTAGAAATAACCAGAAGTAGGGGAAATTTAATTGTCATTGATGGAACAAAATGAGTTCTAGAAAAGTTAAATAATAATAAACCCATACTTTATACTAAGTCTCCAGGATGGTACACACAATAATCTTTCTCAATTGGTGGGTTTCATTATGAATCTTTATCACATGGGGGTGGGCTCTAGGTAAATACCAGTGCCCATGTCCATTCCTAGAGACTTGGGTTCATCTAGGGTGGGGTGAGGCAAAAACAGGAACACCAAAACACAGGCCCCAAGTGACTCTGAGATGCAGCAAGAATCAAGGTCCACTTTTTCATATATTACTCATTTGTAAGTACTACTGTCAGCTACTGGCCATTAACTTTGTCATGGTGTTTGTCACTGAAAATAGATCTTTAACTCTGATGAAAATAAATTCACCAAAGTTTTTTTGTCTAGTGTTTTATACTTTCCAAATTTTGTTTAAAAAGTCTCTCCCCAAACTACCACTGGCATTTTTCATAGAACTAGAACAAAAATGTTCACAATCTGTATGGAAACAAAAAAGACCCCGAATAGCCAAAGCAATCTTGAGAACGAAAAACGGAGCTGGAGGAATCAGGCTCCCTGACTTCAGACTATACTACAAAGCTACAGCAATCAAGACAGTATGGTACTGGCACAAAAACAGAAAGATAGCTCAATGGAACAGGATAGAAAGCCCAGAGACAAACCCACGCACCTTATCTTTGACAAAGGAGGCAGGAATGTACAATGGAGAAAGGACAGCCTCTTCAATAAGTGGTGCTGGGAAAACCAGACAGGTACATGTAAAAGTATGAGATTAGAACACTCCCTAACACCATACACAAAAATAAGCTCAAAATTGATTAAAGACCTAAATGTAAGGCCAGAAACTATCAAACTCTTAGAGGAAAACATAGGCAGAACACTCTATGACATAAATCACAGCAAGAGCCTTTTTGACCCACCTCCTAGAGAAATGGAAATAAAAACAAAAATAAACAAATGGGACCTAATGAAACTTCAAAGCTTTTGCACAGCAAAGGAAACCATAAACAAGACCAAAAGACAACCCTCAGAATGGGAGAAAATATTTGCAAATGAATCAACTGACAAAGGATTAATCTCCAAAATTTACAAGCAGCTCTTGCAGCTCAATAACAAAAAAACAAACAACCCAATCCAAAAATGGGCAGAAGACCTAAATAGACATTTCTCCAAAGAAGATATACAGACTGCCAACAAACACATGAAAGAATGCTCAACATCATTAATCATTAGAGAAATGCAAATCAAAACTACAATGAGATATCATCTCACACCAGTCAGAATGGCCATCATCAAAAAATCTAGAAACAATAAATGCTGGAGAGGGTGTGGAGAAAAGGGAACACTCTTGCACTGCTGGTGGGAATGTGAATTGGTTCAGCCACTATGGAGAACAGTATGGAGGTTCCTTAAAAAACTACAAATAGAACTACCATATGACCCAGCAATCCCACTACTAGGTATATACCCTGAGGAAACCAGAATTCAGAAAGAGTCATGTACCAAAATGTTCATTGCAGCTCTATTTACAATAGCCCGGAGATGGAAACAACCTAAGTGCCCGCCGTCGGATGAATGGATAAAGAAAAAAGAAACGAAATTGAATTATTTGTAGTGAGGTGGATGGACCTAGAGTCTGTCACACAGAGTGAAGCAAGTCAGAAAGAGAAAGACAAATACCATATGCTAACACATATATATGGAATTTAAGAAAAAAAAATGTCATGAAGAACCTAGGGGTAAGACCGGAATAAAGACACAGACCTACTAGAGAATGGACTTGAGGATATGGGGAGGGGGAAGGGTAAGCTGGGACAAAGCGAGAGAGTGGCATGGACATATATACACTACCAAACGTAAAATAGATAGCTAGTGGGAAGCAGCCGCAGAGCACAGGGAGATCAGCTCGGTGCTTTGTGACCACCTGGATGGGTGGGATAGGGAGGGTGGGAGGGAGGGAGACACAAGAGGGAGAAGATATGGGAACATATTTATATGTATAACTGATTCACTTTGTTGTAAAGCAGAAACTAACACACCATTGTAAAGCAATTATACTCCAATTAAGATGTAAAGAAAAAAAAAAGTCTTTCCCAAGCATAGGTCACAAAGTTACTTTCCTATCATTTATTCTACTTACTTACAGTTTTACCTTTCAAACTTAGATATTAAAGTTATCAGATGTATGCATTTTTCAATAGAAATACAGGTTTATTTCTTCTCAAAATAGAGAGCTAATTTTTCCTAAACATTGTACCAAATAATCTCTCTTTTCCCTATTGTTCTGTGGTGCCATATTTAATAAATATTAAATCCACAAATATCTCTGAATTCTCTCTTATATTCCTCTGGCTTTATTTCAGTTATTGAACCAATAACATATTGTTTTCATTTCTGTGGTTTTGAAGTATTTCTCATTATGTAATAGGGAAAATATGAAGTTGACTGAGCTTTTTATGGGTCTTTTTTCTCCAATATATGTTTTTTGGAACAAGCTTATTGAGTGCTACTGGAATTTTGATTGAGATTTTGCAATAAATTTATAAAACAGTGAAGAACTGGCATCCTTATAGGATTAGGCTGTAACTTAAATTATGGAAGGATGGGGAATACTGTTTAGATCTTCTATGTAGTTTATTAGAGTTTTAAATTTTGCTCCATGGTCATTTTTTGTTTGTTTTTGGTAGTTCAGCTCCTAGACAGTTTCAAGAGTTATTTGGTATTACAAAGGAAATCTTATTTTTAAGTTTTGTTACTTACTATTGGTGTACTGATCATTGTAACTAGTTATTACATGCAACGACCTTGCTGAATCATATTAGTTCTAATAGCTTAATGATTCTATTAGTTTTTCCAGTTAAATGACTCAAATCATCTGCAACTAATGAGAGCTTTGTCTTTCCTCTTCCAAGCCCTTTCACTCTCATTTATTTGTCTTTCCTTGTTCTATAGGCCAAGATCCCCAGTATTATGTGAAAAGGAGCTGTCAGAATAGTTACCCTTGTCATGTGCCTGATTGTAAGGAGAGTGCTTGTAAAATTTGTCCATTATGTAAAGTATTTTCTCTAAAATTTGGCATATAACCTATACCAGATTAAAACTCTCCTTTCCATTCCTACATTGCTAGAGTTCCTTTTAATTATAAACAGTAGTGGATGTAAATGCTTCTTCTGTGTCTACTGAGATAATACAAAATATTTTCTCTTATCCAAGTAGTGAGTTAAGTCATTAGATCTTCTGATGTTGAAACAATCTTGCATTTGGGGATAAATATCAATCAAGATGTATTTTTAAGTGCACAATTGAATTCAGTGGGCCATGGCTCATTAAGGATTCACATAGGTCTATCCATAACTGAAATGGGCCCATATAAAAAATACCCTACCCTCATTGTGAAGCAAGTGCAATTCTCATACATTCACAGCTGCTGGGAACATAGAATTGCATGGCCATGTGGAAAATGGTTTGGAAGTTTCTCATAAAGTAAAACATATATTTAATATATGACCCAGAAATCTCAGATGTAAGTATGTATCCAAGGAAAATGAAAACATATGTTGGCACAAAGAGCTGCTCATGAATGTTTCTGTAGCTAAATTCATAACAGGCTAAAATTCAGGCAACCAAAACATCCACAACTGGTGAATGTTTACCCAAAGTGTGATAACCATGCAATGAAGCAAACTGCTGGCAGGTGCAACAATATGAAAAAGTCTCAGAAAGCATTAGGCTAAATGGATGAATGCATACACTAAATATACACTGTATTATTCAACTTATATGGCTTCCTGAAAAGACACGTAGGGACAGAAATCAAATGTGCCAGAGTGGGAAGAAGGAATTGACTACAAAGGGGCTCAGGAGACCTTGGGTGAGAGGAATGTTCTTCAACCCCATTGTGGTGGGACCTGGGAGAGTGGGACGGTCTCTACCGAGACCGTGGTGGGACCTGGGGGAGGGAGATATTCTCTAGGTGTTTTAATGCCCAAAGCATAAAAAAAGACCTCTTTTTTTGGGGGGGGGGGCGGTACGCGGGCCTCTCACTGTTGTGGCCCCTCCCGTTGCGGAGCACAGGCTCCGACGCGCAGGCTCAGCGGCCATGGCTCACGGGCCCAGCCGCTCCGCGGCACGTGGGATCCTCCCGGACGGGGGCACGAACCCGTGTCCCCTGCATCGGCAGGCGGACTCGCAACCACTGCGCCACCAGGGAAGCCCAAGACCTCGTTTTAATATCACACACCTTATGTGCATACAATGGAGCAATCCTGAAAAAATAACTAATAACCAGATGGGTTTTATTCTAACAGTAACAGAAGAATACACCAAAAATAGGCAAGCACTGTAGGTTCTAAGTCCAGACTTAGTCACACTCGGTACACATCTAACTTGTAAATCTGTTTCTAACAGCACAGGTTTGCTAAAGCACTAAATGTTTCTGTTCATTGCTTTCCTCATAATCGTGAAACATCACACAGAGGCTCCATCTGCCTCGATTTCCTCCATTAGGGAGACAAGTGTTCAAATGTGTCCTTTGTGTCAGTGTTTCCACAAGCTCTGAGGCCCGTTTCTTCATTCAGTCAGAGCCATCTTCCAAGTTTGCAACAAGAGGGGCAAATCATACAGCTCTGCCTACTATATTTTATTGTCTAAACAGGTCTGAAAATAGCTGTTTTTCTCTAAAATCAAGCTTCTCTAGAACCTTCATACTTTCCTTGTCCCCCATACAACAATGTACGGCCCACTGTTGGTAGTAGGTGGCAGAGCACAGGCGCCGGGCACAGGTCGGGTCAGGCTGTGGGGTTCGAACCTCGAGCTGCCCTTCAGCAGCCGTGTCCTCTCGGTGAAGTTACACAAGATCATCTGCCTCAATGTTTTCATCCATAAAATCGGAACAAAGTTACCTAACCTCTTCTGCCTCCACTTCTTTATCTATAAAACGGGGATGAGAACAGCACCTACTTCAGGCGATCTGAGAACTAAGTTAATATAAATAAAGTCTTAGAATAGTACTTGGCATATGGTAAAGACTATTATTTTATCATCTAAATATCACCCTCCTCTGTGACAGCCAGGAATATCTCCTGCGTTTTGATTAGAATGTGAGAAGGTGCCATGATGTGTGAGCTCCACGTGTAAACTGAAGGAAAGCATTTCAGAGAGAGAAGGGGCACCAGCTTGAAGACAGCAGGGAAAGCCTGGCTTGGCTGGACATCAACACTCAATCCTTGGCTGACCCATCAGGAGCTGGACAGGGCCTTCTGGCCTTTGCCTGCTGTGAGAGCAGCCACCCCCAGATAATAGGGCCGATTGCTTGTGAAGGGTGGTAAACCCCATGAGCGAGGTCCTAGGTCAACAAGGAACTAGGAGAAAGTGAATAACAAGAAGTAACCAAACGTAAGCCATAACCATCATGAGAATAAAATCCAAACATTTCCAATGTACTATTTTTCCTGCATGAATCCAGCATAAGATACAATTTTTTTCTAATTTGGCCTGTGGGGTTATCTACAAACCATCCTTTCACTAGACGTCTTTCCTAAGTGTAAATAAATCCCTAAACTCAGAGCATCCTTGCAAAACAAACAAACAAAAGCAAAGAAACAAAACAAAAAAACAAGAAAAATCATCACATTTACTCTGAGCAGTGAGCATGAGTAAATCTCTATTTCAATCCTGCTTAGTAGGTTGGAGTGTTAAGGGCAATTAATGAAAAATGCTGTAAAAGAAGCATGTTTAGTCTTATTCGCTTAAAACTCTTTGATTTGAAAATCGTCCCAATAGCCGAACACCTTCACACCCGGAGACCCATGACTCCATGCTCCCCGGAAAACCCATCTACCTCTCCCAGCCAGAGGTGATGAGGAGATCACGGGAACGCCAGATGGGAAATCCACCTTCCACACGTCCTGTGATGTGGTGGCGTCCCTGATCATTAACGCCACCGCTAACAGCACAGACGCAAAGGGAGAGAAAGCCCCTACACGGCACTGGCATGAAGGGAGAAAGGCATGTCACCGTTTAATTGTCAGACTTGGGTTCCTGCCCAATTGAAACACAAGGTGTATCTGTGCCAAGATGAATCAGCTGCCAGACTCTCTGGCACAGCTGTTGTTTGTCTCGGGCCTGGTAAGAATGTGCTTGCTCACATGCTTTGGGAGACCGTGTGGTAGGTGAGGGGGCAGGTCTGAAATCTCCATGAAAAACTTACTGTTCAGCCTTATCCATCAAAAGAAGAAACTTAAAATGAAAACAGACTTTCAAATGTTCTCTAAAGCAGAATTTTAAGATTATATTCAATGCTGTTCTTAGCAAGTGACTTCAAACACAACAGTGAGTAGAAAAGGAGAAATAGCAGTATGAGAATGGTTGGTATGTAGCCAATTTGAATTGCCTCTCTTTATGGGGACAGTATGATGCGTTGGGTTTGATCTTTTTTAATCCACTATTAAAACCCACTTATCCTATTATATTTCTATATTTTGTTTGGTAGCCAGCACGAAAACAAAAGGAGAGCTCTCCAACTCTCTTTCCCCTTTTTTAACCTGGCACAAAACTTTAGAGGATAGCATGGAATAAAATCGTAAGAAGACCAAGGATAAAGCAACCTAAACGTCCATCGACAGATGAATGGATAAAGAAGATGTGGTACGAATGTACAATGGAACACTACTCAGCCATACAAAAGAATGAAATAATGCCATTTGCAGCAACATGGATGGACCTAGAGATTATCATACTAAGCGAAGTAAGTCAGACAGAAAAAGACAAATATCATATGATTTCACTTATATGTGGAATCTAAACAAAAAAAATGACATAAATGAACTTACAAAACAGAAACAGACACAGATACAGAGAACAAACTTATGGTTACCAAAGGGGAATGCAAGCGTAGATAAATTAGAAATTTGGGATTAACAGATACACACTACTATACATAAAATAAACAACAAGGACCTACTGTATAGCACAGGGAACTATATTCAATATCTTGTTATATAAAAAAAAAAAAAGCAAGGATTTCGCTGTGACTGAGGCAGAAATAGTGCAGACTCACAGGCAAGTGGACCAGTTACCAGTTATGGAACCTCTGGTAAATTATCCAGCCTCTCTGTACCTCAGTTTTATCACCTGTCAAGTGGGGTCAGTACTGTAACTGTGTTGCAGATTGGAGATTGAGGTACACATATGACAAGAACTAATATAGGTGCAAACTAACGTATGTAACACCTCCACAGCAGAAACCTTTAACAGTATCTCCACACAGGCGCTTTGCCTTGACAGAGGCAGTTAAGTGCAAGGATTTAGTTTGGATTAAAAGCCTAAAACTAGCTTATATTTGAGAGTGTTAGTTTCACAGGCCATCACGGCAGAGAAAAGCTGGAGAAGGCACCGCACCACTGTTCCCCCATTGCAGCCTGGATGGTCACCTGTTTCGTTTTACAGATTTCAGAAAAGAAAGTCCCATGCTGTAGCATCGCCCACCTCCACGGTGTGTAACCTGTCTCTCCCACAGGGCACTGGTCAGATCACGCCCGTCTCAGCCCGTTGTCTGATTATCCAGGCCTCATGGAGGGTCCTTGGCTATTACTCAGATCCCACTCGTGGTCGATTAACTCAGAGGTTCTGGGATGGGTTTGGGTACCATGGTTTCTGAAATCTCTCCAGACGGTCCCACCATGGGCCAAGGCTAAGCTCTCCAAAGACTTAAATTCTATAAGTTAATTACTTCTCGAAGTCTCTAATCCAGGGTAAATATTTCCACGTCGTTTAAGTTTGAAGTCTGACATGTGGAAATATTTTGTGGTTGTCCTTCTGGCTTTGCCCGTGAGCCGTTCCTGTAACTCAGCTCCACCAGCCCCGGCCCAGCTCGGGTCTCTGCCCTGTGCTCCGCGGGAGGTGGCTCTGGGCCTGGGTGGGATTTGGATGGGGACACAGGGGTCTGCCCTGGCTCGACTCCCCCGGACGGCTCAGCACTGAGCCACTGACCCAGGGAGGCGTTCACTGTGGAACAGCCCATCCTCCACACAGAGGCTTCAGGATGAGTGGGGGGCAGGGTCACCCAGCCATCGGGGACGCCACAGGACATTTCCTCCGCACAGAGGCTTCCAGCAACTGTGTCCTTCCTGACCCAAAAACTTCCTGCGTCGTTATTAGAGGTAGTTTGACCCTTGTGCCCTGGACTCCTGCAGGGCAGGTAAGGCCAGGAACTGGCTGCTTTCCACCCGGAGCAGACAGGCCCTGGGGAGGGGAGGGCTACTTAACAGGTCTGTTTGTCTCCAAGAGGCTTTGGGAGTCTGCAGGGTGAGGCCCAGGGAATGAATCCCTGCTGCTCAGGGTCAGTGTGGAGATCTGGCTGTGTCGGGGTGGGGGTGGGGATCTGGGTGTCGGGGGGGATCTGGGTGTGGAGGGGGTCTGGGTGCAGGAAGGGG
>NW_006769874.1:2836968-2849117 GCF_000442215.2 Lipotes vexillifer
CAGCAAGGGGTCTGGGGGGGGCTCTGGGCGCAGGGAGCTTTTTTGATTCCCAGCGCTGCCTCCTCAGGGCTGGGAATGGGTGTGCAGTTCTTCCCGCTTGAAAGGAAAGGATCCACAGACCTGCCAGGGTGCACTCACGGGCCGGCGTGGGACTCTGCCGGTTCTGCAGCTTCCGTGCAGATAGGAGTGAGATGCTGGACCAGACACCATCCCAAGGGCCGCTCTCCCCACACCTCACACTCCGCAGACGCAGCCCACTTGGCATCCAGACTCCAGCTCAAATAACTGGAAGAACGTGCGGTGTCTCTACTTTTACCCAAAATCTCGAGAGAACCAGCAGCTCCCTTCATGGCCTGGAAGTCTCCAGAGTGAAGCCCTGTGACCTTGACCTGCCTAAAAGTTCATGTGTTGATGACAGGGCCCAAGTTCAGGAGCTGAACTTCCAAGTGGATAATCAACTTTATGGGCTAGTTCAAACTATCCATATATCACTGACTACACACACACACAATGTACTGCTGCATAAAAAGAACTGGACTGAGATAATCAATCACATATTTTATCAAGTAGAGACCCTTCTCACTGTTTCAGAGCCCAAGAATTTTTTCTGAAGGAGAAAAAAGTTACTGAACGGTGTCTGGGAATTTCAGGTTCCTGGGAAATGGATGATGTCAGTTTGCAGCCATCACCTGAGAAAAAGAACTGACCAAGGTAGAAGGTGGCCCTTTCCCCGACAATAACGCCCAAAATTTTCATAGGTTTTCAGAGACGAAGTGAAGTCAAGTTTATGGCAGTGAATCTGGAGGCTGCCCATTCTGGGGGAAGGGTGAGGGTGAGATTACTCAGGAATTGTTTTTTAAGTTTGCAAACTACATCTGAAGTGTGAAATCCCAGATTCCTAACCTCTCTTACAGTCTCTATTATTCAATATCTAAATGAAACGTCTAGTTAAGATCAAGTTTTTAATTCAAGCTTTGATGCAGCTCCTTTATTTCAAACATATAGAAAACTATATATAAAATATAACAAGAGAAAAATAAACTGGCATAGCTAGGCTCAAAACAAGGCAGTTCTTCCATGAGCAGAAATGAAACAGAAACACAAGCTTATGCCTTGGGCTCCCGGCTTCGGGGAGGGAGTGAGCCTCCACAAAAAGACTGGAGCCCAGGAATGGTGGGGACTCCCGGGTTCCTGAAGGGAGGCTGACATTTACACTAGGACCTGGTGCTACAGTTTGAGCTAAACACATGCCTAACGGAGACCCAGAGTCGTCAAGGGAGAAGACCCTGACACGAGCTGCCAGATGACCAGAACCGGGGTCTTCCTGTCACGGGTTCTGCGCTTGTGTCCCAAAAAACTTGGAAAGAAGCAATTGCAAAAACCAAATTCAGGGACAGAGCAGTGGAGAAAGAGAAAGGGAAAGACCAAGCATGCTTCTTGACCAAAAATAAATCTGTAAATTAAAATCATAAAAACACATTTAAATTGAATGCTAAGACAGATAACCAAATAACAGCTGGAAGATAACTGCATTCCAGGTCAATCTGAAATAAAAAAACATAGTCTGAAGAGTAATTTAAAATAAGTATGCTTATAATCCCCAAAGAGATGAATGAACAATAGCCAAATTTTAAAAAAAGAAATTATTTTACAAATTGCAGTAAAGTATAAGAGGTGGATATGTAAAAGAACATATTGGAAATTTAAAAATGGATATTAAAAAAGTGGCAGAACATTTCCTGCAAGGACAAAACACATTTGAAAGAAGTTGGTTGGAATATAATATTGAGGAATCACCCAAAATTCAGCTTAGAGAGACAAATTGATTTTAAAATATAAAAGATCAGCTAAGAGCCATGGATGATACTTTAAGGGTTTCAAAAATATATCTAGGGCTTCCCTGGTGGCGCAGTGGTTGAGAGTCCGCCTGCCGATGCAGGGGACACGGGTTCGTGCCCCGGTCCGGGAGGATCCCACATGCCGCGGAGCGGCTGGGCCCGTGAGCCATGGCCGCTGAGCCTGCGTGTCCGGAGCCTGTGCTCCGCCACGGGAGAGGCCACAGCAGTGAGAGGCCCGCGTACCGCAAAAAAAAAAAAAAAAAAAAAGTACAATAACTGATATGAAAAACTCACCAGAGGGATTCAATGGCAACTCCAGTTGGCAGAAGAATCAATGAACTTTGAGCTAGGCCAATAAAGTACCCATCTGAGGACTGGAAAGAAAAAGAATGAAGAGACCTGTGGGACACCATCAGACGTACCAGCATTACACATCCCGGGAGTCCCAGAAGGCAAGGAGAGAGAGAAAGAATCAGAAATAATATTTCAAAAAATATTGGCTGAAAAATTCCCAAATTTGATGAAAACCATTATTCTATACATTCAAGAAGCTCAACAAACTCCAAGTAGAATAAATTTATAGATGTACACCTAGATACATCATAATGAAATTATCTGAAGACAAAAACAAAGCGATGATCTTGAAAGCAGCAAGACAGAAGCAATCCATCATGTACAAGTTATCACAAATGAGATTAACGTCTGAAACCATGGATTCCAAAGGGCAGTGGGGTGCCATACTGAAAGTGCTGAAAGAAAAAAAAAACATTTCAACCACTCTATATCCAGAAAAACTACCCTTTAAAATGAAGGAGAGGGGACTTCCCTGGCAGCCCAGTGGTTAAAACTCCGTGCTTCCAATACAAGGGGCACAGGTTCAACCCCTGGTCAGGGAACTAAGATCCTGCATGCTGCACTGTGTGGCCAAAAAAAAAGAAAAAAAAAAAAAAAAAAAAAAAAAAAAAAGGGGAAATTAGCTAAGGAGAAATTAAGAAACCTGCAGATAAAAATCAAAAGGGTCTGTCATGAGCAGACATACCCTACAACAAATGCTAAAGGGAGCCCTTCAGGCTGAATAGAAAGACACTAGATAATAACTCGAGTCCACATGAAGAAATAAAGAGCACCAGTAAAGGAGACTAAATAGGTAAATATAAAAGAATAAACATATGTTTGTTTGTAACTCCTTGTATTTTTAATCTGATATAAAAGACAGATACATAAAGCAATAATTATAAATAATAAATATAAATCTATGTTTATGGGCAAGCAATGTATAAAAGAGAGAGAGAAGACACAAACTAAGGAATGAAAGAGGAGACATTATGCTGACCTTACAGAAATGAAAAAGGCTGTAAGGGAATACCATGAACATTTGTATGCCAACAAATCAGATAGCCTGGATGAAATGGAACAATTCCTATAAATGCACAAACTACCAAAACTGACTCAAGAAGTAATAGACCTATTAGCTAAGAAGACTGAGTGATGATGATGATGATGATGATGATGATGATGATAATTGCAACTTCCAACAAAGAAACACTGAGCACTGAATATATTTATTGGTGAACTCTGCTAAAACTATAAAGAAGAATTAATACCAATCATTCTCAAATTTTCCAAAAAAAAAACAGAAGAGAAGCAAACGCTTTATAACTCATTCTATGAGGCCAGTATTTCTCTGATACAAAAGCCAGACAATGACATCACTAGGAAAGGGAATTATACAGCAATATTCCTTATAAATATAGAGGCAAAAATCCTCAACAAAATACAGGAGAACTGAATGCAACAACATATAAAAAGCGTTATACCTTATAATCAAGTGAGATTTATCCCAGTTAGTAGAACATAGAAAAATCAATTCATGTAATACATCATATCAGTAGAATAAACATACGATCATCTCAATAGATGCAGAAAAAATTGAAAAAAATGCAACACCCTTTCATGATAAAAACGTTAAACAAACTAGAAATAGAGACGACCTTCCTCTACCTGATAGAGGCCATTTATGAAAAATTCACAGCTAACATCATACTTTTTTTAAAAATAAATTTATTTATTTTTGGCTGCATTGGGTCTTTGTTGCTGCACATGGGCTTTCTCTAGTTGTGGCAAGTGGGGGCTACTCTTTGTTGCGGTCCGTGGGCTTCTCATTGCAGTGGCTTCTCTTGTTGCAGAGCAGAGGCTCTAGGCATGAGAGCTTCAGTAGTTGTGGCTCGTGGGCTCTACAGCGCAGGCTCATTAATTGTGGTGCATGGGCTTAGTTGCTCTGCAGCATGTGGGATCTTCCCCGACCAGGGCTCGAACCCGTGTCCCCTGCACTGGCAGGCAGATTCTTAACCACTGTGCCACAAGGGAAGCCCCTAACATCATACTTAACGATGACAGACTGAACACTTTTGCCTAAGATTTGGAACATGACAAGGATGTTTGCTCTCATAATTTCTATACAACATTGTACTGGAGGTTACAGCCAGAACAGTTAGATAAGAAAAAGAAATATAAGCCATCTACAATGGAAAAGAAGACACAAAGCTACCTCTATTTGCACATGGCATGAGCTTATATATCGAAAGTTCAAAAATCCATTAAAAATATCTATTATAGCTAACAAACTAGGCCAGCCAGGTTGCAGCATACTAGATGGACATACAAAAATTCGTTGCATTTCTATATACTAGTAGTGAACATTCTGAAATTCAATTAAGAAAACAATTCAATTTAAAAGAGCATCAAAAAGAATAAAACACTAGTTTTATTAATTAGTTTAACAATTAGCTTATTTATTAGAATTAATTTAACAAAAGATGTGCGTGACTTTTACAGTGAAAACTATGGAACACTGTTGTATTAAACAAGATCTAAATAAATCGAAAGAGAATAAAACTGTACTACTTTCTCACACCATATACAAAAATAAACTCAAAATGGATTAAAGACTTAAATATAAGGCTTAAAACCATAAAACTCCCAGAAGAAAACATAGGCAGTTCTCCCTTTTAAATAAGTCTTAGCAATATTTTTTTGGATATGTCTCTTCAGGCACGGGAAACAAAAGCAAAAATAAACAAATGGGACTGTATCAAACTAAAAAGCTTTTGCACAGCAAAGGAAACTACCAACAAAATGAAAAAGTCGCCTACTGAATGGGAGAAGATATTTGCAACAGATATTTCCAATAACGGGTTAATATCTAAAATGTACAAGGAACATATACAACTCAACATCAAAAGAGAAAACAACCCGATTAAAAAATGGGCAGAGGACCTGAATAGACACTTTCCAAAGAAGACATACTGATGACCAACAGACACATGAAAAGATGCTTAGTATCACAAATCATCAGGCAAATACAAATCAAAACAACAATGAGATACCACCTCACACCTCTCAGAATGGCTACTATCAAAAAAACAACAAATAACAATTGTTGGTGAAGATGTGGAGAAAAGGGAAACCTCATGCACTGTTGGTGGCATTCTAAATTGGCGCAGCTACTGTGGAGGTTCCTCAAACAATTAAAACTAAAACTACTGTACAATCCATAAAAATAAATAAATAAATACAAATAAATAAATAAATAGACATCCAGTATTCATGGTATGGAAAACAATATTGTTACAATACTAATACCCCCAAAATTGAATTAGAGATTCAATGCAATCCTTATCAAAATTCCAATTTCTTTTTATGCACAAAAGTACAAACTGATCCTAAAACTCATAGGAAATGCAAGGGACCCGAACAGCCAAAACAATCCTGAAAAAGGACAAAGTTGGAAGACCCACACTTCTCAATTTCAAAACTTACTACAAAGCTACAGTAACCAAGACAGTGTGGTAGTGGGATAGGGACAGATATTTAAAACAATGGAATAGAACTGAGAGCCCAAAAGTACACTCATAATCAATGGTCAATTGATTTTTGACAAGGTTTCCAAGACCATTCAATGCAGGAAAAGAATCATCCTTTCAGCAAACAGTATGGGATAACTGCATATCCCTGAGCCAAAAAAATGGATTTGGACCCCTACCTCACACCATAGGGAAAAATTAGTTCAAAATGAATCAAAGACCTAAATGTCAGCACTAATACTACAAAACTCTTAGAAGAAAACACAGGGGTACATTTTTATAACTTTGGCTTTGGCAAATGATCCTTTGATGTGACACCTAAACCACAGGCACCCAAAGAAAAAAAGACAAATTGAACTTCATTAAAATGAAAGATTTTTGTGTATTAAAGGATTTTATAAAGAAAGTAAAAAGACAACCCACAGAATGGGAGGAAATAGTTGCCAGTTAACTATCTGATAAAGGTCCAATATCCAGGATATATAAGGAAATATTAAAACTAAACAATATATGTCAAATAACCCAGTTTAAAAATGGACAAAGGACTTAAATAAAATTTCTCCAAAGAATTGGAATAGAATATCTCCAAAGGAAGGAATTTCTCCAGAAAAGACATAGAGATATACAGATGGCCAACCAGCACATGAGAAGCTGTTCAACATAATTAATCTCTAGGAAAATGCAAATAAAAACTATGAGATGCCATTCACACCCACTAGAATAGCTATAAAAATAAAAGAAAACAGAAAATAATAAGAGTTGGCAAAGATGTGGAAAAATCAGGAGGCTTTCACATTGCTATAGAAATTTAAAATAATGCAGCCACGGTATAAAAGTTTGGCAGTTCCTCAAACTTTCTAAAAATAGAATTACCATATGACTGATAAGTTTCACTCCTACATATACACACAAGAGAAATGAAGAGATACGTTTAGAGAAAAACTTGTACATGACTCCTCACAGCAGCATTATTTGTTATAGTCAGAAAGTAGAAACAACACAAAAATCCATCAACAGATGAATACATAAGCAAAATGTGGCATATGCATACTGGAATATTTTTCAGCCACAAAAAGGAATGAAACACTGAGACAATCTTGAAAACATCATGCTAAATGAAGAGCACCAGACACAAAGGACATATACTGTAAGATTCCATTTATATGAAATATTCAGAAAAGGCAAAGCCAAAGAGCCAAAAGTAGATTAGTGGCTGCCAGGGGGTTGGCGGTGCCGGAGTTGACACTGATTATAATAGGTATGGGGCCTCTTTTGGGGATGATAAAAATGTTTTGGAACAGATGGGTAGTGGTAGTTGTACAATATACAAAAACGCTCAAACCAGCTGAATTGCACAGTTTGAAAATGATGAATTTTAAGTCATGTAAATTGTACCTCAATAAAAATATCTAATAAAAATACATACTAAAATATTTACAGAAGAAATAACATCTGGGATTTGCTTCAAAATGATCTTGAGGTTAGGGGTTGGAATAAATAATATCAATAGACTGGTTCAGTGTTGATAAACTTGTAGCTGGCCAGGGTAAGAGTGGGTTCATTAGAGCATTCTCCTTACTTTTGGATATATTTGGAACTTTGCATAATAAAATTATTTTTAAAGAACAACTAAGTAAAATGTTTTTAAAAGGATACTGAGGAATAGTTATTATAAAGCTGCATAATCAAAATCAGTGGACTGTGTTGGAATGGAAAATAATGTTAAGAAACAGACCCAAGAACATTATATGAAGGATTTGGAATTTTTAATCGGTAAGAAATAAATGATCAGTAATTGGGGTACCTAGATAATCCGTTAGAAGAAAAATAAATGGGTTAATAGCCTTACCTCATACCATACATACAAATATAATCCTCAAGGATTATATTTTAAATAAAATTAAAAATATATAAGAACAAAGTATGTAAATACGAAACAAAATTAGGGAAATATCAATGAATATGTAATCTTGGGGGCAGTTCTCTTAAGTGTAATAAAAAAAACAGATCTTGGAATTTTTTTAAATATCATAAATTGAGAAAAAATATTGCTCACATATGGTAAGAGGTTAATAGTTAAAGAGAAAACAAGGTGTTTTTTTTTAACTTTTGGCTGCGTTGGGTCTTTGTTGCTGCATGCGGGCTTTCTCTAGTTGCAGCAAACAGGGGCTACTCTTCGTTGCAGTGCACGGGCTTCTCATTGCAGTGGCTTCTCTTGTTACGGGAGCACGGGCTCTAGGTGCGCAGGCTCAGTTGTGGCACACAGGCTCAGTAGTTGTGGCACGCGACCCCTAGAGCACAGGCTCAGTAGTTCTGGCGCACGGGCTTAGTTGCTCCGTGGCATGTGGTATCTTCCCAGACCAGGGCTCGGACCCGTGTCACCTTCATTGGCAGGCAGATTCTTAACCCCTGTGACACCAGGGAAGCCCCAAAAAAGGTATTTTAATGAAAAAATAATTTAAAGGGTGAACAAATAATTCACAGAAAAATGAAATACATGCCCAAGATACTAAGCACAGTTCCCTTTCTTGCTGTCTAATAACTGAGACTCTTTCTGCTTTGGAGAAGCCCCTTCGTGAGTCGTGGAGGCAAAAATGAGGAACTCCACTCACAAGAACGGAAACTGTTAAGTTACTCTCTCTCCTAGGCCCTTACAGTTTGGGCATAGGCCTGTGATCTGGGCTAACAAATATTTTTAAAATAATAATTTTTATTTTTTGACGTAGACAGTTTCTTCACACTCTACTAGCAGATATATAAGTTGGCCCTACCTTTTCGGAGAAAACTTGTCAATATTTATCGAAAGCTGTTAAAAAAAGTGAGGGAATTGACTCAGCAATTACACTTCTGAAAATTATTGTAGGGAAATAATCACACAAGTATAAAAATGCATCTACTGGGTGTTCCTGATAGCATTGTACACCCCAGCAAAACAGTGAAAAGCAGTCTGAAAGCAGCACCAGAAGACTGACTGCATGAACTACGGGGCACCCCTGTGTGAGAACTAGACGCAAGCATCAAAGCTGATTGCTAGAAAAATTAGACTAAAAGCCAGTATCTGCAATAGGATCTCATATTCCTATGTACACGTACATGTGCGTGTGTTATATACACACATATTCAGGAAAAGATCTCAAAGTTTAAACATTAACACGTCAACAGCGCTTACTTCCGGGTGTGAGCACCTAGTAACTAAGAGCTTTTGTTTTTCCCTTTTGTTTGTTTGCTTTGTTTTGTTCACGTATATTTTCTATTTTCCAAAATAATACATACTGTTCCTTTAAAAGTGGGCACGTATTTAGAAATAATATCTCTGAAGTAAAAAAAATATTTCCACCAACATATTTTTGTTTATCTGTATCTTAAATGTCCCATAAAATGACTTCATATTCTACAAGTTATACTAAGAATAGAGGGCTTTATTAATCATGGACAAACCACACTCATTATATCAGAGCAATGATCCACTTTTTTTTTTTCTGAAAACAAGTTTTATTTAAATAAGGGTTTAAATACATTACATAATATTAAAACGGAAGGGGGGGGAAAAAAACCCCAAAAAAACAAAAACCAGTTTGTTACTTCACATGGCATCGGGCAGCTGTTGCTAGTAAGCTGCGAGCTCTACACAGCTACATGACTTGATACATCGGTTTGAAATTTGTTCCCTGGTCAAAAGTTTAACTCTGATAGAAGGTTGGCCTCACATTCTAGTTTGCTCATCCATCAGCTGGGATATATCTGGTCAAAAAGACCTTGGTGGCAAGCCAGCTGTCCTGTCACCTCAATAGAATGAAGGTGGCTGCTCTAAGCTCTGCCCACCTGGTCACGTTGGAGACACCAGGGGATCTTCCCCCTGATGATCAAAGACTCCCTCTAGCAGTGCAGCTGCCCTCGCTGCCTCACCCCATCCTCCACTCTCAGCTTCACCGAGGGCTGTTCAGGTGGCGACATTCTCTTAGGGCAGGGAACTCTGTAGAGGGATTGCTGGGAGCTTCTGGCCAGACATAGCCGTCTGTGATCTCAGGGCTCTGGACTTGGCTGACACATCACTGTTATTGCTTTGTTTCAGGCCGGACCCTGCCAGGTGCCTACTGCTTGACCGCTGTTTAAATGAGGGACTTCAAGACTACACAGCATGGCTCTTTTCAGTTTATTGCATGAAGGAGTTACACTCGTCCAAGTTAACAGCAGACCCCAAGTGGTTACACTACACAAGCTGTGAGGTTTTTAAACTTGTGACAAGGGACAGAAGGAAAATTCTACTCATTGCAAGGAAATCCTCACTTAAGCTTCAGTGAGCCAGGAGCACTTAAAACCCATGAACCTTCAGCTGATCGTCCTTAGCCAGTCCAGTCTCTGCGAGGAACTGGCATATGTTCTTGCGCTGGTCACCCTGTAGCTGAAGTACTTCATATTCTGGACGCTCAATTACAGTTCCGTCGCAGGCAAATTTCTTCTTAAACGCCTTCACTAGTTTCTTTTTATCGTAATCATCAGCGATCCCTTGGACAGTAGTAAGGGTCTTCCTGCCGTTTCTCTGTTGAATTCTTATATGGATATAAGATCATCACCCTTAACTTTCATCAGCAAAGGGGTCGAAAGAGTGGAGGTTCTGGATGGCGGACATGCGATACGACTCCTTTTCCTCGGTGGAAACGGCCTGCGGAAGGCGGCGGCTGGAGAAGGCGGGCGTGGGGCGGGGGCGACGGAGCGTCGGGAAGCGAAGGGGCTCAAGCGGGGGAGGCTGCTGGGTCCTCGGCGGCGGCTCACTGACTGGGGCTGTGATCCACTTTTTAATTCAACTCTGGCTTGTCCTTCAGTAAGTAAATGAAAGCAGTGAGCTTTGGACAAACCCCGTTTCAATGGGCCACCATCTTAAAAATTCAGGGAGATTTACCACCAGCACACTTGCAGTAAAGTCTGTGGGCTTTATATGTGGAAACTTTTGTTATTGTACCTTTTCCTTTGGTATTCTCTTCTCTTGAACACCATTTATCCTTAAATGCAAAAAAAAAATTTGCCATATTTTTATAATTCACAGACTTTGTTAGGACTGTGCCATAACTAGTAATAATAGAATTATGTGTAATAGGAATCCTATGTGTTGAACATAACTCCAACGCTGCAACTTATTTAAAGATAGATTTTTTTCAAGCTGGGCTTATAAATCATTTACAAAGAAACTGAGCAGGCCTGAAACTACAGTCCAACTGTCACATTCTTGTAATGTGACCACAGCTGCTCGGGGCTGGAGGCCACAGCGGTGAGGGAGCGCAGAGCTGAGGGCCCCGCCAGACCGTCAGGAACAGAGCTCTCGCACTTGCCAGATATTAGATCAACAACCATTAAATATAATATGAACCATCTTCCGTGGCCAGGGCTCAAAAGCTGCACGTACAAACAGCTACAGATATGTCACTGGAGACGCGGGGCCCAGCACACCGATGGTCCCCAAACTGCAGGGGGAACCTCGCCTCCACGGCCTCAAGCCCTCCTGTCACAAAGTTATGGTTCTCTGGACCCAAATGCACAGACGCGTCCATTCTCTGTGAGTTACGCACACACGTCGGATCCCACGTCTGCCTCACAACACGTGTACCCATTTGGCTTTTACGGGGGGAGGAAATGGCCTCAACCGTGCAAAAATGCAACACAGGTTTTGGGCTCTTGCCTGAGGGACTTGGTTCCAGGGTGTGTGAACCTGGTGTTCGCTGCTGGTAAAAAACAGCTCTGTCCTGAAGGGGGTCAGAGGTCCAGCGGCCACGCCTCCCCCTCCCCCGCTTACAGTGCCTTCTACCTCTCTATTCTGTGGATCAGATAAAAATAATACATCGCTTACCAACAGGTTGAATTTTAACGTTGTCCTGAGACACAGGTCTAAAGTCTATGATTAGAGAATTATTTTTCTGAGAAGTGTTACAAACCTACCTAAAACATAACACACACACACACACACACACACACACACACACACACCCATGATTTCTGAAATAACGTCAGATAATGCAACGTCTTTTGCATTTTAGAGAGTTTATTTGTGCTTTGATTTCATAGTCCCCACTCGTGAGAGCCCCTCCACACCAAATCCCACTGCTTTTGTCAGAGACCCTAACACTGCCCAGCATTATTTTGCTTTTTTCACATTTACTGTCTGTTCTTCACGGGATTAAGTTTTATGAAAACAAGGATCTCACCAGCCTGTCTGTTACTGTTTTTCATGGCACTAAATAATTTTGATTGAATGAATGTATGAATGTTTGAATGTCTTACATTTGATACATAAAATTATATTCTCTTGACTTTAATATTTTAATAAAAGTGATTGCTGCCAGTTTCCTTAGGTCAGTTTTCACACGCTCATATTTACATATTGATGTGAAAGAGTTAGGAAGCAATGATGTTTTCTGCAATTAACAATGACCTTCAGCCTTTGTATGTTTTCCTG
>NW_006769874.1:2849127-2867324 GCF_000442215.2 Lipotes vexillifer
ATCCTTGCTGTGTCCCTCCTTGGACCAACAAAGACTACTGCAATATTAACTCTTAGTGGGGAAACAAGTACATATTAACAACACCTACATTGAAAAATCCTTGATTTTACAACAAGCATCTTCAAACATTCTCCCTTCTAACAGATATGAACAGAATAATGTCCCCACATCACTACCAAGCTGCAAGAGGAGCACAAAGGAAACTGTTCAGCCTCCTCTGTGTAATACCGCCATCGTGGCATCACACGCACATCCACTTAGCAAAGACTCTTGTCTGTCTTCCATAAAGGATATTTGTCATGTTTTCTCACCACTGAGCACCTTCTGAAGACCCTCCCGATGTTAGGGAATCGGCCACCACTTGATCTCCAGGCAGAGGCCAGGAGGCGGTTCCCTAGCGCCCTGCACAGACGTGTAGCCCTGACCCAGGTTCATGGATTCGATGCAGGTGCCTGCAAGATTCTTCAGTCTGGAGGTGAGCAGCGCGGGTGGAAGCAGGGCTTGTCACCAAGCCTGGCGTATTTTCCTATTTTTATTCCTATTTTCATTAAGTGAGGATTTAACTCCACTGCCAATCCTTCAGCAGAACACCCAAACTTGCACAGTAATTATATTCAATTATTTTTGAAATTTTGTTAATTTTAGTCATATAAAACTCAGAGCTTTAAGTGTTTTCAATTTTTGATGTGATAAAGGTGTATCTGTCAAGGTCGATGGGTAGAGCATGTTCTTTTCACAGCTTAACTAAACTAAGAAGCTTAGGCTCCTACTTCTGACAATGTCTCAAGCAGGTCCCCAGGACAAGGTAACTTCAGAAAAAATAGATGCCTAGGATGAAGGTACACCTTGAAGGGGAGTTATCACTGGATCTGTGTCACCATGAGGTCATCTAACTATCGATATCAATTCGGCACATACTTTTGAGCATCTACGGTTTATGGTAACTAATACGCTAGACTCTGGAGATGCAGAGTTTGTAGGAGATGAAAGTGTAGAATGGAAACAGAAAAGTAAGTTAACAGGTTTGTAAAGGATCTGGGAGGTAATCCTCACCCAGAAGAAGACAAAGCCCCAGGGGAGAGCCCTACCTGGGTAGGGTAGGTAGGCCCTTGAAGGACAAATAAGAATTAGGGAGGGGACAAGTGGAGAGAACTTTTCCAGAAAGAGCTAGCACAGGGGAAGGCACAGCTGTGTGAGAGAACAGGGACCACGGAAAGGGCGTGGAATTTAGCAGGTTGGGCAGAGTTTTGCAGGACAGTAGGACATGAGGTTCGAGGAACAGGTAGTAGATACGCAACGGGTTTTATATCCCACGCCCAGGAGTGACTGGGAATGACTGAAAATGTGTTTCTGTGGGAGTGACAACTGTGACTAAATGGGAATTAGTGGCGAATCCTCCTATATCCTGAGAAAGGTCCTAAGAGAGTTCTGCCCAAGTGGAGTCTAAGGGTTTCCTAAAGACGGCAGCCATGCAGTAAGGTCTCAGACTCCTGTTTCAACAGACCATACATCCCGTGTTCAAAGTCAGAAAAGTCAGAGGCAAAATGGCATGTCACTGAGATCCCACTTCTGGGCACCCCAAAGGAAAGGAGCTCTGTGTTCGTAGAGCCACATGGGCAGAAGAGACCTTGGGTCTCATCTATTACAATGACTGTCATTTGTTTTTATCCCAAGACACTTGAGAGGGATGACAATCCCATAAGTAACTGGTAATGGATCACCAGCTGGTAATGAGTCTCAAGATGTAAATGTGTATGTGTGTTTCCTGCCTAAGCGCCCCAACTGGAACCTCCAGGACAATCACAGCTAGAAGTGGTAGGAGTGGACATCCTTGTATTTTTCCTCATCTTTGGGGGAAAGTATCCAGTCTTTCAAAATTAACAATGATGTTAGCTGTGAGTTTTTCATAGATAGACTTTATCATTTTGAAGTTCTTCTATTGTTGTCATTGTTTGAATATTCATAAATGGGTGTTAACTTTTGTCAAATGATTTTTCTGTGCCTATTGAGATGATCAGATGTTTTATTTTTTTACTGACGTAACATATTACATTAATTTACTTTTTTGTTGAGCCAACCTTGCGTTCCTGGGGTAAATCTCACTTGGTAATGGCATATAATCTTTCTTATATTTTGCTGGATTTGATTTGCTAGTCATTTGTTGAGTATTTTTGCATCTATATTCATAACAGATATTGGTCTTAATTTTCAGTCCTTTTGATTTTTCTCTTAATCAGAGTAATACTGACCTCGCTGAGTGAGTTGTGACGTGTTCCCTCCAATTTCTTGGAAGATTTTGTGAGGAAGTGGTATTAATTCTTCTTGTTTGGTAGGAGTTTTACCAGTGAAGCCATCTTGTCCTGGATTTTCTTTGTGGGAAGTTTTTAAATTATTATTACAATTTAGTCTCTTGTTAGAAATCTACTAGAATTTTCTATTTATTCTCAAGTCAATTTCACTAATTTGTATCTTTCTAGGACTGTTTCCATTTCACCCAAGCTACATACATTACTGTCATACAGCAGCTCATCTGTAAGACAGTCAGTGATGTCTCCACTTCCATTTCTGATTTCAGTAATTTAAGTCTTCTTTCTTTTTTCTTGGTCACCTTTAGCTCTTATCTTAAATTCCCTCCTTGGTAACTTCACATACTCTAATGTCTGGATATACAAATTTCTCATCCAGGTAAAACCTGAAATCATTTGTATTTTCTACTCATCTATAAGAATATTTTAATGTAAAAGATTATCTATGAATACCTTTTTAACTCTGTGAACTATTTAAAGTATAATTTCATAAGATGACTTATCTAAAAATTAAGATAGCTAACCATTCACAGGTAAAATTCTAAAGTGTACTGAAAGGCTACCACGGTATAGTGGGAAAACACCCACCTAGGATTCTGGAGACCTCTTAGAACACGTGCTCTGCTATGAACTAGCTCCAGAATTTTCTTATAATAAGTCACTTATTTTCTTTAGGCTATAAATGTAATTCCCACACCTGGCAGGATTGTGAGCTAATACATTGCCATCAATCATAGAGAACCTGAGGAGCAGCAAATAAACTCTGTTCAGAACCAAAGTCTGAGCATAGGTCTCCTGACATGCCAAGCATAAGGTAGCACTACTTAGTGCACATATTCCCTTTCCATAATTTTCTTTAAAGCTCAAAGATCTATTATTAGATTTTCTTGGGTTTGACAATTAAAAGGCATGAGAGGAGACCTCATGAACCATTTATATTTATAAAGGAGACCATGAACTATTTCAAATTCTTAAATTCAGCAACAGGGGAAAAAACAGACTCATCCATCAGAAGTTCTTTTTTCTTTCTTTCTTTTATAATCTGACATAAATCATGGAAAGCAAAGGCGAAATTTAAAAGCAATAAGATATTTTCCAGTGGTTCACCTTATCCTTGGAAATGAAACTTACTAGCTGTTACCCAGATGTACTTAATATAGCTTAAAACAACTGTGCTCTGGTTAAAATGTGGTGTAATAATTTAACAATGTGCTATCTGCCTGAAACAAGACCACCCATACTTGGGAAATTTCCATCTTTTTTGAAGTCAGGATAATACAAAAGTTGGCAAGTTCGGAGAAAGGGCAATGAAGGAGGCCCTAGATGAAGTTCAGAGAATGCAGTTTTCCATATAGATGTGTATGAATTGTCAATGATAAATAAAAACAATTATTGTTTAGTTTTCATGCCCAATACATCCACATTGGAATAGATGCTTCCAGCAGAAAACAGCCACATTATTTCAGATTTGTGTCTCCACTTAACCCAATACCTTTCCCAAATACTTCCATCTAAAGGAATCAGGACCAACGACCACACACAAGACTGAGGGATCACTTTACAGAAGCAAATCCAGAAGCTGCCAGTGTGCCTGCAAGTCTTCATCTCTGGAAAATATTAAAGCATCCTTCTGTGCCAGTAACAAAAACAGACTCAAAAGGGCGAAAACGAAGTTCTGTGCTGATAGTTCAAATGAGAGCGAAAGCTTCTGTGGTTTCTAACCTGAGGACTTTTGTCTTTTAAGATTCCCTTGTGGAGAAGCTTTTAAAAATGTAATGATAAGCCTTACAGCAGGACCGCACCTACCGTGTGTTCTGTGGGACGCCAGCACAGCCAGGCCCTAACGTAGTCCTCGTCAGTCCCACATGGTCACTGTGACACCCACACATAGTCATCACACGCTTGCAAGGGAGCATTTTCCAAAGTACGTCAGTTATTTTTATGAACCTTGATTCTAGCCACTGTCACTATTAATCTGGATATATTTCTTTATATCTGAGTAGCCCATATAAAGTATGGAACCAATAAAACATGTAACATGGATTGCTTAAAAATGAAGAAAACTGCTACAAAAAAAGATGGCTCTTTTAATTCCAGTTGACCGTCCCCAAGATATTGGATCGTGCTCATTCACAAGCAAGGATTTATTTTGCTCTTCGAGCCAAGCAGTGCTGTAGGCTCTGGTCATCAGACAGTGGGGCCAACAAATTGATCAGATATTCAAACTGGACTCACACGAATCAGAGATCTTACCCTGGATCAGGTTTCACTAGCAATTTCAAGGATGAAGCCATCAGAAGGCATGAAACAGCAGGACTCAAGTTCGGAGCCTCCTCCCCTCCGGGGCCGCTGGGCCAAGCACAGGGTCAGTTCACACAGCGGGGAAACTTCAGGCTATGAAATATCTCCACTTCATGCCTCAGGTACTTGTGCAGCTTGTAGACGTCTCTGAGGGAGCCATGGCTCACAGATCCACAGATCATAGATTTACTTACCACACGCAATCCTAACCCAGAGACATCCTGCTAAAAGCATCACATAGATTAAGACTCTCTTCCCAGCAAATACCATGAGTCTATGTACCAGGAGATGGGGTATTGCCTTGGTGACAGAGACAGTCCAGCCTACCTGCCTTCTCTCTCCCGACTGGCCCCTGTGTGTTCCCAGTAACTAGAGGGAAACAGATCACAGTCAAGCTGCCCTAACACCTTTCTCCCTGATATTAAACGAGACAGGCATGCAACCCCCTTCTCGCATGGCTCGTATTCTGTGCAGAGAAGCCAGTAAGAGGGTGGACACGTGCATAGACAGACTGCCTTTAGAGAACTGTGTGCTATGGAGACTGAAACGGGGCGACAGGACAGAGAACAAGAGAGAAGACTGTTCAGATCAGGTGGTCAGAGGTCTCTCTGAAGACATGATTAAGGAACTGAGATCTGAAAGGCAGGACGCCGTTCACGTGAAAATTTCTGGAAAATCATTCTAGTCGGGAAAAAGAGCAAGGGCAGAAGTTCTAACGCAGACGGCTTGGTGTGAAACAGAAGTGACTGGGAGATGTCAGACTGCGCCTGCGCGGGTGGGGCTTATTGGACCAGGAGGACAGTGGGCGGGGCCCGGGCAGGTCGGAGAGGCCACAGTGGGAAGCTCTTACCGCGCTCTAGGCAGCGCGATGCCCACCACAGGGAGTAGGGGAAGAATGACGCAGTCTGCTTGATGTTTCAGGAAGATGGTCTGGCTGCCGGGTGGACAAGGGGCGGTCATGCGAAAGTGGTCCAGGAGACAGAGAATGGTGGTTGGACTAAGGTGGCAGAAGAAAAACATGGCAAGAAACGGAGGGATTTGTCTTACGTATCAAGATTATGGCCAGGGCTGTGTAAATTACACCTCAGTAAAGGATGGTTCAATATACATGGCCAAGAGTCCTTATCTTTTGAGGATATTACTATATACTGAAATATTCACAGCTAAAAGCATACCGTGCCAGAGATTTCCTCAAAATACATAGAGCATGCGTTGGGGGTGGGGCGCTGAAACAAGAACTGAGTTGATAACTGTTGAAGTTAGGTGATGGGTACCTGGAGATCTATTATGTATTGAATATATGCTTAAACTTTTTCATAATAAGATATTTGAAACTGAACAGTCCGGGGACAGGACTCCTATGGTCATGGGGTTGTAAAGCAACTTGTGAGTTACTGGTGGAACCACTCACCCCACCCATGGCCACAGTAACCTGTGATTCCTGTCTGCCTAGAGTAGGAGGAAAGTTCCTTTGAACAGAATGCATTCTTTTTAAGCCACTTTAATTGGTGGAAATGATCAATTTCTTTGGTCGTTTGGAAGCTCTTTGTTACACTGAGCTAAAAATAAATCCTTCAGAAACTTCCAACCCTGGGACCTAGTTCAGCAACATGGAAGCCAAGAAACAAGTGGACTCTTCCTACATGATAATCTACAGACTTCAGGACAGCTCTCCTGTCTTCTACAAAAGCTGAAACGCGGATCCTTTAAATCATCCCTAAAACCAAAAGGAGAGATTTTCCTACAAATTGTTCTCTTCCTGTTCCTCCTCCTTTTTTCCCAAGCCCAGGTATTCTTAGCTTCCTTCTAGGACCTTGCAATTTCAATTAAGGCCTCTCTTTTCACTGGTTTATTCACATACATTGTCCCCATATTGAATAAATCCTAAATATATACAGCAATAGTTCTCAATCTGTTTTCTTCTGAAATACACATAGTGAATAACATTTCTGTGATATAATCTCATACACAAATTAAAAAGTACAAAACTACTCTTTAGACTATATAATTTCTAGCATTGGAGCTTGCCCCTACCCACGGGGTAACAGCCAGAACTGCCACGTCATTTGTCCACAGTTAACTGGACCAAGGACAGCAACTGACCCAACAATAATATTCCACTTCATACTGACAGGAAGTAATAATTCAAAATAAAAGTATTGTAGTCAGTTCTTTCTGTCAGTGTTTCATATTAATCAAAGTGCCCCAAATATTGAACGTCGTTCTTGCTCTCAGAATCATGTTAAAACATTCGCCAGCATCCCTTTAGCACAAAAAATCATCACATTAATGGGATGTTCATGGTGATGATGTATGCGGTTCAGACTTTGTGCTCAAAATCAACACCTGTTCATCTCAGCTCTCCCCACTCACAAGCCCACCCCAAAGACAGCGTCTCTCAACAGCAAGGCTGATTCCGTGTTTATAACCAACTGTGCCTCCTGGCTCTCTACTGCAAAAGAACAGAATGTACCTCAGTTAGAACACAGAACTCTCTGCAGACCTCTCGGTCCCGGGGCTTCACAATTATACTGTGATTCGTTTTGTGTGATCCACAGCGTGTACACCTGTGCACAGCAAGGATACGGGCCATCCCACCCTCACAACCAAGCCTCCCACTTTCACCTCTCACATCTCTTAGCCAAATTTTAAATGGTCAAGGTGTCAACAGTTATGTGGTTTCTATAACTACAACCAAATTTTCTATCCTTAGTTTATTGATGATAAGGAAAAATTCAAAATCATAACCAGCACTTACCTTATGATACTTGTGTAAATATCATTAATCATTCAGTCAAGTAACACTCCTTCTCCAAGACCCCACAGGACAACTATTTAGGCAACAGAAGCAAAATATTCCTAGAATCAAGCTTAATCAAATACACACTCTCACATTACATAAATTGCTAACAATCATGATGCTGAAACTCATTTTAATTTCTTTCATACCAGGACCATAAATGCTTTGTTTCATTTACTTAAACTCTCTAATTTTCTTTTTATTTTTTATTAATTAAAAAACTTTCATCATATCTTGAAGATGTTCTATTTTTCAATATCACTGTTTACTGCCTGGAGCCCCTTTCTACCTGGAGATTTCCCCAGAACCCTCCATCCACATGCAGGAACCTGGACCTAGTGTTTTCTAAACCTGATGCACAGCTGAAGTCTGGGGATTCCCTTCATTACATCTTGGGTTGGATTAATTATGTTCTGGATCTCAAGGCTTCCCTTTTTTCCCAACCCTCAATTTATTGGAATATTTGCTCAAGTAAATTTCTTTCTCAGAAAGAGTGTCTTGGAGTGTGAACTTCATACCTATGTGTTAACTGAAAATGACTGTATCTAGCCTGCAATTCAGTCGATTGCTTGCTGTCTACATGAGTCTCCCTCAGAAAGTAGAATAAATTACAAGGTGAACAAGGAAGAACAGACTCAAATAAAAATGCAATTAACATAGAGGGAATTTACCTCAACATAATAAAGGCCATATATGACAAACCCACAACCAACATCATTCTCAATGGTGAAAAACTGAAACCATTTCCACTAAGATCAGGAGCAAGACAAGGTTGCCCACTCTCACCACTATTATTCAACATAGTTTTGGAAGTTCTAGCCACAGCAATCAGAGAAGAAAAAAGAAATGAAAGGAATCCAAATCGGAAAAGAAGAAGTAAAGCTGTCACTGTTTGCAGATGACAGGATACTATACATAGAGAATCCTAAAGATGCCACCAGACAACTACTAGAGCTAATCAATGAATTTGGTAAAGTAGCAGGATACAAAATTAATGCACAGAAATCTCTTGCATTCCTATACACGAATGATGAAAAATCTGAAAGAGAAATTAAGGAAACACTCCCATTTACCATTGCAACAAAAAGAATAAAATACCTAGGAATAAACCTACCTGAGGAGACAAAAGACCTGTATGCAGAAAACTATAAGACACTGATGAAGGAAATTAAAGATGACACAAACAGACGGAGATATATACCATGTTCTTGGATTGGAAGAATCAACATTCTGAAAATGACTATACTACCCAAAGCAATCTACCGATTCAGTGCAATCCGTATCAAACTACCAATGGCATTTTTCACAGAACTAGAAGAAAAAGTTGCACAATTTGTATGGAAACACAAAAGACCCCGAAAAGCCAAGGCAATCTTGAGCAAGAAAAACAGAGCTGGAGGAATCAGGCTCCCGGACTTCAGACTATACTACAAAGCTACAGTAATCAACACAGTATGGTACTGGCACAAAACCAGAAATATAGATCAGTGGAACAGGATAGAAAGCCCAGAGATAAACCTACGCACATATGGTTACCTTATCTTTGATAAAGGAGGCAAGAATATACAACGGAGAAAAGACAGCCTCTTCAATAAGTGGTGCTGGGAAAACTGTACAGCTACATGTAAAAGAATGAAATTACAACACTCCCTAACACCATACACAAAAATAAACTCAAAATAGAGTAAAGACCTAAATGTAAGGCCAGACACTATAAAGCTCTTAGAGGAAAACATAGGCAGAACACTCTATGACATAAATCACAGCAAGATCCTTTTTGACCCACCTCCTAGAGAAATGGACATAAAAACAAAAATAAACAAATGGGATCTAATGAAACTTGAAAGCTTTTGCACAGCAAAGGGAACCATAAACAAGATGAAAAGACAACCCTCAGAATGGGAGAAAATATTTGCAAATGAATCAACGGACAAAGGATTAATCTCCAAAATATATAAACAGCTCATGTAGCTCAATATTAAAAAAAACAAACAACCCAATCCAAAAATGGGCAGATGACCTAAACAGACATTCTGCAAAGAAGATATATGGATTGCCAACAAACACGTGAAAGGGTGCCCATCAGCACTAATCATTAGAGAAATGCAAATCAAAACTACACTGAGGTATCACCTCACAACGGTCAGAATGGCCATCATCAAAAAATCTACAAACAATAAATGCTGGAGATGGTGTGGAGAAAAGGGAACCCTCTTGCAATGGGTGGGAATGTAAATTGATACAGCCACTACAGAGAACAGTATGGAGGTTCCTTAAAAAACTAAAAAACAGAACTACCACATGACCCAGCAATCCCACTACTGGGCATATACCCTGAGAAAACCATAATTCAGAAAGAGTCAGGTACCACAATGTTCACTGCAGCACTGTTTACAGTAGCCGGGACATGGAAGCAACCGAAGTGTCCATCGACAGATGAACGGATGAAGAAGATGTGGCACATATATACAATGGAATACTACTCAGCCATAAAAAGAAACAAAATTCAGTTACTTGTAGTGAGGTGGATGGACCTAGAGTCTGTCATACAGAGTAAAATCAGAAAGAGAAAAACAAATACCGTATGCTAACACATATATATGTAATTTAGAAAAAACAAAAAATGGTTCTGAAGAACCTAGGGGCAGGACAGGAATAAAGACGCAGACTTAGAGAATGAACTTGAGGACATGGGGAGGGGGAAGGGTAAGCTGGGATGAATTGAGAGAGTGGCATGGACATATATACACTACCAAACGTAAAACAGATAGCTAGTGGGAAGCAGCCGCATAGCACAGGGAGATCAGCTCGGTGCTTTGTGTCCACCTAGAGGGGTGGGATAGGGAGGGTGGGAGGGAGGCTCAAGAGGGAGGAGATATGGGGACATATGTATATGTATAACTGACTCACTTTGTTATAAAGCAGAAACTAACACAACATTGTAAAGCAATTATACCCCAATAAAGATGTCAAAAAAAAAAATGTAATTAAGAGCATTGGAGAAAAGCAAGAAAACAACCAAAAATATGAAAATGGTGAAAGAAGTAAAAGGGTTAAGAATGAAAATGGAATAAAGTGGAATGAAAGGCAGATGAAAGACATCTCTAGCAACCAGAACCCGAGGAATGGGATGGGGTAAACATGTAAAACTGTCATCTAGGGAGACTTCCCAGGGGAGGAAAGGAGTCCCTCCACCCACACGTGGAGAGCACTGGCCTGACAGGGAACTGATGGGAACAACGGCCCCTGAGATGTGTGCCAGTAAAACCTCAGGCTTCAAAGCTGAAGGGCAACACCCTCAAGGCCTCGAGGAATCAGACAGACATCTAGCTTCTAAAAACAACCATGTATAAAACAGTGGAGCACCATTTGCAAAAGTTCAGTAAGAGAACCTGTGTACCAGGCACAGAAAACAGGGTTAAACATGCAAGAACTGGGGTGTTCTGTCACCATGAGCCCTTTTGAGGAATGTAGTCAAAGATAAGCTTCATCTAACCAGGAGATGACTGGAAAGTTTTCAGCAAAAGTGTCCCGTGAATGCAGCCATGAGCCGACCCAGCAACAGGAAAAGAAAAGGTGTTTATTTGTGTTGACACTTACCCGACAGGTGTGTCTGCAAGGACACAAATCAGACAAATATCTTGAGACTTTAAAAAATTTGAATGCAATAACTAATGAGAAATCTTAAAGGCCAGTTAACAAAGATTGATTTTTTTCTTAATGATTGACCATTTCTAGGCTTTCTCCTCTTCCAAATAAACAGGAAACAAAATAATAAATGAAAGGGACAATTTTATGATTCATAAAGATAAACAAGCTGTTAAATAGCTTCACTGCTACTGGCTCAAAACTTTACGTAGAAAAGGGGTATAATTTTTAGACATTTGCAGAAATCCTGAGGATAACACTTTTAATCTGTACCGTTTCATATTTCTCATGATTTATTAAAAAACAAATGAGTTTAAAGAAAGGAAGTAAAAATCTATGCTCCTAAATGGCAAAGTTCATCAATGGATGTTAAAATTAGTAGGTAAAAGTTTGATGACAAATGAATATTTATATAATTACAAGGTATCCACCCCAAAAAATGTTTATTAATTATAAAAGGAAAAATACTGACTTTATAATAGAGAAACCTGATGCAAAGAATATTAACCAAGTTATGAACATAAACAAGGTCATCAAAACAAACCAATCTCGTGTTGCTAGAATAAGAACACGTCACTCCTGACAAAACAAGCATCTAATCATAAGGAAGAAATTTTGCAAAAGAATTGACCTGTACTCTTCAAAAAGTCAAGGTCAAGACAAAGAAAGTCTCTTCCAAGTTAGAGGAGACTAGAAGACATGATCCTTACATGAAATGCCTCATCCTGGAATGGGAAGATAGTTATTAAAAATGTTTAAATGTTAATTGGAAATGAACCGTGGATTAGACAAATAAGATGATGGTACACTATGTATTAATGTCACATTTCCTGGCTTTGGTAAACTGTGTGTATTTATGTAAGAGGATGTCATTGTTCTTAGGAAAGGCATGATAATGTGCTTTGGCACAAAGGCTATTATGTCTCCAACTTACTCTCAATGGTTTTGAAAAATAAACTTCTATGGATGTAATTCAATAGAAATATTATGCAAGCCGTATGTATAACTCTAAATTTTCTGGTGGCCACGTTTTAAAAATCAAAATAAATGATTTAATTTTGATATTTGCTTTAACCCAGTATACAAAAATATTATTTCAGCACATAATCAATATAAAACCTTTTAATGAGAAAGTTTATACTTTTTGTACCAAGTTTTCAAAATCCGTTGTGTAGTTTCGACTTACAGATCATCTCAATTTGAACTAGCCTTATTTCAAGTGCAAATAGCTACATGTAGAGAGAGTAAGAAAGAAGGGATATGAATAAACAATAAATCAATTTAAAACAGTATAAAACAAAAATAAAATTATTCTTTAATCTGGGTAAAAACTATATAGTATGTCCATGTATTATTCTTACAATTTTTCTATAAGTTTTGAGCAGTATCAACATTTTAAAATTACAATAAAAATCAAATAATAAAAATGATACAGGATACGATAAATAATTTCATGCCAATAAATTTTAAATCTTAGCAGACGGGCAAGGCTTTAGAAAAATATCTTACTAAAATGAATCCAAGAAATTATTTAAAGCCAGAGTAATCCTATCATAGGGCAGTAGTTCCTAAACTTTTTGGTCTCAATACCCCTTCAAACTCAAAAATTACTGAGGACCTCAAAGAGCTTTCATTTATGTAGTTTACATCTACCAATATTTAGAAAATTGTAAATTAAAGCTAAGAATTTTTCATTTACTTTTGAATTCATCTAAGTTAACAATAATAAATCCACTATGTTTCAACATAAATAATCTATTTTGGAAAACTAACTATATATTCTAAAACAAAAATAAATTTAGTGAAATGAGTGGCATGGTTTTATATTTTTCAAATCTCCTTAATGTCTAACCTAAAATAAGACGGCTGATTCTCATACTTGCTTCTGCATTCAAGTTGCTGCACTATGTTGTTCTGGTTGAAGATACGTGTTGGGAAAGGAATAAGTATGTTTAATAGTTCTTTCAGACAATCGTGAATAATCTTTGATGCTACAAACTCCAAAATATGACAAGTGCATGTTTCTTAAAGGCTGTGTGAATTGTAGAATCTGAAACCATATCCACAAACTTTTCGTAACCTTAAGAATCAAAATCTATTGGCCTATCTTCCACTTTGAATGAATGGATCTTTACCAATGCATGGTTTTGGAACACCATGCATTGATCATGTGGAAACATCAGTTCACTGAGCTATGCCGATCTTCAAATATTGACACATTACATTATACAAAATCAAAATATCACAATCAACCATATCAACAAGCTAAAGAAAAATTAGATGATACCAACTGATACAGAAAAAGCATTTGACAAAAACCAACACACATTTATGATAAAAAGCTCTCACCAATTTAGGAAAAGAGGAAAATTACCTCAACGTGATAAAGACCATGAAGAAAATGCTTACAGCAAACATCCTACGTACTGATGAAAGTTGAATGCTTTCCCCCGACTCTGGGAACAATGACAGAAGGCCTGCTTCCACCAGAAACTCCAGCAGTTACAGCGGGGCAAGAATAAGACGTAAAGTACACACATGTTGGAGGGACAAACTGTCCCTATCTGCAGATGACATGACCGTCTACCCTAGAAAATCCCAAGGAATCTACCAAACACACACACACACACACACACACACACACACACACACAACAACAACAGCAACAAACTCCTAGAACTAATAAGTAAATTCATCAAAGTCACGAGATACACTATCACCACAAAACTCAATCTCATTTCTATATACTAACAATGACCTTACGGAAACCACTGCTAAAAACACAGTATCATTTACAACTACTCTAAAGAGAATTGTAGGACTTCCCTGGTAGCGCAGTGGTTAAGAATCTGCCTGCCAATGCAGGGGACACAGGTTCAAGCCCTGCTCCGGAAGATCCCACATGCCGTGGAACAACTAAGCCCGTTTGCCACAACTACTGAGCCCGTGCGCCACAACTACCGAGCCTGCACTCTAGAGCCCGCGAGCCACAACTACTGAGCGCACGTGCCACAACTACTGAAGCCCATGTGCCTAGAGCCCATGCTCCGCAACAACAGAAGCCACCACAATGAGAAGATCGCGCACTGCAATGAAGAGTAGCCCCCGCTCATCGCAACTAGAGAAAAGCCCGCGCGCAGCAACGAAGACCCAACGCAGCCAGAAGTAAATAAATAAATAATTACACAAATAAATAAGAAAATGATATTATTAGACACAACTTTTAAAAACATATACAGTATATGTAAGGTGAAAATTATACTGACAAAAGCAATCAAATATCAAAATAAACAGAAAGACAAACCATGTTCATGGGTTGGAAGACTCAGTGAACTAAAAATGTCAATTCTCCCCAAACTGATCTATAGTTTTAATGCAATTCCCATCAAAACCCCAACTAGGACTTTTTTATCCAAACACAAGCTTATTCTAAAATTTATGTGGAAGGGCTCATGCCCTAGAATAACTAAGACGATCTTGACAGAGGACAAAGTGGGAGGAATTGCCCTCCCTGACAACCTAGCTCACTACACGCCCACACGAGCAGACTGTCCCTTTCCCTTGTAGTTCAGACACATCCTATGAAACATGAAGCAACTTCAGCCCTCAGGACTCCACGTGCCTCCACTCCCACTCAGAACTTTGAGGCTGTGTCCCTTTTCACATGAGAAAACTTCAGGGGTCTTGAGCATAGGGCAGAATACACCCATGTCTCCTCAGCTCTCCTGAAAAGCTGGAAAACACATCCAAACTCACATTGACCCCCTTCTCTTTGGGGATTTCACTAAGTTCCACTAACTCGTGAAAAGGGGACAATAGGAGCGTTTTCTCAAATCAGTTGCTTCATGTTTCATAGGATGTGTCCCCCCGCCCCGTACCTCCTGCACCTGCTCCCCTGCACCTGGCCAGCCTGTGTCCCCTCCCCCTCCACCCCCTGCACCTGGGGGGCCTGTGTCCCCTCCCCCCCACCTCCTGCACCTGCTCCCCTGCACCTGGCCGACCTGTGTCCCCTCATTCTCTCTCCTGATTGACCATCCACTCCCCCTCCGTCTCCTGTGTCCACTGCCTCCCCACATCTTTATCTTCACTCAGCAGCCTGTGCGGGTCTCTTACCACGGGACGAGGCTTCTGTAAAGCCCGGTAAGGAGAGATAGGACCGAGGCGGGGCTGCCAACTCTGCCGCTCTGCACCACGGCTGCTCTGCGCCCACAGGACGTGGTTCGGTCTGCCAACCGCTCCCCTAACACGGAGGTTAGCCTCTCCTCATCGTCGCCTTCAGCGACTCTGTCTCTGGCTTATCCTTCCCGTCATCGTGAGCCTCGGTCTGCCCCACTCACACCCGCAAAACCCACCCAGGACCTGTGGGAGTCACTGTAGCTGTGCGCCTGGATTGTGTGGACGGGTGATGTCTATTCCGAACAGTCCTACGCCCCACAGTAGGTGCTTCATTAATATCTGTAGAATAAATTCACTTCAACAGTGTGCTGTTGAGGAAACTAGCAATAAAAGAGGTCATGTGACTCCCTGAAGGTCACACAGCGTGACTCACTCTGATGAATAAACGGCTGCCCTGGAACCTCACTGACCTTATACAGTCACACATCACTTTCTCTACTACTTACGTCTAAACATTGTTAGTTGAATTTTTATCACCACGTATGTAAAAATAATTAATCTGCATTTCTCTGCGTATTGGGAGTTTTTAACTATTTTAAAAGGCCTCTGTCTCTCCAGTGAGGCTAAAACGGTCCCCTTCCCTGAGGCCTCGGGCTGTCATGCGCGGGAGCCGCGGGTTCCAGGCAGCCGACGCCCAGGTGCTCGAGGCGCTCCGTGTGTCCCTTGGGTGGAGTGGGCGGGGCTTGTGACCCCGGACGGGGAGGCGAGTGGAGTCCACGTGACCACTGCCCACGGCCGCGTCCAGGCGCAGCTGCTCTGCATGCGCAGGATGGCCGTTCTCCGTTGGGCCGGCTCCATGGGCTCAGCTCCGGGCCTGCGGCAGGTGGCCCAGTCAACACCCGTCCCGAGGGCCTCCAGCCTCGCCCCTTCCCGCCTCCATGCTCTGTCCCCCTGCAGACTAAGCCCTTCTTCCCTTTCTCGTACAAATGTCAGAAGGAAGTGCTGGTGCCTTTTTTGTTTAGAAAGTAAGAGAAATATTACAATAGTCTCTGCCGAAGTTTTCTTGAATCTTTACAATGTACCTGAGAATAGGAATTCACTGTAAACCTTAAATATTCTCACCTTACAAAGATGGTAAATATGTGACACGATGCAGGCATTAGCTCATACTACAGCAGTAATCACTTTGGAACATATGTCAGGTCAGCGCGCTAAGCCTGCACAGTGTTACGTGTCAATTACACCCCAGTACAGCTGGGGAAGAGTCAGAGAAGCAGGCCCGCACCTTCACTGGCAGTCGTGAAGCTTACCGTCAACAGAAAGCACTTGCTCTTTTAATGAAATGCTATTATCCGAAAACATTAGGAATGAATTGTCACAAAAGGATAAATGCAATAAGATGGAAAGGCAGAACAAAGCAGATCAGCTATGCTATCGTGGGAAGGCTCTGGTTTTGGATATGGGATTACTGCTTCCAAACTGTCTCCCAGCCACTGTGTGACCCTGGGTCCACGTCAACCTCGCTGTAATTGTTTACTTCTCTATAAGAAATGATGACACCTTTTTAGGATGACTTTGAAGCCTAAAAAGATATTTATTTTATGTGAACATGATAACTTGCTATGGAAGCATAAGGATGATTTCTCAAGGTCCTAGAAAAGTGAAAAGAAAAATGAAAGCTATTTCCATGAACGTGGAGCACAAGCCACTGGGTGTCTGCTAACGTGTCAGGGCTGAATTGGGGTACGGAAGGGAGTGAGGGGAGGGAGGGCCACGGCCTGGATTTCCTGCTGCGCTTTGCCACACCTTAGCTCTACGGCCCTGACTCTTCTAAACGCGGGGTGGGGGTGTGGCTATGAAAAATGGAAAATGAAGAGATGGTTCTTTATAATCTCTCAGTCACTGTCAGCTCTACAGCGCGATGTTCCAGTTCTGTTAAAATCTAACGTGAGCAAAAAGGCTGACAAACAAGTCATAATTATCTGAACCAGCAAAGTAAGAACCACACGGGACTTTCCTTCCCAGTTAAGGCAATCGTGGAAATTTGATACTGACCCACGTTTCTCAGCCTAGAACTGTGGGCTGGTTTACACAGCCCGGCCCACAGGCTCCCTCAGCCTCAGGATCTGGAAGAACTTAGTGGCTTGGCAGACGGGCACAGACGTACACAGCCTCCTGACGGAAACTTGACGGGCCTGGGCAGGAAGGGGGGCGGGGAGTGCAATTAATGCCGGAAGTTCCTCTGATCGAGGCGATGTGAAAAAAAGCTGCACGTGCCCCGCGGCTGTTTGCAGAAAATCACTGATGCGCCGTGATGAGTGGCCCTGCTTCATGACCCTCATATTTTTATGTCATTACTGGGAAAATGCAGTTCTAAATACTGAAATAGCACGGGTGTACCCAAATAAAAATACTGAAGCAGTGAATCCTTAGAAAATATAAACATCTTAGGATCCCAGATCTCAAACTTTTAAAGCCACAAAATAGATGTCCCTTGTGCAGCCCCTTTTCCATCCAGACCCTAGCATCTCACTCCCAGGGCTGCGGTGCCACCGGCCTCTGATTTAGTCAGTGGTGGACGCGGCTGCCCTTTCCATGCTGGTACAGTGAGAGACCCTCCGGTTACATTACAGCCTACATTTTACACATAAAACTCACTCTGTTTCTAACACCTGATTCACCACTTTAAATGCTTTCAAAGTAGGGTGGCTGCGTAGCTTAGTTTCCTGGAATTCTGTGTTGTAGGTGCGCATCGTTGCCTCCACGTGAGGGAAGTAGCTGCAGAGGAAAAGCAGTGTAATTCCGAGACAATACGGAAGCGAGCAAAGTTGTTAGAAGTGACGGTGCCATCGTAACACATAACACACGGCCGACGCACTTCTCCCAGAGTCAGTAAGCCGCTGCTCTGCTGCTGATGGGCCCGAGTCCCAGGAATAAAGATAACAATGAAGATGCGGGCTTCCCTGGTGGCGCACTGGTTGAGAGCCCGCCTGCCGATGCAGGGGACACGGGTTCGTGCCCCGGTC
>NW_006769874.1:2867751-2876082 GCF_000442215.2 Lipotes vexillifer
GGCCGCAGCGGGAAGGGCCCCGCTCACCCCAAAAAAAAAAAAAAAAGAAGATGGAAACCCTGTCCTCCGAGGAGCTCAGACTCTAGTGGAGAAGGTGACACATAAACTGATAATTTAAGGACGGAAACCCCCATGTGCTCTTGACATCCGTATCTAAAACCTGCTATCGAAGTGCCAAGATAGGAAGCCGACTTTCTTTCAGGGGAAATGGCACAGAAGACAGCATTTAGAGGAGGCCTCCGGGGTGGGCGGGCGTCTGCCCTGAGGGGGCAAGACGAGGACAGGAGTGGTCCCCGGGCCACAACGGGATCCGCAGTACACAGTGTGGGGTGACAAAGCTGGGCAGTGGGCTGGCTAAGACCCCGTTGACCAAGCCAGGGAGTTTGGATGAAATCCTGGAGGACTTAAATTTTCATTTACATTTTTCCACTAAAACCCTAGAGGGAAAATTATACAGTAATTAAGCGAAACTGTGACCATGAGGTCACATTACATGTAATTACCATGAGGTCAATTACAATATTACATTGAGTTATTTTCCAGAATGACATTGAGCGCTCAGTTTTATAATGGAATCACAAGGCTGTAAAACATTTTAGAAGTGTTATTAGGCGTGTCCAGAATTTTCCCCATAAGCACCTTGGCCACAGCGGTTTCATCACGTGACTAACTGGCCACAAGGCAATTCTGCAGTGAAAGATTAAAGAGCTGGCCGACTGTTTGATGGTTTGGTTTCGTTTCTCCATCGATGCAGTGTTCCAATTCTCATATGACTTAAGCCGAAGCCCTCACGGTCTACACAGTGGCAAGTGTATGTGGCGGCCTTACAACAGTGGATAATTACAGTCATGCATATCAACTTGATAGAAAATATGGGGATAAAACTTACTGGAAGAGTGAAATGAGACAGTGTAAAGCCATCCTGCATACTCTACCAGAAAATGATAGCACATCAGTTTGCAAATTCTTTGGTGATTTGAAGGTGCAGAGTTGTCACATGGACATGGGACAGGTGACAGTGTACCCAGAGGACATAGCAGGGTAGAGGCCCTCAGGACACGATGCAGAGCTTAGTTACAAACACCATCCCAGTATTTGGAAGCTGATACCTCTCTTAATGAAGAAAAAAATATTAGCAAAAAAAAGAAAAAGTACAATGCTGAATGAGAAGATGAATCAAACAAAAAAAAGGATAAAATACTATGAAGGAAAGACCTGGAAGGCCGGTGCTTGGGTACAAAACCCACAAAATAAAATCGGTTATTAGCACAGGATCGCCATGAATCTACACACATTTTATATTATTCAAATATTTTGTATTTCACAATAAAGTCTTTTTAATTTTCCTATTCATTTCTTATTATGTCCTTTTAAATGTACCTCTTTTAATTTTTGGTTATTTTATCTTTTATGGCAAAATTGCCTTACAGCCAGTCAGTTATGCAGCAAAAAATGTTTGCAGCAAAAACGCTAAGAGCAAAGATGCTTATGGCAAAAATACGTAGAGCCATTATTAGAAAAGGCAACAGTTTTCTCTGCTAGACAATTACAACGACAACCACACCATTGCGAGTAAAACCAAGTTAATAAGCTTAAATATCCTCCCGAATTATAAAAAGATTAGGTATTAAGCAAGCTATTTCACCCACACTTAGAGAGTCAATCGATGTTCAACAAAGACACTAACGAAATGCAACGGAAGATGAAAACATTCTTAAGGACTGTCTGCTGGATCAAAGGATCCCCGTCCGGGACAGAGCGACTCTGCTCTCCCCCCTTCCCCACGCCCGCAAGCTCATCCAAGACGGTGTGAAGGCGACACGGCTTCCCGGTGCTCTCACCGGGTGACACGCCTCCCCCCTTGAGAGTAGGTGGCCTGAGCCTTGCTCCCAGCCTGCACAACAGAGCAGACAGGATGGGACGTAGCTTCACGCTGGAGTCTCTCCTTGCTGACCGAGAAAGCAGGTGGCCTTGCCGGGGGCACTGCAGGGCTCTAGGAGCTGAGGGCGGCTTCCAACTGGACTGTAGCTGCCAGAGGTTGGGGCTATCAGTCCTTCGACTACAAAGGTCTAAAACCTTCCAACGACCCGAGGGGGCCTGAAGCCTCAGATGAGAACACGGCCCTGGCCCTGAGAGACCCTGGGGGGAGAACCAGCTGGCTGTGCCCAGACGGCTGGAGCACAGAAAGGGCGAGATAATAAACGTGTGCTGTTTTTGCCAGCACTGCCGGGCAGCCACGGAAGCTAACTCAGTGGGTCGCAGGCCTGAGTATAAGTGAAAACTGTAAATCTTCTAGAAGAAAACGAGAATATCTTCACTGCCTTTGGGCTGGCAAAGCTGCCTTAGGCCACAGAAAACACTAAGCATAAAACAGAAGGTGGAATTCATAGAAATGTAAAACTTAACTTTCATTAGAGGATACATTATAAATAGACAACCGACAGATTAGGGGGAAATAGTCACTATACGTACATCTGACGTGTGATGGTACCCAGAATACACTTTTTTAAAATTCTACAATTCGTCAATAATAATAATAATAGGCCTATAAACATATAATAAAGTGTTCAGTACCACTCATTATTTTTAAAATGCGAATTAAAACCACAATAAAAATACCATAATAGCTAAAATTAAAAACACTAACAAAGCCAAATGCAGCTGAGAATGTGGAACTCCTGGGGCCCTCCTGCAGTGCTGGTGGGGCTGTAAACGCGTGGCCACTTTGGAAGCTAACGGGCAGTTACTTTAAATTGAAGCCTGCACACCCCATCACCCGAGGTTACACACTACGTGCCACACAAGAATTTGTTATAAGAATTTTCATAATCATATTTACAATCACCAGAAACTGGGAACATCAGAAGTTCCCCAACTGAGAAACGGTTATAGCCCCTGCTGCACGCGCGCGCTGGAACACTTCTCCACCACACGAAGTTAGGAACCATGGCGCAGATGCCAACCTGCACACATCTCAAAATCGCTGAGCAGAGCCGGGGTCTCCATCCACGTGAAGATCCAAGAAGACAAACCAGCGTCTGAGATGATGTTCGAACACTTTTCACCCCGCAGTGTGGACAGGAGGGTGGGTGGGAAGGGTGTGGAAGATCCTGGGGTGCAGGGTGTTGTGTATCTGGAGGGCGAGCGTCACACAGGTGTCTGGATCTGCCCACACCCCAGTGAGCTGTGCCCCAAGCTCTGGGGGATAATCACACCTCTTACAGAAAGAGAGGCGTCATCCTGCGTGATTCACCACACATGCTTATTTTAACACTACTGTGGATAAACGTTCAAAACTTCGTCCTCTTTTACCTTCAATCTTTCCTTTTTATCTCTTATTTTTAAAGTATTTCTTTCTTTTTTTTTTTTACATCTTTATTGGAGTATAATTGCTTTACAGTGGTGTATTAGTTTCTGCTTTATAACAAAGTGAATCAGTTATACATATACATATGTTCCCATATCCCCTCCATCTTGCGTCTCCCTCCCTCCCACCCTCCCTACCCCACCCCTCTAGGCGGTCACAAAGCACCAAGCTGATCTCCCTGTGCTATGCGGCTGCTTCCCACTAGCTAGCTCTTTTACGTCTGGTAGTGTATACATGTCCATGCCACTCTCTCACTTCGTCCCAGCTTACCCTTCCCCCTCCCCACATCCTCAAGTCCATTCTCTAGTAGGTCTGTGTCTTTATTCCTGTCTTACCCCAGGTTCTTCATGACATTTTTTTTCCTTAAATTCCATATATATGGGTTAGCATACGGTATTTATTTCATTTTGATTAAAAATATCAAAATGTAGAAAAACATCTTGCTTTCCCCTCCACATATGTAAAAAAATGGTCAGAAAGGAGGGTTAGAAGCAAAAATGACTGACTTCATTGTAATTTTCTACACTGTACAATAAATACTTTAGACTTAAAAAATACATTGACTATAGTGTAAAAATGCACAGACATATTTTTCAGTGTTCACAGAAACTTTAATGTCTATAAAACCCTTTCAAATTTATAGTATTTTATGATTTCTAAAAACCGTGAGTATTGAGTAAATAATGTCATCGTATTTCCCCACGTGATTTTAATATTTTCTGGGTTCAAACAAGCAAGTGTGACCTGCGTTTCATCAGAAATTGATCTAAATCCAACGTTCCTCTTGACTTTTCCATTTCCTACAAACTAATGATGGCTTCTGGATATAAAATGCTTTCCTCACTGAAGTAATCTGCATTTAAAGTATATTAATTAGTGATCTGGGGTCATATCTGAATTTAGAACTTTCTCTTTGTTATTTTAACAGGTCAGTCCAATGTGTAACCTACTGGCCTCGGGCAGCATGGATTTCATGCAGGTAATTATGCCCATGTTGTCATTGGCCAGGCTGGAGACAGAGCCTGGCAAACCCAGACCACTGAGCTCAAGAACAGCCCTGGGCTCAGATCCATGTGGATTCTTGCTATCGAATGATGGATGTGGGTCTTCCCAGAAAAATGGGTAGAAGTCAGGGGTTGAAACCCAGAGTTTGGACAGCTGAGTACTGGCGGTCGATCAGGAAGACAATGAATCTGGTGGACAGCCTTGCACCACCATCTAGGTAACTGAATAAGGAAGCTCTCAGGGTAGGATCTGATGCCCAGCTGCAACAAAATGCTGATGTTCTGGAGAAAAATTCAAATGCCCAGCCTCTTGCATGGATCTGTGGAAATAGCACATCTGGGACAGGACACAAATATCCCTACTTTTTTTAGAAACACTCTAGGAGACTTTTATGCAAGTACATCTTATAGACCATGATTTTCCAGCCCGAGCACTTGCTGCTCAGCTAAAACAGACCCAGCTCTTCTCCTGAACACGTGAGCCATAATCTACAGCAGAAAACAGACCTCAGTTGACTACTGTTGGCGAGAGGTAAGTCGTTCACATTTGAGTCCTGGAATAAGTTCCGCTACTAACGGTTCAAGCTGAAAATCCTCTGTCTCGTGCTGTGCAACACGACACCCTGTCCGTGTGGCTGTTACAGCCTCGTCGACTCGGGTGGTTTCCAGCACAAACAATGATTCCCTCCTAGTTTTAGCGTTCAGTTTCCTTCCTCTTCTGTTGCAGAAATTCCATCAGCAACCAGAAAGCATGAAGTCAATACCTTATTTGTTTCATCTTAAATAATCATCCTGACTGATTATGCCTACATTACAGTGAAAGATCAATTTGTGGTACATTTTTTTGGCCATCATAGAAAATTGCTTGAATATTAAAATAAACAATGCAGGGACTTCCCTAGTGGCCCAGTGGTAAAGAATCCGCCTTCCAATGCAGGGGACGTGGGTTCGATCCCTGGCCAGGGAACCAAGATTCCACATGCCGTGGGGCAACTAAGCCCACGCTCCACAACTACTGAGCTCGCATGCCTCAACTAGAGCCTGTGTGCCACAAAGTACAAAGCCCACAAGCTCTTGAACCCATGCACCACAACTACAGAGGCCACGCACCCTGGAGCCTGCGCACCACAACTAGAGAAGAGAAAACCCACACGCCACAACTAGAGAGAAGCCTGCGTGCCGCAAGAAGGAGCCGGTACACCACAACAAAAGATCCCACATGCTTCAATGAAGACCCCGCGTGCCGCAACAAAGACCTGATGCGGCCAAAAATGAAAAGAATAAATTAATTAATAATAAATTTTTAATAGGTAAAATAAGCAATGTGACAGTAGCAGGCTCCCTACTCCTCAAGTCTATACTACATTTAAATTTATGGTTTGGCTGTTGACTCTGCTAGAATCTGCAGAACATTTTCCAAAAGGGAGATACTGTAGATTCCTTAGAAGTGAAATTAACTTTTATGATGTGGGCATGATGGGAAAGTCAGGAAGTGTCTGGGAATAAAATACTCTTCAGAACTAGAACACTGTATATGAAAACACATGTTTGAAAGCACTTGATGGCTAAAAAAAGCATTAATGCCACATTAATAGAATATATATTGCCTCTCATAGAATGGAAACAAGCAACTTTTTGGAAATCTTGATTTAGAATTCATCTCTAGTCAGATGATCTAAGATGGAGAACATACTGCTGGTGCCCGTGTCTCCCCTCTTGTTCCTGCCTCTTAAAATCCTGTGTCTTTCGAGCCTCTTTTCTCCTAGGAGCCTTCCGGTCCTCACTGGGGGCACTTAGGATTTCTCTCTCCTGTTCTTACACAGCTCATCGGGTGTGCAGGCGGGCATAGTGCTTCCGAAGGTGGGACCTGAAGCCAGTTCAATGGGAAGCCAATCTCAGCATATCCACTTGCCAACAGTAAGGATGGCTCAAGTATGTTAACTTCCTCATGGCTTCGTTTCCCTATCTGTAAGATGAGGATAATTAAGTACCCACTTCTCTAGGATGTGGTGATTAAATAAATAAAGCACTTATAATAGTGATATTACACAGTACCTAGCTAATAAATAAAAGGAAATGTTTACATTGAACTCAAACCATTTTGTCTTTGGCTACAAATAAGAAATTAGGCTTGGGCATGTGGCCAAGAAGAGAAACTCTAAATGACATCCATTTTAGCCCAGGGCACAGGGAGGCTGGCAGCAACCTGACAGGAAAACACAAGTGGCATCAGAGGCAAGATCAGAACTGAGAGTTGATGCCTCATGGGTTTGAATCCAGACAAAGCTGGGCTTAATACTGGTTCTGTCACTCACTGGATCTCAGACCTTGGTCAACTTACCCCTGTAATCCTCAGTGACCTATCCAGTACATACAATAATCACTAAGATTGGTTTACTGTATATTGTATATAATTATACATGTATATATAAGGTATGGGGAATAAAGAATATATACACATAGATACAAAAAAATACCACACACACATGTGCACCTGCACACAGAATTCAACACTATAGCAATCCTCTTAGTGGAGAAGAAAGCTATTCTAGAACCACAGAGATCATATCATTCAACAACCCAGTTTTAGAGGTAAGAAAATCAAGGCTCAAGAGGTTTGGTGAGGAATTGCATGGCAAATATATAAGACTTTTCTGTTATTGTTTAAATCTGTTTAAGAGATAACGTTTGAACAAAATTAACAATAACATAATGTGAATTTATAGCATATGGAAAAGTAAAATACCCCATAATCAGCTTAAAGGCCTGGAGAGGAGAAAGGGAGGTGAACTTCTACTTACCTGTGAGGTCCTTACTGTAGACAAAGTGGGGTAATATCACTGGAAGGTGGGCTGGCATCAGTTAAAGTACCCACTGTAAAATTAATAAAACAAGGTGTTACACCTAGAATCCAGAAAAAAAGAGTTATAAAATAGAAATACAAAAAATATCCAATTGAGCCAAAAGAAGGCAAGAAAAAAAACGAATAACAGATGGACAAATGGAAAACAAATAGGCAAAGTGAGAGTCCTAAACACAATCATATCAATAACCACATTAGGTGTAAATGGTCTAAAGATACCAATGAAAAGCCAGAGATCATCAGACTGGATAAAAGAGTAAGACAAACTGAATACCACCTGTAAGAAATGCACTTCCAATATAAAGACCCAAGCAGGTCGAAGAAAAAATTTTTTTTAAGATATACTAGCCTAATGCTTATGCAAAGAAAGCTGGAGTGGCCATATCAATATCAAGTATATTTCAAAACAAAGAAGGAAAGAACACCATTTCATAACAGTAAAGGGATCCAATCATCAAAATGACAAAACAATCCTAAACCTAATACAGGAGCTTCAAAATACATGAAGCAAAAACTGACAGAATTACAAGGAAAAGAGATCCTCTTAGTGGAGGGTCCTCAGTTGGAGGGTCTTTTACCCAGGAGTAGAGTCAGAGTTTTCAGTACCACTCTCAGTGTTGATGGAACACACAGACAATTATTCTGGATACAGAAGATTCAAAGAACACTGTTAGCCCACTTGTCTTAACTGATATTTAAAGAAGACTCCACCACCAACAGCAGAACACACATTCTTTTCAAGTGAACACAGAACGTGAATCAAAGTTCAATACATTCCGATCATGCAAAAAATGTACCAAATGGAGTTAAATCAGAAATCAATAAAAGAAAGATCTTGGGAAGGCCCCCAAATATGTGGAAACAGAATAGCACACTTTTAGATAATCCATGAACCAATGAAGAAACCAAAAGGGAAATTAGGAGGTCTTCTGGACTAAATGAACATGAAAAGATAACATATCAAAACTGCGGTGATGCTGCTATAAAGCAATGCAAGGAGGGGAATTTATGGGGCAGAAACCTATGCCAGGACCCTTCTGATCACAAAGAGGACTGAATCCAGGGCAGCAGGCAGACGGCAAGGCCAGCCAGCAGGA
>NW_006769874.1:2876092-2906612 GCF_000442215.2 Lipotes vexillifer
TCACACATCACGGCACACGGGGTCTCACCATCCACGGCAAGCGTGGCCATGATTAAAGGGGAGGGGTGAGGGACGGGGGGCAGGAGGCACGCGACGGGATCTGCTGCAGAATGGAAGTCCAGGCATGGGGAAGGTGGGTAAGAAGCGTCTGTACAAGCTGCCAGAAGTGAAGTGGGGAGCAGAGAGGATGAGCGGAGGAGAAATCACACGTAGATCGATAGTCGATTGGATTACGTCTGATGGCGAGTGAACGAGGTGGGGATGGAGACCAAGGGCACGGCTCCGGGTGGGAGGCGGTCAGACAGTCAAACAAGGAAGGACCCACCCAGGGGCCAGCGCCTGGGACAAAACGCTTGGTCTGGAGTCTGGAACGTGGAGCTGGAAACGCTGAGGGCTTCCGGCGGGAAGGCCCAGCAGCAGATGGAAGCTGGGTCTAAAGGGGATAAGAGGCCCAGAGACAGGAGTCTAAGGTGAGGGGAAGGACAAAGCACTCAGAAGCAGCACACAACGTACAGCCACCCGGAGAAAACCTGCACCAAGAAGACGGGGTTCACCCGGGGCCACCCAGCGCCCCAGCAAGCAGCACCCCAGGACCCCCATGACACGGCCAAGGCTTTGGGGGGGTAATCTCCTCCCTAGGGGGGCCTGCTGGGGACCTCCTGCAATTCTGAGGGCATCCAGGGAGAACCACCGACTCAAAGAGGAAAAGGACTCAACTTTAAAGAAAGACGCCAGGTGACAGCAAGCGGCCGCGGGGGCCACAGGTCTGACAGGAGCGACTGCTTCTGATGCCAAGTGATGCTGCTGCTTCAAAGTTTCAACTGCACCAAGTCAGACTAAACAGGCTCCAATTTCAAGAGTGTGCGTCTGCTGACATCAGTACATCTCTAACTAACCACAGACTGCTGTCTACTGAAAATGTCAAGCGGAATTTTTTTCTAACTGTTGTCATCAAGAATGAAAGGAGTCTGTAAGGATCTGTTTTTTCACAAGAGACAAAAAGATAGGAGAAGTGGTTCAAGTAGTTAGACGTGGTAGCAAAAGCCTTTTTCCTGTCAATGTAATTTTTAAGGACTGAGGTTAATTAAAATCTAAAATTTAAAATCTAAACCATGAGGATAAGGAAATCTATTTTCCAAGTTCACAGGTTGGCTTAACTTTGTGATCCTGCGGGGCAGGAGGGTAGGAGGAAGGTTTAAAAGGATAATCATCATTTCTCGAGCTCTCTCCTCAGAAGAACCGGGCCGGCACCAAAACTGGACCTACGTGACATTTAACCTCCATGACCAGCGGGCAGCGTCCCTCGTAACGGCTGTGCTCTCACTCCCAGGAGGCCCTTCCTTTCATCACTGCACCGGACGCTTTGTGGGTGATCTGCTCTTCCTCACCCTGGGAAACCTGCGGGCTCCACTGCAGGCACCCAACGCCTAAATACAGGTGGCGGCCCCTCCGCCGGGCTCTGGCCACGCTGCCCAGTGTAGACAGGGAGCGGCATCAGACGCGGCCAGACGGCTACACACCTGCACTCCTGTCTGACTCCAGCACGGAGGGCTCGGCTGGAACCCACCTGTCCTGGGCGTGGCCCTGACCAGACTCTCCCAGCTTCTGGAAAGTTCCTCTGGCCCCTGCTTCCCAGCCCCGTGGACACCCTGGCTTCTGCCTGTTTCCTAGCCTGGCTCTGGTGCCGCCACCAGTCCTGTGAGCTCTTGAAATACTCCCGGTAAATGAACGGATCAACCCAGTGTCACTTAAGTCAGCGCCAAGGCCACTGCTCGCAGCCGAGGCTGCAGACGCCGAGATGCGGACGGGCTGAAGGACACACACACTGTTGGTGCCCACGGAGGGGCTCAGGTCCACTCGTGTCACACACAGAGTCCCCGCTCCCGCCTACCACTTCCCAAAATGGGCACGTTTGAGAACTTCCTGACAAAAGTCAGACAGGTGAATGCATGGCCGTCTGTTGAAATCCAAGCGCAAACAAAACAGAAGGTAAGCCATTGTCTCAGACGCCCCCTTGACTGAAGGCGCAGTCCAGGAGGGCTGCTCCAGTTAGAGAAATTACAGCCAAGGTCAGGTCACTCAGCCTTACCGGGCTTCATGTGACCTCTGAGGTTTTAGAAGACTGCAGGTCTGGGAGATGGACCCTCACGTTGCTTGAACGGCACTGTATTTGTCCTGACATACTTTGCCTGTTGGCAGCTAAGAACTGGCAGAGAAATGCAGTGTTCCCTTCCCAACGAAATGTTAATTCTGTTTCACGTGTTTTTGCCTGGACTTTAAGGCCAATTCCTAAATGTAGAGCCTAACTTTCTTTGGTAAAATTTTCAACCAAAATGAAACTTTATCCTGAGTCAATCATCAGAAGACTGAATTTCAATGTTAGTTTCTCCACAATATTCAAAATATTCAAAACACCTCAGGCAATTGATACCCTATTCCGAGTTAGACAGAACACTGCCCGCCTCACCTATTACTTGTTTCATATTTTAAGGGGATCATTAAGTCCCATCTACCAAAAATACCTTCCCCAGATATTAAACATCTATGATATATGCAATGACTTCCTTCCTTCCTTTAGCAGTGGGTGCTGACCCCACGGACACTGGCAGGTCTGGGTCTGCACACAGAGGGGCCTCCTACCTCCTGTTATCGACCTGTTCCTAAAGAGCTGAGTGCTAAGAAATGAGTTTTGTAAACCAAGCACCAGTTCCTCATTAGCCGATATTATAAGTTCATTTTTTACCTTTATTATCAAGTTTTCTCCAACAGCCCAGTGTTTTGGTCTATGAATGATCACACGTTAAAAGGAACCCTTTGATCAATTAGGTAACAAAGAAAAGCATTTTGTAATGAACAGAAAATAGCACCACTTAATAAAGTCCTACTTTCGATTTCTAAAACTCTTGGGGTTAATTCTGGGAGCCAGCAGCCCGGGGCCCCTGAGAGGGCAGGGGTCAAGTCACCCGTGGGCTGGTGACCCTGGCACCTGCCAAAGTCACAGAGAGCAGGCGTCTCTCCTCCTGGACCCAGACTGCATTCTTATGGTGCTCCTGGCCCTCAAAACATGCTACATTCAAAGGAAAACACAGAACTATTCTGAGGATGACCACTCGTAAATTTTCACTGAACCACCGGGAAGGGAGGCCTCGTGCGCCCACCACGCGCGCGTCACATCCTGGGGACAGAGCTCTGCACGGGAGCCCTTCTCCCCACAACGCAGGTGATGAGACAGATGCGCAGGGCTGAGCGAGGGAGCACACCTTGACGAGGCCACGGCTCCAAGCCCACAGCCTAACCACGTTTATATAAAATGTCACTATTTTACTGTGATTGTTACACAAATTACAGAACATCTCTGAGCCCAAGTTCCTCAGATAGAAGAAACAGAAACAGCAGCGCTGCTCACCACTAACTTCTGCTGACGCTATTAGATCAACCGGCACTAACCAAATGCCCAGCTCAGAGCCTGGCAGTTAAAAAGCAGTTGAGGGGGGAGGGATAAGTCAGGAGCTTGGGGGTAACATACACACACTACGTCATGTAAGACAGATAACCTACAAGGACCTACTGTACAGCACAGGGAACTCTACTCAATATTCTATGATAACCTTTATGAGAAAAGAACCTTAAAAAAAAGAGTGGATATGTGTATATGTATAACTGAATCACTTTCCTGTACACCTGAAACTAACACAACATCGTACATCAACTACACTCCAATAAAATTTTTTAAAAATCAGTTGATAAATATCACTATTATTAGGTTTACCATCTGGTCCTCATCCTAGCACCTCTTCCTCTTTAGAGAGTGGTATCTAAGAAGCAAAATGAAACTGGAGAAACGTTTTCTAAAAAAAGATATCCGATTTCAGTTTGGAGAACTCAGAATGAACGTACCAGCCATGGTTTGTGCTTGACCATAAACGTGTGCGTTAACACAAAGTGTGGGAATTCAAACTGAGGACTCGATTCGAATGACAAAGCAATATTTAATATGCTTGCTTGGTTTCACTGAAAATTTTTTTAAAAGGCACACAGTGGCCCGGGCGGAGCAGCGCCTCAGACAAAGCGGGAACTGGAGGGAACTGGGCACGGCTGGGGCTGGGACTCCGTGGGGGCCTGCGCTGACCCGGTGGTCACCCGGGCCATCTGGAAGTGAATCAGGGCACGTCGGGCTGTGGCACTGCTCCTCGGGGGGCTGGGGATTCCTGGCATCAGTGGGAAAGGACCAGGGATGCCATGAGCCCTGGCGTGAGTGGACTGCTGTGCACATTTCAGGATTGTCCGCTGAGAAACCGACTGAATGCATTTTCCTACGAAAACAAGAAATCCAGGCACAGGGGGCTACAGCGTAAGGCACCCTGACAAGACTGTTTGTATGGGAGGGGACAGGGCGCGTTTTTATTTTGGTACCAAAAGCATTTAAACTTTAGGAGTAACGAAATAGGAATAAGGAAATTCCAAATAAGGAGATGTTAGGTTCTCCAGAGAAACGGAACGAACAGGACAGATATAGACTCATTACATACAAGGAGATTTATTCTAGAATGGGCTCACGTGGTTATGGCGACTGAGAAGTCCTAGGATCCACTGTCTGCAGGCTGGAGAACCAGGGGAGCTGGTGGTGTCATTCAGTCCAGGGTGGAGGCCTGAGGACCAGGCCTGAGATCTGAGGCATGAGAAGGTGGACGCCCACCTCAAGGGGAGAGAGGAGTTTATCCTTCCTTCACCTTTTTTGTTCTTTCCAGGCCCTGAGTAGTTTGGGCGAGGCCCCGCCCCACAGTGGGAAGGGCAGTCTTTACTCGGTTCACCAGCTCAAATGCTCATCTCTCCTGGAGACACCCTCCCAGACACACCCAGAAATGACGCTTTACCAGCTGTCTGGCATCCCTCACCAGGCGTTGACACATAAAACTAATTATCACAGGAGATGTCCTTACGTTCTTCCTAAATAGTTTTAGTTCTATGGCGACTTCTAGGTTAAAATGGAACCAGGCTCAGGGCTTCCCTGCTGGTGCAGTGGTTAAGAATCCACCTGTTAATGCAGGGGACACGGGTTCGAGCCCTGGTCCGGGAAGATCCCACATGCCGCAGAGCAACTAAGCCCGTGCGCCACAACTACTGAGCCTGCGCTCTAGAGCCCGCGAGCCACAACTGCTGAGCCTGCGAGCCACAACTACTGAGCCCGTGAGCCACAGCTACTGAAGCCCGCGTGCCTAGAGCCCGTGCTCTGCAACAAGAGAAGCCACCACAATGAGAAGCCTGCGCACTGCAATGAAGAGTAGCCCCTGCTCGCCACAACTAGAGAAAGCCCGCGCACAGCAACAAAGACCCAACGCAGCCAAAAATAAAATAAATAAATTTTTTTAAAAATAAAATAAAACGGAACCAGTCTCAGAATCCCAAATGGCGCCTCCACAGCAGTCTCCAACCAAAAAATAAATAAATAAAAGATGAAAATTATAACATCACAAACAAGCACCAGCCACAAACATTCGATTGCAAAAATCTGGAAAGTATTTTCCTATAACCACAAGACTAAAGGAGATGGATTGAGAAACAAATTTTGGCCTCCACATGTGCCACCCTCTGAAACAATGCAGTTGCCCTGGGCCGAACGAGACCTTAAGAAGCCCCCACCCGTGAGCTGCCTGGCTGGCCCCGGCTCAGCAATGTCAGGACACTCTTAGGACCTTCTCCCGACCAGCACGTCTTTTTCTATGTCAGTTTGAGGCTGCAACTACAACAATAAACTGGGCAACTTGAAAAAGAGACGATAAAGCAGAGGGCCAGTCTCTTCCAGGAGACGTCGACATACAGATTATGGGGCAGGGGTGCATAGAACAAGACAGCCATGGGCAGACTGAAAATGCAAATGCACCTATACCCGCTGAAATCAGTAAAGACATGAAGTTGGAAAATAAATGATGCCATGGCCACCGCCGTGGGAAACCCATTCTCATGATGCTGAGGAAGAGAACAGAGGACTTGATCATTTTCTCTCCCGGGAAAATAAGATCAAGATGGTTACTTTTCAATAATGCGTATTCCTGAGTAGAAACAAAAAGAGATGAATGATTTCACAATTCCTTATGAATTAATGCACCTTCGCAATAGCTGACGGGGTCTGAACGGTTTTCTTTCCTACGTATTCTTTGTTGTTTCATCTAAGATTTCGAGTCTTATTAAGAAGAGGAGGGGCTTCCCTGGTGGTCCAGTAGTTAAGACTCTGCGCTTCCACTGCTGAGGGAATGGGCTCGATCCCTGGTCGGGGAACTAAGGTCCCGCATGCTGTGTGGTGCAGCCGGAAAAAAAAGAAGTGGAACTGAGAGAAAACATAGAGTTCTTTCATGTCAGGTCCCACGTATGTTAAGCGTTTCTGTGTGGGATGTGGCACTGCATCTTGGGTGTAAAGGCAGAGTGGTGCCCCTGGCGGCTCTGGGGCTGTGATTCTGGCACAGTGACGTACCTTCCCAGCACCTATCCCAGGAGCGGAAGACTCCGTTCACTCTGTGTGGCCCTCTTTCACCCACACAGCACGCAGTGAATCGCAATCCCACAAAGGAAATATTAATGCCAGAAAGACCAGCAATGCAACCCAGGGTGGTGCTGGGACGCCATGGCAACGTGAGTTTTTGACGTGCCAAGAGGGCTTCATACAGAAGAAAATGATTTGTGTTCATTTTCATTTTCTTAAATTATCATCCAATCTATTAAAGGTTTAAATGTTAAAACCTAGTTTCCTTAAGTATTTAACTTAATATCTTATTTATTATATTTATAAATCTAGCAGATTTTAACAGTCACATGCAAAGTGGCCTTCAGTTTATGTTGAATCTACTCATGATGAACAGATTAAAATCCCTTACGCGATGATTTAATATAATTTAAATTGTCTTAAAATTGTCAAGATTCATTTCAAATTAAGATATTACCCTTTCTTGCATACTTTAAATGACAAAACTACAAAACCAAAATGCTCCCAAGTTCTTAATTCTCACAACTCTAAAAAACTAAACCGTGTAAGTATGGTGACTCTCAAGCCCTCCTAAAAATGAAAATGCTGCTCACAAACTTAGTGAAATTTTCTTATTTTTGTCAATTAAAAAGTCATGAGTCTAAGGCCAGTTCACACCTCAAATTAGAATCAGGTATTTTAATACATCAAAGTCCTTAAAACATTTACAAAAACCTTAAATACCACTTACCCTCAGATTATTCCTAAATTTGTGAAAAGCTATTAATAATGTGGGTTGGATGTACTTATCTCTACATTTAATTCTAAGCACTAAAGAAACACTTTCTGATCGGAAGGAAGTTGGGGTCTCATTCTGGGGGAGCCAGGCCACATGCAGACGTGCAGGTGAGCCCTTTTCATCGCCGCAACGATAGCGGGGTCCTCAAGCCTGCGCCCTGGAGGGCTCTGTGAGTCTGAGGTCAGGGCACAGCTGCTCCTGACTCCCCTGCCCTGTTTGCTGGCAGCTCACTTGCTCCTGACCTTCAGCGACCTTTGCTGTATTTAGTCTTCCCGAGGTGTGTTGCTGTCTCCCCACACTGCCGAGAACAGAGTCGAGCTACGCTCACACGCAACTCTTCGTGACCCCCTCAACCTGACCACGTGCTTCAATGCTGCTTCCCTCTGAGCTACTTTTCTGGTCTTTGTGGTCACAACGCACGCAGATCCAGCTCGACTCTCCTGCCTTCTCCTGATTCCACGCTCAAAGTCACAGGCACAAGGAACCCACAGGCAGCTTTCCCAGAGAATTTGGGGAAGAGCACAGCCTTCCAGAAAAGTCAACGAGTGAGGACCAGGTAGTGAAAAACCGAACTTTGAACCAGGACAAACACAAGGAGTAAGACAGAAATAAAACACAGACATTTCAGCACAAATGAGTAAAATCTAGACCACGCGACCCAGAGAGAAGACAGGGCTTAGAAACGGGGCGTTTTTCTCACCACATTGCAAGGACACAAGAAAACCCAGTGTGCCTGGTGCCTCCTGGTCTGGAAACACTTTTAGTAAATCATCTATTCTCTTTACGGAACACAGGTGTACTCATTCTCAGCCAATCCTGTGTGTTGTCTTTGAAAAGCAGGAAATCTGTCTGCCTGCAGAGGGAGACCAGGACCGGGAGGCCTGACCACTCAGCAGTGGTGGGAACAGCACAGCCGGGTAGCAAGTGTCTCCAGGAAGCTCCCCGAGCCTGCCCTCGGCTTCTCCAGACCGTCACAAGAGCAGCTCCTGTGCATTACGGGCACTTAGAAGGGACTTACGGAACCAAACTGACAAAACAATCATAAATATCACAAACTTTAAATTTAATTCCATTTAAAAATGCCATCATTTCACTAATTATTTTATAATTGACATGTACAGACTTTTTCCACATATAGACTTAGGTTCCTTTTCCTTGGAAGAGCTAAACCATAACTCTCAAAGTAACATGGCCCAATTAAAACAGGCGGATTTAAATTTCATCCTCATATTCTTTAGTAAATAAAATTTTTGAAAGAGAAAACAAGATAATAAAAAGCAAAACCAAATCTGGAAAAAGCATTGACTCTAATACAAAGGACAAAGTGTCAATTTTAAATTAAAAGCTAGAACAATCAGTAAGCAAAACTTTGGGCCCAAAAGATAAAGATATGAAGGATATAACAGGCAATTTAAAAATGAAAAGAAGGGCTTCCCTGGTGGTGCAGTGGTTGAGAGTCCGCCTGCCGATGCAGGGGACGCGGGTTCGTGCCCCGGTCCCGGAAGATCCCACATGCCGCGGAGCGGCTGGGCCCGTGAGCCATGGCCGCTGAGCCTGCGCATCCGGAGCCTGTGCTCTGCAACGGGAGAGGCCACAGCAGTGAGAGGCCCGCATACTGCAAAAAAAAAAAAAAAAGGAAACAAATACTCAACAGCATATGAGATAACGCATATTCTCCCTAATAGTCAAAGAAAGGCAAATCAAAATAATGGGATACTATTTCTTGATAATGAATTTAACAAGATAATGAAGGTATTAATAATCAAATGTGGTAAGGAAACAAAAAACTCTTCGAGAAATATTTGTCTATATTTATCAGAATCCTTTCAAAGTTTCGCTATTTTACTCAGCACTACTCCTAATAATCTTGAGAGGATGAATCTAGATACAGAAAGCCCTGTATACTCAAATATGTACATCAGAATATTACTTACAACACCAAAAACACCTTAAACGTCCACTATAAGAAGATAGTGATGTATCACTTTCTTAAAGTGAAACAATTTTTCAGATTTCCATTTCTCGACTTTCCCCTCTCTTTCTCCGGGTACTGCCAGGCTGCAGGGGAAGGACAGCTGTCCCAGCATCGGGCGCATGTCCCGTAACTACTCCTGGTTCTTCCCCCACCAGGTACTAAACCACGCTGCGCTCTGGACTCCACCTATATCTTGTCTCTTTGCATAAACTATTTGAGGTCTCCCATGTTTCTCCTCCGTGTTCTAGGGTAACATTAGTGACATGGTTAAATGCAACCCAGTAACGCTGGAAAGACCAAAGCAGAATTTTCCATAATAAACCCCACATGATACAGAAATGGGAAACTGAAAATGAATACCTACTAAACACCCTAAATATCCACTGTCAATAAGAAAGGGCTCTTATATTCTTTCATTAATGCCATCATTTCATTATTTTATCATTGACATCAGATGAAATTGGTGATTGTGATATTACTGTAAGATAAATTTGACGGCATAAGGCAAAGGTATATTTGTGACGCTCTGTTATACCTGCCTACGAATTTCATGCGCTTTTGTCCTCAGAGGAGAGCCGTGTGGAGCGGCTTTCCTCCGTGGCTCACCTACAAGTTCCCTGAGCGTCTTTCCTGCACTTCTCCCGGGTCTGCAGCCCTACCCCAGACCACGCTCTCACCCAGGGCGCCCGTCCCTCTACACCACGCTCCTCTGTCTTCTTTTGATCTCTGCTTTCAGTACCATGCATCTATTTTGCCAGAAATCACAGCTCTGCTTGGCTATCACCTCAGCAATGATAGATTAACTATGAACTCATTCCCACCTCAACAGTGAAGCATCTAAACGGATATATCTTTTCTTTTTTTCTTTTTTTTCCTCACTGCTGTGGCCTCTCCCGTCGCGGAGCACAGGCTCCGGACGCGCAGGCTCAGCGGCCATGGCTCACAGGGGCAGCCACTCCGTGGCATGTGGGATCTTCCGGGACCGGGGCACAAACCTGCATCCCCTGCATCGGCAGGCGGACTCTCAACCACTGCGCCACCAGGGAAGTCCTCTAAATGGATATATCTTAAGACAAATACACCAATGCCCTCCGCATGTCCAATAAGCCCAAAGCTGACAACCGCCCTCAGGAGCCACACTTGACCAGGCCCACGTGGCACAGCTGCGTTTCCCGGCAGGACCGTAGCAGCATCCTAACAGCCTCTCGGGTCCCAGCCACCCTGCGGAGGCCCTGCTCCTCCTGAGCTGGTAGGATTCCCCTTTCGTTTTCAGAGCCCGCCTCTTAGCCGCGTGCCTTGCTAATAATCATCCATTAGTACAAGTATAATCCTCTTCCAAAAGACTCGCAAGTCTTCCTTTGATAATTGAGCAAATGTCAGTGATGAAAAACACTACTTTTGAACCATATCTTGTAACTTACCCTGAGGGGCTCAAATCTTTCATTTTTGAAAGAGGATAATATCTCTCTCAATTAAAATTTATTTAAAAAAGAAAAAACTAGTCATGGGATCTGTCTCCTGCTTTCCCCAAAGTTATGTTATGTCCCTGAAATAAAGTCAGCACCATGCCAGCCACTTTGAATCAGCTCCTGAATGAGTCCCGGGAGCTCCACGTCACCCTCCTGACTGAGATGCAGGAGCTAATGCCCCCTTTGCCGACGCTCATGGACACAGCTGATCCTCATGAGGGCTGGACTTTCGAGTGCCCCAGCAGGCGTGCGGGGCTGGTGGGTCCCTCTCTCCACAGTCCAGCAAGAACAACCTTGGGCAGGGCTGGGCATCACCAGCCACGAGGGAGCGGCCAGTGCTGACCACACAACCAGGAAGAAGGGGCTTGCAGGATTTGGCTTAGAACTACAAGCATGTATTCAAATCCAGGGAAGTCACCTGAAATTCATGAGATGAAAAATAATAATAAACAAAATGAGGAAGGGGTTGGAGGGGGGAGGGCAGCCATTTTAGCTGTAGCATTAAATCTGCAAGATTCAGAGGAATTAGAGCCATGTACCTATCCCACTAATCTGTCACGTGTAACTTTTCCCTGTGGTAGTACACCCATGGCATTACTTGCTTTGTCTCTTGTGGAGAGGGGAACATTTATAAAGTGCCTACCACAAAGCCAGCCCCTGCATATTTTTACCCTCCTGCCCCTCCTAGGAGGTAAGTATCACCACCCAAGACGCAGACACCTCAGCCGTGGAAGGTGAACCTTCCAGGCCCCTCTCTGTTGGTCAGGAAACAGACCAAGCCACCCTCTATGCCTAAACATGCATTTTAAATGTTAATAGGCCTGGATTAGAACTCAGAGCGGTCGTTTTCTACAAGTAGAAATTTCAAATGGTTGTTTGATGGACCATTTAGTATATGTTTTAAAACCAAAGCTTGAGTCCAGTATTTCGTTCTATGGACACAATTTTAAACATAGTGTGAGGTGCACCAGAGATTCACTAAACAGGAGAATACTCCATACTGAAAAGGAAGCATGAGGATTCTAAGGTTCCCTGATCTCGGAAAAATGTTACTGAACCGATAGCACGTATCTTAAATCAGATAAATACGGTACTAAGAGACGAAGCCCGTTAAACACACGGCGAGTCCATTACTGAAGAGGGGCTCCTACTTTGCAGAGACCTTCTGACCATTGTGCTCAGACAAAACACCGGACTTTGGAACAATGAGGCTTTTTGCTAGAAATTTCTCTTACAAAGACACTTAGCACCGCATTACTTTATCATCATTCCTCCAATTTAATAGCAGTTCCACAAAAACAAGTGTGGCAGAGAGTATGAACGTTTGGAAACCTTCCTGCAGGTTCTGCGTGGCCTCGTGGTTTCCTGAGATGCTGAAGGCGAACGTCGGCTTCTCCAGCTGCCGCTCTTGGGTGGCAGCTCGTTGGGAGCCGGCGTCCCTAAGAAGCACCGGCCCTCCTTCCTCCCATTCTTTGCTTCTTTCATTCATGAAAATAACCTCGATGGCAATAGAGACCTACACAATGTTTTCTAACTGAAAATTTTCAAGTATTCAAAAAAGTTCCTCTGATCAGTTATTAAGCTAAAGGGTATTTTGAGGCCAACACTGAATTTTCAGTATTCCACCTGTCAATCACCACACCCAGCCCCCTGCCACACACCTTACTTGCCTCCTAGCCTAGCTCTTATCTTCTGGCTCTGTCACTCATGACCACTCCTCAGTATTACTGGCCTGTGCTACTGAAAGGCTTCAAAAAGGAATCCAACAGTGTCAAAAACCACACTAAAAATTTAAAATAGGTAATTGAAATGCATACTATGAATTAAGAAAAGCTGGGACACTACAGTATATGCAGCACAACCTCATTTTGGGGATGAGTGAAGCATAATCAAGTGTACATCCCAGTATTGTTTATAAGAGGATAGAAAAATTTAAACCTAAGTACCCATTAGCAGAGGATGCAAAGGCTAAATTAGGGTCAATGATGGATGGGGTACAAAGAAGACTTCAGGTGACAGCGATGGAAGCTCTGTAGTCAAGGACACAAGCTTCATTTATTCATTTTTCCAACACTTAATACAAATGGAAGGTAAACTATGTTGCCAGGCACCATAACACGCCCTGGATTGCAGCAATCCAGTGTCAGAGAAAGGAAGCAGGTACGGAAAACAGCATTGATGGTACAGTCCCACATAGTACACACACACACTCGCGTGTGCAATCACACAACAGTTGCACTCTCGGAATCAAAGCTTCAAACTTAAAGGGACAAAGTGAAATCAATATTCCCAAATACTCAAGTTTCATTAATATTTAACATTGCTTACATCTTTTACCAAAAAATCTCCCTCTGCATTTTTTTTTTTTTTGGCGGTACGCGGGCCTCTCACTGCTGTGGCCTCTCCCGTCGCGGAGCATAGGCTCCGGACGCGCAGGCTTAGCGGCCATGGCTCACGGGGCCAGCCACTCCGCGGCATGTGGGATCTTCCCGGACCAGGGCACGAACCCGCATCCCCTGCATCGGCAGGCAGACTCTCAACCACTGCGCCACCAGGGAAGCCCCTCCCTCTGCATTTTAATACAAGATCATTCACTTTTCTGGGTTGATTTGCAGTTGATGTTACTTTCTCTTAATCCTTTCTCCTAATTCAGATTCTTGAAATTTTGTGGAACTCCTTCTCCATCTAAATCCTTTTCATAAGAATTTCAAAATCATTTCCTTACTTGCCGTGTACTTGCTTTCTTCCTTCAATGTTCCTGTCTATGGATATCTCATTTTTTTATATTTCAGTTAGAGCAAACGTCCATCGGCACTGAATGACAAACACTTTCACTGTAAAAGAAAACACCCTCGATTTCTCTTTCTCCCCAGTAAAGGCCTACTTCTAAGTTCATCTCCCTGCGCTCGATGAAAGCTGGCATGTAATCTTTAATATTACAAAATTTCACCAAAATACAGGCTGGCAGATAGGAAAGCTATGATGTGAGATCTGTATGAAACAGAGGAGACCATACCTGGGCAGCGGCTGGGCTGAAGGCCATGGCCGTGACCGTGTCCATGCGTCCTGACAGTCTGCAGCAGAAAGTGCTGGAGCTGGTTTTGTACACATACGCCTAGAAGACAGAACGCACAGGTGTTCCGTATTGCAGACTCAGATGATCCACAAGGAACCGTGCACAGCTGAAGTATGTTCGCCAGCTGATCAGGCATCAGAGCAGCAGCTGGTCGACAAAATGCCACCTAAGCCACGGAAGTAACTTCATGAAATGTGCTTTTCTCTTTTCCCTTTTAGAAAGTGGATCATCTTCACGAATTTACTTCATACTTTCTATTTTCTGTCATAAGCTTCCACAATACCCTGTGAACAGTTTTAAATATATGCTCACTAGGTGGATAGACCTAGAGTCTGTCATAGAGTGAAGAAAGAAAGAGAAAAACAAATACCGTATGCTAACACATGTCTATGGAATCTAAAAAAAAAAAAATGGTTCTGAAGAAACTAGGGGCAGGACAGGAATAAAGATGCAGGTGTACAGAACAGACTTGAGGACACGGGGAGGGGGAAGGGTAAGCTGGGACGTAGTGAGAGAGTGGCAGGGACATATATACACAACCAAACGTAAAATAGATAGCTAGTGGGAAGCAGCCGCAGAGCACAGGGAGATCAGCTCAGTGATTTGTGACCACCTAGAGGGGTGGGATAGGGAGGGTGGGAGGGAGATGCAAGAGGGAAGAGATATGGGAACATATGTATATGTATAACTGATTCACTTTGTTATAAAGCAGAAACTAACACACCTTTGTAAAGCAATTATACTCCAATAAAGATGTTTTTAAAAAAACACTATTTAAACCTTTACATATTTGTTAGCTTTTCAATTCAAATTAGCTGTCTTGTGTTACATATTTACATCATAAAAAAATGCAAATGCAAAATCTCATTCAGACACAGAAAAAAAGAGTAATAGCCAATCACATTTTTTAAATATATAAGGAAAAAACATCTGCTATGATTCTTAAAAATATCAATAAATCATAAAAACGATTTACATACTTTCATTCTAAAAATAAGCCATTTAATGATATAAAACATAATTCAAAAATATGAAAATATGGCCCTCACTTTTTTGTGAACTGGATGATAAAATGAGTTAAATTCTGCTTGTCCAACACAAGGAGACAGCTACAGGGGTAACTCTCAGAAGAGGTCATTACAATGTAGCAGGATGCTTGCAAAAGGGCATCACTGATGCATGATAAATGTGGCTACACTTGTCAGTAAGCTTAGAAGAAATTAGAAGCGACCTATTTTCTATTTTACTGGAAACAGGACATTTGGGCCAATTGTGATTTGTGCTTCCCCTGAATTTGGACTTGCAGGATGACAGCCCTTACAGGGCTGTGGTTAGTTGGAACCCTTTGATGTACACTGCGTAACTGAACAGAAATTTAAGAGAAGTTTAAGAAAACAAGCTATTAAAACATGGTGTAAACCTCCGTAACCTTAAACTCCTGTCCTTTCATTCCATCGTATACCATTCAGATGCTTATTTTCAGGAAGTAAAACCAGTTATTTTCCCATGAAAACCCCTCAGAACTGTTTTTCCCAACCTAACACCTCTCACCCAAGAGCACACCACGGTGAGTCCTGGAATACCACACTCGGCACTGAAAGACCCAGGGGTCTGCGGTGACTTGGGCCCCTGTCCAGTCCCTGTGTGAGCAGCTGCCCAGCACAGACGACATCCTTAGCCATTTCCTAAAGCAAATGCACTGAAACTCCTAACGAAAAGACATGCGGTTTTCAGAGAGAGGAATTCTCCCCACGCTGGCATCCCAGACGGTCACTCATGGCCCAGGAGGGAGCATCTGGAAGGAAACTTCCCAGGACCCCTGTAAGGTCACCCCCCTGTAGGGGCACTGGCTCAGAGAGGCGCCCACTGTGAGGGGGCCTCACAGCACTGTGTGAAGACAGGTCTAGTCACGGCCCACCTCCTGCCTGGTCTGCCCCCATGCACTCCCTGCATCGCCCCGTGGCTCTCTGGTCCAGACATGGCCACAGAGCCAGGGACCGGGAGGACAGGGGCCACGGCAGACACTGGGCAGAGCATGTGGAATCTGGAGGATGGTCTCCCAGAGCTGCTTTGCTCTCTCCCGAGGGAACGAGGGACCCTCAGACTGCAACTGCAGGACCCACCCAGCACGGGGGACCTGGGAACACCCCCCGACAGAGGGGAACCTCAGAGGCTGGTGCTGGGTCCCTGAGCAGGAGCCTGGCTGGGGCTGCCGCCAGGGTCACCAGGTGCCTGCTCTTGGGAGCATGAGGAAGGAGCTAAGTGCAAAGCCCCTTCACCCTCCTGCAGCCCATTCCCGACCCCGGCCCCATCCCCCAACACGCAGAGCCGCACCCAGAGGCTGAGCTGGGCCCCTGGCGGCACAACTGAGCCATTTCCAACGTCCGCGTAGACAAGGGGATGCCCAGCACCCACACGCGTGCACTCGGGTGCTGTGAGGGCACCGGCCTCCTCCTCAACCCCTCCTGATGGCCCCCCGCCCAGAACAAAACCCTATGTGACCAAGGCCCATGAGCCCAAGGGACTGACCCCTGCCCAGGTCAGCGCCCCCAGTCCAACCCCGCTCCTCCGTGACCCCGCTTCCCAAGAGCTGCTCCCCCATCAACCTGGCTCCCTTCCCCACATCACACACCTGCGGCTCAGGTTACCTGTCAGGGAGGGTCCCCCAAGGGGCTCAGGCTCAGGGTGTCTGACCTGCATTGAACCCACTTGCTTCTTTCTTTGTAAGACTACAAAATTGTCAGGACGTTGCTGTGTCATTCACTCATGTGCCCCTGTACTTGGAACAGTGCCAGATACCAGTGGTTGCCAATAGGTACGATACAACGAAAGGGATTCATTCGTAGGTAGATTATTATACATGTGCACACATGTGCACACACGTGCAGGCATATGCATATGTATATACACACATGTACATATACACAAAGGTGCATGTGCTTATGTACACATAAAGCCTGCACATGTATGTGCACATGCATGTGTGCATGTGTGTACGTGTGTGTTACATGGATATACACATATGTACCCACACACTGGCTTTAAGGCAGGAGTTGTTGAAATAAACACTGACAGAGTATAAACCACCCTGGGTTATTTTGACTGAATTTTTTAGAGAGAGAAGAGAAGCACTTGGAAAACCAGATCTTGACAAAACTTAATCTCCTCAACGTTTCATGTAAAATCCACTATTACTCATTATTTTTGTCAGAGCTGTAAAAACAGGGAGCCTTTAAAAGAAATAAGTCACTTCTTAAGGTGCATCTCCTCGAAAGGGCACTGCAGGGTAAGTCGTGCAGGAAGAGGCTCCCGGCGCCCGGCCCTGGTCTCTGCGGGTCCGCCGGCTGTTCCTGCCCTTCTCCCGAGGTGACCCGGCGGGCTCTGCTCGGAACCGAGCTGCGCCCGAGCCCCCACTGGAGAAAGCAGCGCATGGCCCGACCCGGGCGCAAGGAGAGCTCTGCTCCGCTAGGGCCGGGAAGAGCGCCACCGGCGCGTGCGGGACAGGCGCGCTGAGCGCTGCGAACCCGCGCCCGCCGCCCAGGGACGGGAGGTGCGCGTCGTAGCGACCCCTCCGGTGGAAGTGACACCAGATCCATGCCGAGCCGGCCCCGGCAGAGTGGGGCGAGACACAGGAGCTCGGCTTCCCGCGTAGGACACCCAGCCGCCTTCATCTAAGAGAGCAGCTCACCAAGACCACACCCACGGCCCAGGCCACGGGGTCCCTCCTGCCTGAGGCGAGGCCCCCGACGGCTCAGCTGGGCGCTAAGAAGCAGGTGGCGTCCCAGCGTGGTTAAACACTGCGCCATGGACCAAGGAGTTTAACGTGAACGAACAGTGTTTGGGAAAAAAGGCAATTTAGAAGAGCAAAAAAATGTATTTAAAATGCCAAAATGCCAAAACATAAAACGTTCACAGGGTGTTAAAGGGGCTTGACTGACCCCTGCTGAGGTTCCAGCAGAAACAGACTCACAGGCTGCCTTACGTCAGGGCCGTGGAGAACCTGAGGCAGGATAGACCCTCCCAGTGCCCCGTGGGCAAACAGAAACGGGTCTCCGCACCATGCAGATGGGCCCTTTAAACTACCCGCGGCAGCCCTCTGGGCTCTGACTACGCAAGGCATTTTTGAGCGCCAACTGTATGCCAGCCAGGTACGGCTCTGTCCTCAAGGAGGTCGGAGTCTCAGGATCTCACGGGGAGGGTGCGTCACACACCGTCCCCCGGCACAGAGAGTTTTAAGGAGGCACGGCCGCTGGGCAAAGGCAGGCCCCGATTTCAACCAGACAGGCCAGGGCGGCCTCGTGGGGCGGAGATGGGGCCAGTCTTGACACAGAAGCAGGAGTTTGCCGCTGGTCCAGGCCACGGAGGCAGGTGGTGGGAGGTGCAGTCTGGCCATCCGCCAAGACCTCCCGGGGGAGTGCTGTAGACGTGGAGCATGTGAGCTCATCTGTGTTCTAGAAACAGCTCCCCGAGGCTGGACGGGAAGAAGCCGGCGTGGGGACCCTCAACCAGCGGCCTTCCACCAGGGTTAAGAGCATGAGCTCTGTGGCCAGCCAGTGCCTGAGGTCACACTCACGGCCCACAGGTCTCGGGACTTGCCAACGCCAGGGTCTCAGCCGCCTCGTCTGTGGACTAGGATTCCTGTGAGGACACCACGCCGGAACACGTGGCGCATAGGAACCCTCGCTGAGCTGTATTTATCACCATCTGCACCCAAGAGGGGACAGGGAAACATCCGGGCTTTGCCCTTCTTCTGTCCTGGTCAGTGCCCCTGGGGCACCTAAAACTCCCCAGGGCTTGGTGCATCTCACAGCAGCGCCCATGGTGCAAGAGAACGGCCTGGGCCCAGCACTTCGGGCCCCCCTCGGATGCCCGGCCCGAGACCAGAGGGTCCACACCCACACCTGAGGACAGCAGGCAGGGAGGAGACAAGAGCAGTGGCAAGAGTCTGCCTGCAAAGTTGATTCCAACTCGGAAGCAGCTGGGACCTCGAGGAATTGAAAGCCAGACATTGAAATGGTGGTGTGTGTTTTAGCAGCAGGGTGGTTGGGGAAGAGCCCGGTGCAGACGGGCTGCCTGGAGTGGCAGGAGACGTGGCCTCTGGGACAGGAAGGCTGACAGAGGGCTGGGCCGCACACCCCTGTACCTCCCTTCTGAGGGGCTGCACTCACCGCGGTAACACACGTCAACCCTCTCCCGGGATTTTAAATACGAGTCAGTCTGGGAACAGACAGAGGCCTGGGGAGACCCGGGGGCCAGTCCAGACCCTCCAATGAGGGTTGAGTGAGTTCAGTCAACCTGCTTCTCTAGTTTATGTGCCTTCAAAGTCCCCGTAAAATCAAGCTCTGTCTAACAACAGGAAGGACGTGGGATTCCAGCCAAACGCAGCCTTCTCTCATCTTCCAAACAGAATAAATGTCCCACTCCTCATTGCTCTGCGGCGCCCTTTCCTCTCATTTTACGATGCTTAAAGAGTCAGCTTTGTATAAATGTTATTCACACCCACATCTACCACCTCCTAGGCGGCAATTTCTTTGAAAGCAGAAATCATTTCTAGTTCAGCTTCTGACCTTCTGCTGCAGGAAGCAAAACTCTGTGCATTTCTCCTTAAAATCGTGGGAACAAACAAATTGTGTGAAATTAGTTGCACACGAAGATTAAAAGTTTTCTAAGGCAATGTCCACCAGCCTTCACAAATTTCTATTTTAAAAATGGCTTCCATTTAATGACTTTAGCACATGCTAAGAAATTCACATGCATTATCTTATTTAATCCTTATAACAGAGAAAAGTATTCTATGCAAAAGGTTAAAATATCTTCTTTTATGAAATGGAAACAGAGGAAGATGTCAGACAAAACAGCATCACATTACTTTTCAAAATGAAATAACTTCTCTGAAAATATGAGAAAAACTGGTTACCTAAGTTGAAAAGAATTGTCTTTACCATCATTTTAAAGCCAGGGCTTTATTTTTATGTTATAAGTAAAAGAGCATCTAAAACTCCAAAATTATATATTTCATTTTTAACTTAAACAGCTGAAACAAATTTGGGAACCAAACTGAAAAAAAATCTCACACTAAGCTCTAATGTGCCAAGTTTCAATCAAGTCTTTATGACTCTGTGATAAACTCCAGAAAGAAATAAAGATTAGAACATGCAAAAAAAAAATTTATAATGGAAATGCTGACAAGCCATTTTCCACACGCAGAAAATGATGACGGTGATGACGACAGTGATGATGATGATAGCTTTGAAATGGCCACCTTTAATAAGAGTCACGTACAATAAATTCAAAAGTTAAATGAGCAAAAAAATCTTTTTCTAATACTGTAACTCAGAATACTTCAGAGACAGCAAGTGTCCGACAGCATGGAAACAAGTATGTTTTAAATGTAACACTTAACAGCATTAAAGGAACATCACATGTGAGATTCCTTTTTATCTTCAGGACTGAAACATTTTAACTGAAGAATGGCAATATTTGGTAAATTTAGTCAATTCTTACTGCATTATATTAACTAAAGACTCTAAGAAACTCTGCAAAAACTGATCAAATATACAACCTATGTAACATTTCAAGAGAGACACTTGGATGTTAGAAATATGTATCTTTAAGATAAATTTTATGTACTGCATTTTGAGAATAGTACATTAAACGTTCTAAATGTTATTCGTCAAACTGTAACCCCTAGAGTCTGTGTGCAGACTGGTCTTTCCAAGAAACCCATTGCCCTCAGCACGTACATCTCATTTCCTGTAAGGGACTGTATCCTTTGCTTTCTGTTGGTAACAGTCAGTTGTGACTCAGGTCAGCAGATTCCAGGGATGGACAGCCATCCCGGGGGCACAGGACCCGCGTCTGGAGGTGAATGCCTCTGCCCTTTAAGATTCTGCACCAAGAACAGCCTGCCAATAGCTCACTGAGTTGCACTTTAATTTTTTAAAAAAACACAACAACTAAGAAATTAGGTGGGTATTAGCCTAGCAATCATTTTAAATACGTGACTCAATTCTCAAATTCATTTTAAAAGCCCAGAAATACATAAGGTCTAATAATCAACCTGAAAGCCGACCTTGGCAGATCTTACCCTGAAATGAGCAGCATTAAGATCACGGTTCCCAAACACAAACCCCATTCCCGCCACGAAAGACACCCCTTCCCATCACAGCCCTCCCGGGAGACACGCCCGGAGAACAGCGGTGTCACCACACACGGCCACCAGCGCGCACTGCGGTTGTGAAGTCTGCATTTTAGTCGCCTCGTGAAGTCACGAAGTTCTTCAAAGGGATGCCTTCATTCCTCGGGGAACCTACTGCACAGGGTTTAAAATATCTTTGTTCTGTTCTTTACACAGTAAGATCCTGTTCAAAAGAAGGAAGATGCAGAAAAATAATCTTTACTTCAACAACTCTCAGCAAGCGGACAGCACTATACAAACCGGGAAAACCTCCTCCTAGCGTAATTGAAAACGTCCTCATCAATTAGCCTCCAAGGGTAAAACTCGGGGCAACATCAAGCTAGAATCCTATCTGGGCCTTCAGAGCTCTCATCCAAAAGCACGTGCCCACAGTGAGGAGAGGGTGCTTGGCCCCAGTAGAGGGGGCCCCTCGTCCCAGGCAGCCTCCCCGGCCGCTTGCCCGGCCCACGTCCCGAAGCTCTGCCTCTGGGCCACGCGTAGGAGCCATCCAGACTGAGCTCCCAGGACACGGACGTGGAGCCCCAGGCCTGCCCCCCAAATCGGGGGTCCCCCGCTGCACCCTGACACAGCCTGACTCTGGGTCCAGCACATCCAGCTCCCACTCACTGAGAAGGACGCTGGAACAAAGTCCGTTCGAGAGAGTTCAGCCCCGCGGTCCAGAATCTGTGTTCTGTCCCCATGCACACCAGTTACAAAAGCTCACAGATTATCAGACTGTGCCTGCCCTATTACACAGAAACTTAAAGTAAACCTGGAATAACATATTGAAACTGTGGATAAGAGAGTCCTTTTAGGGCTTCCCTGGTGGTGCAGTGGTTGAGAGTCCGCCTGCCGATGCAGGGGACGCCGGTTCGTGCCCCGGTCTAATGAGCAGCATTAAGATCACGGTTCCCAAACACAAACCCCATTCCCGCCACGAAAGACACCCCTTCCCATCACAGCCCTCCCGGGAGACACGCCCGGAGAACAGCGGTGTCACCACACACGGCCACCAGCGCGCACTGCGGTTGTGAAGTCTGCATTTTAGTCGCCTCGTGAAGTCACGAAGTTCTTCAAAGGGATGCCTTCATTCCTCGGGGAACCTACTGCACAGGGTTTAAAATATCTTTGTTCTGTTCTTTACACAGTAAGATCCTGTTCAAAAGAAGGAAGATGCAGAAAAATAATCTTTACTTCAACAACTCTCAGCAAGCGGACAGCACTATACAAACCGGGAAAACCTCCTCCTAGCGTAATTGAAAACGTCCTCATCAATTAGCCTCCAAGGGTAAAACTCGGGGCAACATCAAGCTAGAATCCTATCTGGGCCTTCAGAGCTCTCATCCAAAAGCACGTGCCCACAGTGAGGAGAGGGTGCTTGGCCCCAGTAGAGGGGGCCCCTCGTCCCAGGCAGCCTCCCCGGCCGCTTGCCCGGCCCACGTCCCGAAGCTCTGCCTCTGGGCCACGCGTAGGAGCCATCCAGACTGAGCTCCCAGGACACGGACGTGGAGCCCCAGGCCTGCCCCCCAAATCGGGGGTCCCCCGCTGCACCCTGACACAGCCTGACTCTGGGTCCAGCACATCCAGCTCCCACTCACTGAGAAGGACGCTGGAACAAAGTCCGTTCGAGAGAGTTCAGCCCCGCGGTCCAGAATCTGTGTTCTGTCCCCATGCACACCAGTTACAAAAGCTCACAGATTATCAGACTGTGCCTGCCCTATTACACAGAAACTTAAAGTAAACCTGGAATAACATATTGAAACTGTGGATAAGAGAGTCCTTTTAGGGCTTCCCTGGTGGTGCAGTGGTTGAGAGTCCGCCTGCCGATGCAGGGGACGCCGGTTCGTGCCCCGGTCTGGGAAGATCCCACGTGCCGTGGAGCGGCTGGGCCCGTGAGCCATGGCCGCTGAGCCTGCGTGTCCGGAGCCTGTGCTCCGCAACGGGAGAGGCCACAACAGTGAGAGGCCCGCCTACCGCAAAAAAAAAAAAACAGTAAAAAAAAGAGAGTCCTTTTAAGCAACGTGGTAAGACTTCACTGACATAAAGAGGATACCCTTGAATCATCATGCAGATTTCAGAAGGCATTATACCTTAAACCCTTAATTTAGAAAAGCCATTCCAAATATACCAAAAATCAAAATTGTAGCTGTAGTCCTACAAACAAAAGTTTTGTTCACAAGTCTCTTAGTTGTTCTTTTGGGTAACAAAGTGTCTTCTGAACTAAACTGTGAGGCAATGAATTCATTGAAGGGGCCACCTCCTCAATTCCCCGATTTTCAACCCTCAGCTGTGAGTATTTTTAAACACATCCTCTGTAGAGACAGACTAGCTACATCCTACAGAGAGAACCTGGCTGCTTCGCATTCCCGCAGCATCTCCATGGCTGTCACCCAGTCCACCTAGCGCTTGAAACACCCAAACGCTCCACCACGTTATAAGTGAAAATGGATTACCAGTAAAATCAAAAACTGGGCCCATAAACTAATCAAAGACAAAAGTGTAAACATTAACATTCGATACAGAATTAAAATGTCTTCTAATGTCAAACATCAAGGCTTAGAAGAATTTCATGCCCAGTTAAAACTACCGTTGAACCTGGCAGCAAACTGGCTGCATCGTACCTTTGCATCTGCTAAACACTTTAAACAAAGTTGACAAAGGCTGTGCACTGTCAAAAACTCACTCGCTTTCCTTTGACAAATTTGGTGGACGGGACGAGAATGGGCTCCCGCCGTGATGGCGGTGCTGCAGCCGCAGTGAGGTCGAAACCTCCAGGGTCCTGCTCCAGCCAGCAGCAACCACGAGGCCTGTGACTCGGTTGGGAACTCCTTCCAACCAGAGACGCACAGATGGATGATTAGGTACGATTCTGAGGCCCTACAGGAGAGGCCCGACCACAGCCCCTCCCCTAGCTGATCCCAGGCAACTGGCCGGAGCCAGTGGGCGCACTGCTCAAACGGTGGGGAGACCCGGGCGGTATGGATTTCCAGGTGGGAAACCAAGAGTCTACTTAGAGGTAAGTGAGGCTGCAGATGTCAGACACCCCATAACAGAGGTGGAATGGCCATCCGGCATGTAGGTACTGAGCTGGAAGACAGGTCTGAGCCAGAGGTTAGACGGCGAGGCCGTGGGCGGGAGAGACCCCAGGCACAGGCTGCACATGTGAAGGACAAGCCCTCGACACAGCACGTGGTGGGTAAACTTCATCAATGTGGCATAGGAGGGACAATGTACCAACGACCCAACCTTCAATGTTTAGCCCAGAGCACTGTCTTAAAAAGTATATGTGGGAGAGCTTCCCTGATGGCGCAGTGGTTAAGAACCCGCCTGCCAATGCAGGGGACACGGGTTCGAGCCCGGGTCCGGGATGCGGAGCAATGAAGCTCTACTGAGCCTGCGCTCTAGAGCCCGCGAGCCACAACTACTGAGCCCACGTGCCACAACAACTGAGCCCATGTGCCTAGAGCCCGCGCTCCAAGACAAGAGAAGCCACTGCAGTGAGAGGCCCCCGCTCGCCACAACTAGAGAAAGCCCACGCACAGCAACGAAGACCCAATGCAGCCAAAGATAAATAAATAAAATAAAATAAATTTTTAAAGAAAGTATATGTGGCAGAAAAGTATAGAGTAGAAAGAGTGCTAGATTCAATAATAAACCCCATGCTATTGACACCAAAATATGCAGAAATCCTCACTCAAGGCCAGAATAATCAGAGTGACACATTTCTGCTCGGTGTTTTTTGTTTGGGTGGTTTGGGGTTTTCTTTTAGCAAAAGGTTCTAGCATAAAAATGTCACATTTCTAACCAAAATATACTAGAACCTGTAACACCCTGTATCAGTCCTGAAATTTCAAGTATAACACTTTTCAAGGTCTAAGAATCTGACTTAGACCTTTGAATAAGTTAAAAGTTTATAAAATGAGTGTCTGAAGCTCAGAGCTTTGCTTCTAAATAAATTAAAATCAGTGCTCTTTAAGTTAAAATGATGACGTTAGCCACAAAAGCTCAAAACTTAAAGTTTGGGAATCAATTTCCTATTCAGCAGCAACTGCTATAATTTTTGCCATCTTCCACATGAGATGGGGTAAACTGTTCAATTCATCACAGGACGCACATACTAAGTAAGTGTAGCAGTTTACTTTTTAAATGTACTAAATTACTATGTTATTTAATAGGCCAGAAGCATCAGGTCATATCACCCTGCTGTATGTCATATGCTCCATTGTCTCCAGTTTTATTTTTCCTTCAAGGCTCTTCTCACTACCGGGATGAAGCCATCACACAAAGGACCATGAGGTCCCCGAGCTCCCGGCGCGCAGCCTGAGCCTGGGGCTTGGACCATCAGCACATGCTTTTGCTGGAAGGGCGATGGTGAGGACGTGATGGGAGGACAGCAGGAGAAAGGGTACAGGAATAAACATCATTCACTGCTGATAAGCTAGTAATCTTCTGCTGCATCTGTCATGGGGAGCCTGAAAACAGGTGTGCACCTGCTCTTCTGTTTACACCTGAAGAGAATGAAATATGATCCATCATTCTGTTTCCCTTTCACTACAACTCAAGATTCTACCTTTAAAAACCTTGAAAATAAAAAAAAAAAAAGTTTTCATGCCACTTAATAATATTTTACTAACACTAAAGGAATAAGCGCAGCCGTAAGCACGAAACGCGCGTCACACGCGACCCCTCCATCAAACCACAAGGACACCTGGAGGCGCAGCAAATACAGAGCAGGGATGGGAAGCGAGCACGCTGGTCTCGGGAAGAGGAAAGGCGGGGAACGGGGCTCGGAGGGGAGGCCTCCAATTTTCTCTGCAAGGTTTCGTTTCCTCAACAAGTTTTGAAAACAAAGACAGTAAAGCATTAATATCTGCCAAAGTCAGGTATGGCCAGGCAGGTGTTTAGTAGCCCACACAAATGTACATCTGTGGATATATATGAAATGTTCCGTAATTTCCACTTATTATAAACAGTAACGGTTCTACATACGAAATGAGTTAAATGTGTTGCTGAACCAGGGTGATGACCCCCTTTCCTGAGCCCCGGCCACTGGCAAGATCACCCCAAGCCCAGGGGCGGCCCTACAGGGAAGCTCCGCATGTGGAGAAGGGGGGTTTCTGGTAACAGGAGGCTATTATCACGTTTTGGATGTGGCATTTGTAAATGTAAACGCTTTATTTACACATAACTCCTTGTTGAAATGCGGCACCCCGAGTCCAGAGAGGACAGGCCCGAGAGGAGACGACTGCCTTCATATGGCGCCTTTGCTGGTGTCAGTGTGATGCTCGAGCAGCTGAAACTCAAGGCCGAGGACGACAAAATAAACGCGTCTCTGTAATAAAACTGCACAGACTGTACGGGCTTAGGAAATGTGTGTTTTGCCCTGCAATGAAAATCAGTAATGATTACTAACAAAATAAATGTCAATAAAAACTCTACTGCTCTAAATATGAAATCCTTTCATCTTAACACCAAACATCTATTTATTCTAAATGTATAGAATGTACTTTGTTAGAACCAGCTTAGTTTTTGGTTCTTCCTCCTGACTTTCTAAAAGATGTCACATGACTAAATTTAAATTTTACTATAATGAGTGTTTTGAATTCTGGCCGTTTAAAAACTCTAAAATAACTGGGCAGTAAACATATTCAAGCCAAAATTCTAAACCTGTTTTAAAGCATAGCACTGAGGTGTCTGCTGCCTCATTGCACAGCCCATGTCACAGGGTAGAAGCTGATAGGACTAAGGGCCTAAAACAAACTCCCTCTCTCTTCACTGCTGCCGAGCGCCTCACCCCGCAGAGGCCTGGGAATTAACCAACTTTCCCTTCCTGATTAGTTTACCCAGGATTCAGTCCCTTTTTACAAGACTCATAGAAAATAAATGCTAACCGCTTTCTTGAAAATATGTTTTTTGCCGGCACATGGTCTGATGAATCGAAGCCGCGTCTCCTGTCATCACCTAATTTCCTGTCGTCTCTCTGTCCCCCTTTCCCATTCTATCTCCAAATAACCTCCTATAAGTTCACTGAAACAAGGCATTTTTTTCCCCAGAAGGTACTTCCGCCACATAGTATCCCTTGGGCATATTTTCATCTGTACTATAAAATCACATTGAATTTATATTTAAATTATTCCAGTATTTTAGTATCAATCACTGTCATTTTTAGGCCACACAAACGAAAGGCTTATTTAACTGTGTGTACATATGTGCACACATGCATGTACTTGTGTGCTGTGCGCGCATGCATGTCACGTATGTGTACACACGCACGCACACCACGCACGCACACACAGAAGAAAGTCCTGAACCATCGATCAGTGTCACTGTGCTGCCCAGCTGCCCAGCCTCCTGGTTAGGGTAGGAGACGGGGACCCTGGAGAAGCTCTGCTCGGACAGCGGACTGCCCGACAGTCTCCCTGGGGTCACCATTACCAGACGCAGTGCCAGCTCTGTCCTGCGGACCGACCACACCTTCAGCGTGCGTCCCAGGAGGCGGACAGTGCTCACTGCTCTGTCGTGACCTGACGGGGACAGAGCAGGAAGGAAGGACCGAGTGCCTTCATCCAAAACACCAGAACCGCACCTCCTCCAGGAAGAAGTAAGGCTGGAAGCCAGAGGCATTTCCGAGCCAAGCGACACACGGGGCAACCAACGCCCAAGGAGGGGGATTTTACTTCATTTAAAGGCTAAATATGGTTTCTGAAGGTGTTGAACTGTGACGTAACCAGCAATTACAGCATCAGAATAATTAAACTTGCAGATAACGGACCGGTTATCACTTGGTGCATCCATCCCCTCCTTTTACAGGAAAGTAAGCGTCTGCTCAGGAAGGGACAGGCAGTACTGCCCAGGTCATGCAGCTGACCAGCGCGACGGCCGTCCAGACGAGGGGTCCCGCGCCCCGTCGGCCCCAGCGCTGGGCTGCCCGGCCAGTCAGCTCCGTCCTCATGAAGCGGCGGGAAGCGCTGTGGCTTCTATCTGAGCCCCGTCCCGCCCCGCCCTAGTGACCACCTCGAAAGGCCTTCGCAGCGGCGGCGGGGAGGGGCACCCTTAAAGTCAGCCCCAGACGCTGCCACCGCCTGCCACGCTGAGGAGCCCGTGCGGCGAGAGGCTTCTTGGAGGTGGGTTCTTGGAGTCTGGGAAATGAAAACTGCGGTCCTGCAAGAAGTGGTGCGAAACGGAAGGAGGGCAGGGCTGGGCTGCCCACTAGACTCCGGCGGGTGCACGGGCGGGCGACGGGGAGACACTCGCACCAGAAAACCAGCGATGCTCCCTGTCCTCAGCAAAGCTGCGCTTCTGAGCCACTGCCACGCGCTGGGAAGGGCTCCAGCCCCACGTCCTGGGCGCCGAGATCCTGGGCGATCCAAGGCCTCAGGTCTCCCGAGTCTGACACTTCGTGACTGAAATCGCAGGGCTAGGAGACATCGTTGCCGTCGCAAGGAGCTCGCCACCAGCAGCCTGTGCTCATGTGGGCTCGGCGTGTGAATTACAGAGGGTAACTTAGAGATTAGACAGTGCCTTGCAACATCACCACATCACACCTGTCAGAAAACTAACAGGAAGAACTGGAAACACCGGGAAAGACGTACAAGTGCACATTGCAGCTCTGTGACGTGACCTCGAGAAAACTGAGAGCTAAAATTTACCGAGCAGAAAAATATCCGAAATGGCTTTGCTGCCCTCTGGTGTCAGTTTCCGGGAGCTTCGCCGAAGCACCAAGGCCGGAGAAGGGGCGGCACCTCGGCGCTTCCTCAGGACGCCGCGCCCCCGCGCAGGGACGGCGCTGCGGGCCCCACGTCGGCGCGGAGGGCCCGACACCGTCCCTTCGGACCTCCAGACGCGCCCCTGTCGCGCTGAGCGGCCTTTCCTCGCACGTCAAACGAGGGCGCTCGCACCACCCGCCTCCCCAGGCGGCAAGAGGCCGCGGGGCCACGCGTGGTGGATTCAGCGGGGCCCCCTGTCATCCACAGCGGAGCGGGACACCCTCCTCTCGTCCTCCCAGCCCTCCCACCGCTGACTAGCATCCCTCCCCGGCTCCCGACGGCGCGGCTGCGGTACCCAAGCAGGCAGAGGCGCCGCGGAGCAGACGCCGTAAGGAGCCTGCCCGGCGCCTCTGGACAGACCCGCAACTCCCAGTGACAACAACGGGACCCCAACGGCACCCCAACGGGACCCTCTCCTCCAAGCTCCGCCTGGGCACACGAAGCGCGGAGCCGGAGGCCTGTGCCGACGCGTGGCCTCGGGATGAGCGCCGGGACCCCAGGGACCCCAGCCAGGACGCGCTTTCCTCTGTGTCCACGTGGCACACAAGTCTTCCGGGTGTGGGCGGGGACGCGCTCTAGAAACAGTGAGCGACACAAAACCCAGGCCCGCAGTCCTCTCTCCCCCAGGGAGGAGGCTCCCACCCGAGCGAGGGGCAGGACGGACGGTGGGCGGACAGGGACCGGGGCGCAAGGTCCCCACCAACAGGAAGGGCAGCGGGAAGGGGGCCAACTCGGCAGCGCCCAGACAGACAAAGGACTCAAGACCCAGAAGCAAGAGTTCTCAGCTCAGTTGCATCCTTTTATAAGAATTCGTTTTCATACAATTCCATAATACTTAATGAAATTTTAATTACTTTAATCTTCCAAAGTGACTGACCCCAGGATCTGGCTTTACACCCCTTGCCCTCAGCCCGACATGAGAGGGGGTGGGTCCCCCAGGGACGCGTTCAGACCCACCCAGCCTGTCCCCGCGTCTGCCCGGTGCCAGGCACAGTCTAAGAGAAGGCATGGGGCCGGGCTCCCCACGTCTCCGTGCCGGACAGCAGGGTGTGGTGGGAAACGACGTTCTAAAGCCTAAAGCATAAACACAGACCCCGTTAGTAAATTAAATATCATTGTGATCCGTGGTTTTCACACGGGACACACCACCTGCTTGTGCTCTTAGAAATCAGGTCCTCTAGGAGGGAATTTTAATTTAGCACCTAATACTGACCACAATCAAAATATCCAGAATACACTTCTCTTATTTCCCTTAGACGATGATGGAAACAAAAACCCATTTTCCTGCCTTCCAGGTAAATGCTGAGAGACTAATCCTATTTTCAAAGCTGAACTGTATGCCCGTTAATCAACTACCCGCATGGGGTAAAATGCTGTGCTGATAACAGGAAAGGGGCTAATGATGACTCTTTTCCCCAAAATGGAAATAGAGCCCATTTTAAAATGCGAGCTGGACTATCCACTGCATTTTCTTAGTTCAGCCGAAGCCCTTCTGCCAACAATAAAATCCACAGAGAGACGTCCACAACCAACGCAATCACCGTGGACGCCCATCAAGGGGGTTGCCCGGTGTATGTGCACGAGGGGCCCTAAAAGCGCACTCCCGACACAGGCACTGAGCCCGGCGGAGCCACGGGCCGTCCTGGAATTACATGGGCTAGAGGCTGGGTGGGTGAGGAAAAGAGACACTGCAAGAAGCACGCCCCCCAGGCCCTGGTCTTCCCTTGGGAAGGGCCGCTCCTTCACTCTCTACGGAGCCGGCTGCAGACTCGGAAGAGCCGAGGCCCGGGACCCCGGGCGA
>NW_006769874.1:2906671-2913034 GCF_000442215.2 Lipotes vexillifer
CAGCCTCGGAAGAGCCGAGGCCGGGAACCCGGAGAGAGGCCGGGACGCGCTCTTATCCACTGCCGGGTGAGGCCTCCCCACCGGCTGGGGCCAGTGACCCCTGGTTCCTCCTCTATAGTTCACAAAAACACACGGACTAGTGAAAGATATTTTGTTTTTTCGGTTGTTGTTAAAATACCTACCAAGTGTAAGTTTGGAAGCAAGCAGCACCAGGAGTCCCACGAAGAGGGGCGAGACCTCAAGCTTTAGGACCAGGAACCTGCAGGTCCCAGTTACAAAGCCAAAGCGGCAGTAATTTTAACATCATTGCCCTCATCTCAAACCTACTTGCTTAAAAAAGTTCTTTGCCTTGTTCTGTTCATAAAAATGTTTATTTACAAATGCTACTAACTTCCAAACCGTGTTTCTGTCCTGTCTATAAGACAACTTCACTCCCCCAAAACCTCGGGGGCCCTGCCACAAATATGCCCGCAGTTCCGGTCTCACAAATTACACTCACCCTTCTTGGTCTAGCGGAGCTCAGTGGAATCTGGTTTGTTAAATCTCATCATTTCATTCCCCAACTCAAGCCATGATTCTAGTCTGTCCTTGTCTTGAAGGGAACGAGAGTTGCACTTAGCAACTAATAACAGGACCATAATGAAGCCAAAACCATGCCCCATAGGATTAAAAGGCCTGTCCTGAAACCATGCCCACAGGGTTAACAGCAATGGGTGACCAACAGAAACCCTCGAGCTCGTCCTAGAGAACAGCAGGTGAGGGAAGAGCTGGTCAGGACCCTCACTGGTAACGCATCCCAACCAAGCTCGCCTTATCTTTGACTCCCTAGCCAGCTCTATAGATAACGCCTCTGACGTATGGGTCCCTTGGTTGCTGGGGCTTCAGTCCCCACCCTTGGGGAGCGAATCTGAGATGTGCTCTCCCATCTCGTCATGAATAACCCCATGGCATCTCAGCGTCTGGCAAACGGACCTAGTTTGGTAACAAGACCCACTCATAAATCCACACGAACTAAAATTCTACATTTTACCTGAAAAAACAGCAGGTGCCCCTGATCGTCATTGAAGATCGTCATTGAAGACCAGGGACAGGTGGTTGGCTAAGCCACAGGCCAGCTGCTGTCCATCTCCTGCTTAAAAACGTGAGAGGAACTCCTTATAAATCATAACTCAGAGGAGTCACACTTACAGCAGATAAAATGTAGAATGTCCGGTTAACCTGGAGCTCGTTTTCTCAGGTAGTGAGGAAACCTGAAAGAGGCAACAACAGTTCCCATCCCCGGGCACCGAGGGCCCCGCCGGGTGCCCCACGTCGTGGCCCACCCATCCCCGGGCACCGAGGGCCCCGCCGGGTGCCTCACGTCGTGGCCCGCCCATCCCCGGGCACCGAGGGCCCCGCCGGGTGCCCCACGTCGTGGCCCGCCCATCCCCGGGCACCGAGGGCACCGCCGGGTGCCTCACGTCGTGGCCCGCCTTCTTCTACAGCGAGAGGAGCCTGAGGGCGGGGAGCCAGGGTCACGCCCAGGACACAGGCCTGAGCCCAGGCCGCCCACTCAACAGCTCTTGAGAGGCATACGCTCGGCTAAGCCGTTCCATGTGAACAGTTCTCTAAAACAAGGGAGAAATCAGTTATAGATCCAACATTCAAACTTGAGGGCCCACTTTTTAATCAAACACTCTGTAAGCAAGCATGTTGAGTATCACAAAAATATTCAGTTTACTGATAACACTACATATCTAATTTCCTAAAATTAGTCCAAAAAATTCTTTGGCTAGAATTATATGAAAAACAGAAGGAAGTCAGCACAGTTATAAATAACCGTAAGCTTTAGGGATCTGCTCTGCACAGATGGCTGGCTGGTCAAGCACTCACGGAGGTTAGGGTGAGGGGGTGCTGGTGCACAACAGACCCTGGGTTGGGAGCAAAGGCATGTTCTCACCTGTAAGCAAATCTAGGGAGCAGAAATGATGTTTACTTCTGAAAAGAAGAGCTCAGAGTGAAGCTGCCTGGATGAAAACTGCCTCCCAACTTCTTCCAAACTTCACCAAGAAAATTGCTGAGGTCCCAGAAAGGAATTAAAGGCATTCTGATGCACCTGACATCACGGTGCTGCCACAAGGCCAAGAGTGCCCGGCCCCGAGTGCCCTACTCCACCTGGGGGAGGAAGGGCTCAACCCACTGAGGAACCAGAAGACCAGGCCTCCAGGGGACAGTTGGTGGCTATTTTGCAGCTTCTCTTTGTCTATGCATAAGCCTCTATGTGCAGCCCTCCTGCCAGGCTCCCTTGGAGCTTACGGAGGAGCTGTGGCCACACACACGGAGTTGTGCAGACCTGGACCCAGTGCTCGTGTTGCAGGAGCTACAGGGCACACACAGACCCTCTGGCCTAATTCTAATAACGTTCCAGGGGAAGCGAGTTTTGATTTTAATCTCGACTCAAACGATGTCATATAACTTCAAGTAACCAAGATTTTAAAAATCTGTTTAAAATGGAACAGTGGGCAGAATAAGAGACTCTTTCAAATGCAGAGAAGCACGGCTCCAGCTGGACTAGTGTACCTGAAACCTGAACACAGAGCATGGCAGCTTGGTCGTGGGCCACGGCAAACTGCTTGCTGAGCCTGCTTGACAGAGGACTCTCCAAAGGGCACTCCTTACTTTAAGGAAGATAAGAGAAAATAATTGAGATAGTCCAAAGTGGCATTAGAAATAAAAAATAAACCAGAAACAAGGTGAATGTTTCCCTATTTACATGTATAACTTTACTCCATAAAATTTATATATATGTTTACATAAATTTATATATATATAAACTCTTATTCAAAACCATGAAATACCACCTATATGCTGCCTACAAGAGACTTACTTCAGAGCTAAAGACATACACAGACTGAAAATGAGAGAATGGAAAAAGCTATTTCATGCAAAGCAAACTACAAGAACACAGGAGTAGCCGTAATCGTATCAGACAAAACAGACTTTAAAACAAAGGCTATAAAAAAAAAACAAAGAATGGCATCATATAACGATAAAGGGAGCAATACAAGAGGATATTATACTCATTAACATATATGAACCCAATACAGTAGCGCCTAAATATATAAAGCAAATATTAACAGATATAAAGGGAGAAACTGACAACAATACAATAATGGTAGGGGACTTTAACACCCCACTGACATCAGTGCACAAATCATCCAGACAGAAAATCAATAAGGCAACATTAGTCTTAAATGACACAATAGAGCCATTGGACTTAATAGATATCTACAACATTCCATCCAAAAACAGAATACAGAATACACATTCTTTTCAAGTGCACATGGAACATTCTCCAAGATAAATCACATGCTGGGCTACAAAACAAGTCTCAACAAGAGATTGAGGACAGAAATTCTATCAAGCATTTCTTCCAACCACAATATTATAAAACTGGAAATCAATTACAGGAAGAAAAATGAGAAAAGCACAAACATGTGGAGACTAAACAACATGCCACTAAAAAACAAATGGGTCAATAAAGAAATCAAAGAGGAAATCAGAAAATACCTCAAGACAAATGAAAATGGAAACACAACTTTCCAAAATCTATGGGATGCAGCAAAATAAGGTCTAAGAGGGAAGTTTAAAGTGACACAGACCTTCCTCAAGAAACAAGAAAATCTCAAGTAAACAAGCTAAACTTCCATCTAAAGGAATTAGAAACAGAAGAATAAACAAAGGCCAAAGTCAGCAAAAGAAAGGAGAAAATAAAGATCAGAGAGGAAATAAATAAAATAGAGACCAAAAAACAACAGAAAGGATCAATGAAACAAGAGATTTTTTTTTTAAAAGATAGAACAAAATTGACAAACCTTTAGCCAGACTCCACAAGAAGAAAAGAGAGAGGACCCAAATAAACAAAAACAAGAAATGAAAGAGGAGAAGTTAAAACCAACGCCACAGAGATAGAAAAAAACATTAGAGAATCCTATAAACAGTTATATACCAAGAAACTGGAAAACCTAGAAGAAATGGACAAATTTCTGGAAACATACAATCTTCAAAACCTGATTCAGGAGGAAATACACAATCTGAATAGATGGATCACTAGCAGTGAAATTGAACTTGTAATTTACAGACTCCTCCAAACAAAAGTCCAGGACTGAACAGCTTCACTGGGGAATGCCAGCAAACATATAAATAGCTAATACCTATCCTTCTCAAACTATTCCAAAAATTTGAAGAGATGAAACATTCCCAAATTCATCTACAATGCCACCATTACCCTGATCCCCAAGCCAGACAAAGATACTACAAAAAAAATTACAGGCCAGTATCACTGATAAATACAGATGCAAAACTCCTCAACAAAATATATGCAAGTTGAGGGCTTCCCTGGTGGCGCAGTGGTTGGGAGTCCGCCTGCCGACGCAGGGGACACGGGTTTGTGCCCTGGTCTGGGAGGATCCCATGTGCCGCGGAGCGGCTGGGCCCGTGGGCCATGGCCGCTGGACCTGCGCATCTGGAGGTTGTGCTCCACAGCGGGAGGGGCCACAACAGTGGGAGGCCCGCGTACGGCCAAAAAATATATATATATATATATATATATATATATGCAAATTGAATTTAACAATGTATAAAAAGGATCATACACCATGATCAAGTGGGATTTATTACAGGGATGCAAAGATGGTTCAATATTCACAAATCAATCAATGTGATACACCACATTAACAAAAGGAAGGCTAAATATCACATGATCATCTCAATAGATGCAAGAAAAGCATTTAACAAAATTCAACATCCATTCATGATAAACTCTCATCAAAGTTGGTATAGAGGGAGCATATCTCAACATAACAAAGGCCACTTGCGGTAAACCCACAGCTAATATCATATTCAAAGGTGAAAAGCTGAAAGCTTTTCCTCTAAAATCAGAAACAAGACAAGGATGCCTACCTTTGCAACATATTTAACACAGTATTGGAAGTCCTAGCCACAGCAATCAGACAAAAAATAAATAAATAAAATACAACATAATTGGAAGGGAAGAAGTAAAATGTCACTATTTGCAGATGACATGATACTATATATAGAAAACCCTAAAGTCTCCACCAAAAAAACTATTAGAATTAATCAATGAATTCAGTAAAGTTGCAAGATACAGAAATCTGCTACTTTTCTATACACTAACAATGAAGTATCAGAAAGATACATTAAGGAAACAATCCATGTACAATCATATCAAAAACAATAAAACACACCTAGGTATTTTAACCAAGGAGGTGAAAGACCGATACTCTGAAAACTATAAAACAATGATGAAAGAATTTGAAAATGATACAAAGAAACGGAAATATATCCCATGTTCTTGGACTGGAAGAATTAATATTGTTAAACTGTCCATACTACCCAAAGCAATCTACAGATTTAATGTGATCTCTATCAAAATACCAATGACTTTTTTCACGGAACTAGAACAAATAATTCTAAAATTTGTATGAAACTACAAAAGACCCAGAATTGCCGAAGAGAACTTGAGAAAGAAGAACAAAGCTGGAGGTATCACCCTTCCTGACTTCAGACTATACTACAAAGCTACAGTAATTAAAACAGTTTGGTACTGGCACACAAATAGACATAGATCAATGGAACAGAATAGAGAGCTCAGAAATAAACCCACACATGTATGGCCAATTAATCTACAACAAAAGAGGCATGAATATACAATGAGGAAAAGACAGTCTCTTCAATAAGTTGTGCTGGGAAAACTGGACAGCTGCATGTAAGAGAACGAGATTAGAATAGTTCCTCACAACATACACAAAAATAAACTCAAAATGGATTAAAGCCTAAATGTAAGACCAGAAGCCATAAAACTCCTAGAAGAAAACATAGGCAGAACACTGACATAAAATGTAGCAATATTTTTGGGATCTATCTCTTAAGGCAAAAGAAATAAAAGCAAAAATAAACAAATGGGATTTAATTAAACTTAAAAGCTTTTGCATAGCAAAGGAAACCATTGACAAAACGAAAAGAAACCTATAGACTTGGAGAAAATATTTGCAAATGATATGACTGATAAGAGGTTAATATCCAACATATATATACAGCTCATACAACTCAACATCCAAGAAACCAAACAACCCAATTTAAAAAAAGGGCAGAAGATGTGAATAGATATTTTTCCAAAGAAGACATACAGATGGCCAACAGGTACATGAAAAGATGGTCAACATCTCTAATCGTTGGGGAAATGCAAATCAAAAGCACAATGAGATATCACCTCACACCTGTCAGAATGGCCATCCTCAAAAAGACAACAAATAACAAGGTTAGAAATAAACATTAGACCCTATATCATGAGGCCTGTAGGGA
>NW_006769874.1:2913044-2937053 GCF_000442215.2 Lipotes vexillifer
GGAGTCTCAAGGATAGATCCACAGAAAGGGGGTGAGGAGGGAATGGTCTACTTAGAGATAACTGTGAATTCCTAAAGTGGGCTTATTACTTCATAATAAATGAGTATTTACACAAGAAATAATGAAAGCCAAGGCAAACACATTAGGAAAAAATAGATCTAATGGATAAAGGCAATTTCTGACCTACTTTAAAAAGAAACAGCTTACAGCCATTTACATATATATATATATATATATATATATATATATATATATATATACACACACACACACACAAAACATATATGCTTTAAGCCATTTTATACAGGATTCTTCACACACATACACACACACACACACACACACACACACACATATCACAAACTGAAAGAACACCAATCACGATAAATCTGAAGGCGATCAGAGCACAGACACATCTGCTGTAACAAGAAAATGAATGGACGCAGGTGCCTAGGAAAGAGAATCCATAGCGGGATTAAACAGTAAAACCAATAGTTTCCCCAGCTCCTCCTGGGGCAGAGCGGCAGATACTCGGGCACCTGGCGACAGGGACAGGCGTGGGGATGGAGGGGTGACGAGCGGGCTCAGTGGAAAAGCCGCGGACCCCTGGGCTGCCCCCGCTGTGACACGGCCAACGGGCTGAAGAGCCACGGCCCGCTGTCCACTAAGACAGGCCTCCACGCGCCCCACCCCGCCGCTCCCACAGGACCCGCCTCATCCGGGGTCGCTGTGGGCCTGAGCCCCGTGGGCGGGTCTGCAGGGCATCACCTGGCCAGCTGCACGGCTTGGACTCCACCCCCCTGGTGCGGAAACTCTCTTTCCTCAGGTCAACGTGTGTCACGCAGCGATAATGGCGTCCTTCCACCAAACCGAAGGTCCGAAGCTGGAAAAGCAAAACACGTCTAGACACGCAAGAACACATGTAGACATAGGACTCTCACCAGATGGTCGACGCAAAGCAGGAAGCCAAGGAGAATAGTGAGCAGGGAGCCGACAGGGTGAGAGGCGGCACCCTGGCTGCCCTCCTCTGGCCTCCAATCCTTCCCTCCCTCATCCCCCCACCTGGGGGCGTCCTCCTAACGGCACGTCGGGGGGCAGTGCCGACTTGAGGAGCAGACACAAGCCAGCGGTCACTCGTCTTCTGCAAAACACTGGACCAAGCACGGTGTGCTCCCGTCCCCAGCGCCGCACGCCTGGTCTCTCCAAACACAGCACGGCGGACACAGCACAGAGCTCCTAAAACCCTTGGAATCTCCTGATGAGAGGGACCACGGTGTCGCCTGTTATGTTAATGAGGTGACTTCTGGAAAGCCCTCAGGTCACCTAATGATGGGGACTGGTTGCCAGGGGAACCACCCCTGACCTCGGGGGAGGGGTGCAGGGGCTGGACCCCACTGCCAAGGATCGAATCAATCCTGCCTAAGCAATGAGCCTCCATAAAAACCCCAGAAGTACAGGTTCAGGGAGATCCAGGTGGGTGACAACATCCTCCCTGGGGTGCGATGCCCCCCATGTCCATGGGGACAGAAGCTCCTGTGCTGAGGACGCCCCCAAGCCTTGCCCTGGATATAGCTCTTCCTCTGGCTGCTCGCCTGTATTAATCAAGCAGAGGAAGGGGCCGTGGGAACCTCTGATTTGCAGCCGGGTCAGGCAAAGTTATGGGTGACCTGGGGACCCGCTACCTGCGACTGGCATCTGAAGTGAGGGGCAGTCTCGTGGGACTGAGCCCTTAACCACCTCCAGGTAGACAGTGTCAGAACTGGGTTAACTGTGGGACCCCCGCTGGTGTCGTGCTGACCAGCTTCCTGGGGGACCCCCCCCCGCCCCGTCTGGGGACAGAAGCATCAGAAGAGTGTGATGTGAAAGCCAAGGAGACGCACAGGAGGAAGACCTGGGTTACCTCCTCACGCGAGGTCTTTCCCAAGTTATATCAACAGCCACTGTTTTTAAAAGAGAACAGCATCCATGCTTTGTGAAGTAAACCTCAACTGCTCACCTAAAACCTGGTAAATGGAATATTTATAAATGGAATATTTCCTGCCATATCAATAAACAAAGGATGTCACAGTCACCAAAGATTGCAGCCCTCCCTGCAACTTGAGCCGAGAAAACTCAGGGCTGAAAAGAAAGCTGCCATCTAGCAGCCATCAGACTGCAGCCACTCCCCGCGGAGAGCCCTGGCGAGCCCTGAGGCAACTCAGCACGTGAAAATCCTGGCCCCATGTAGCTGAGGTGCATGTCAAAGGAATGACTTCACTGAGGCCAGACTCTTGCATCTTCCCATACATAGAAAAGCGCTGAATTGCTTAACTTGAGATGCCTGGATTTCTTTATTTAATGATAATCCTTTGATGTTCCGACTAGCTGCCCTTTGCTGCCAAACTCCTACACACCCTGGCCCTCACCCTCCCAGCCCCTCGCCTGCTCAGAGCAGTTCTCAGAGTTATCTGAAGTGCCATGTCCCGGGCCGCAGTCCTCATTTTGCCTCAAATAAAACTTAACTCACAGCTCTCACGTTGTGCATATTTTTTTAAGTCAACAAAACTAAGTTTTTAAAAATATCAAATATCTTCAAATTTCTCAAAATACATAAAGCTGACACTAATGGTTGTATGAGATTTTACAGAGGACCGAGCTTCTCTGCAGGCGAGGCCCCGCGGGTATGAAAACCCCACCAGGAGCTGGAGGTACAGCCTCAGCAAAGGATACAAAGCAATAGTGAAAGAGAGACCTTTGTGCACGTGTTCACTTAGTCATAACAACGTCTGAAAACTGGAGTTAGCCTGTGGTTCTCACCTGGCCATCCACACAGCCGGTGACCAGCTGCAGCCTTCGCTGGTCCACAAGGAGACTTGGGAGGGGAGAGGCTATTGGAGGGGGCACACGGGTTCTTAGCTTTAAAGGCACCTGACAGAGTTTAAACTGGGAGCCAGCACTTTTACTGATGGTATTTCTTTTAGTCACATGTGAACTATTCCAAAGTAAGTTCTTCACCAGGAAGTAGAAACTGTAAGTGAACACAAATTTTGGAAAGTGCATGAGTGTGGGAAGACAGTGGCTGGGACGGCCCGGGGGAAGCCTGGGGGTCATCCCAGCCCCTCCATGAGTCACTAACTCCCAGAGTGAGAATAGCACCAAAAAACATTAAACACTCAGCAACAACGATTCTTAAGTAAGAAACAATAAGACTACGGAATTAGTGGTGAAAACAGCAATTAAATGAACGTCTCTTTTTTAAATCGTTGCCTAGGATGTCATTTCATTTAAAACTTACTGTGAATCCAGAGTGTCAAGGATTTAGAAGGAGAGTTAGGATACATGAATATTGAAAACACAGCACGTCCTAAATAAACTTTATAGATGACATCAAAATCAAGTTTATAATTGTTTTCTTAACAGTCAGATAAAGTCCCCATAGTTAATTTCAGGAAAATAATTTCAACATAATTCCAAGAAGTATGCTCTATCCCTGAGACTGATAAATGGATTCAGACCCCCTTGACTGTCACAGCTCTGGCTTACAGGTTAACATGTAGGTATTAGGTTACACATAGCCCACGGACAGAAAACAGGTAAAAGTTTTAAGTTACCTGTTAACACTGATGAGTTGTATATTAATGATCCCATACGATGGTCCCAAAGCTCTGGACACACACGTCTCTTTAGAAGAGGCAACACTTTGCCATTATTGCTGCAGTTTGAACGAATGCTTCTACCAAATTACAAACTAGTTCATGTGAATGGTTTTATCTAAAGGACAAAATTATAAGCATATAAATAATAAAACTACAGAAATACAATGAAAGATATCGGCATCATACATACAGGAAATAAACATTTCCAGAAATAACAGCCTATAGGTTTGGGAGACCCAGACAAGAGAGGCTGGAGACATTTCCAGTGCTTCATCAGCACTGCCGAGGAGAGGGGACGAGATCACTGTCACCTGTATCCTGACGAGAAAGGACCAGTTACTAAGCGACAGGCGCACCCTCCTGTTTTCCAAACATCAGCTCTAATTCTCACACCCCTTGAGGAGACGGAGGCCATCATTTCCATCTTCCAGATAGGAGAGGTCAGGCGAGCACGGTTAATCTGTCAGCAGCAGTTGGTAAGTGGCGAGCTGGGGTTCTGGCCCCAGCAGCCTGCTCCAGAGCTTTTTCAAGTGCGAAATTTCAAGGTGACAACAGAAGCATTTTTACAATCTCTCTCCTCTCTCTCTCTCTCTGCAGATGCCTGTTAATTACCCCCAACTTTTCTTCAGCCACAACTTAGGACATCCTCACTTTGTCAGTTAGAAAATACTCACAGTGCACTGACTCGGAGGTGGATGGGAACTGAGCTTGCATTTTGAGTTATTTCCTACTTAAGCCCAATTTAGTTCTGAATGAATCTTCTGATATTGGAAAGTGGCCCTGCTGCTGGGCCCCTAGGATATACCGTGGAGGTAAATTAAGGTGCTAGGTCTCCAGGGCCCTGGATTCCAGGAAAAGGAGGGTCCCGTCACTGACTCAGCCCACCTGGAATGCCAGGTCACCAGAGGGTGCCACGAGCCCCGGCTCCCCACACCTGCCCAGTAAGCAGCCAAAACATCAGGCTGAGTTCAGGACAGTCACCCCTCGGACGTTACACGTGTGGCAGTGACCATGAACCAAAAGCACAACACAAATCGTTCACACACTACCACAGTCTAATGCCCGTCCCGTACCTCGAAGCTTCTGTCCTTGGACACCGCGATGATGACACGTGCCTGCCAAGTGCAAAACTCGGCCGCGGTCACTGGGCCCTGGTGACCCTGCAGCTTGGTTAGGGTAGACCGGCTCTGGGGGAATTGGTGAGGGAAGACCAGGCACTGAGTGTTCTGGTAATTATTATTTTTATTAAGGAGTTCTATGAATCTCATAGAAAATAGTTTCTGTTAAAATAAATTCTACTTTACATAATGCCCGGGTCCGAATTTGGAACTTCCTGTGTATAACGCCGGAAGCTAAAGTGCAGGGGCGGAGCCGAGAGGGAAGCGCCGCAGTCCTGGCCCCGGGAGCAGCGACTGAAGAAATGAGACTGACCAAGGCCGACACCCCCGTCACGCCCTGAAGCAGCATCTGGGGCGCCCCACCTCCCCACTGCCCACACCCCGCACCCGCCGCCAGGCCGGCCCTGCAGAGGCGCCCGCACTCCATGTCAGCTTATCATTTTCTCTTTCGGGAGCATCTGTCTTCCTTCAAACACTGGCCGTGCTAAGTGTCCTCCTGTTCATCCTGGTTCACCTTCCCCTGACATGAAGATGGTGTTTGTTAGGTTTGGGGGGTGACCTAGTGCTAATCCAGTTAACCATCAAAAGGTGTCTCTGCACAAAACGTTCTAAATATTTACAGCTCAAATGCCAACGTGTCGCTGAACAAAGCTCACAGCCCTGCCCTGATCCTAGGTCACCTCCACCATCTGACCTTTTGTTACGTGCGACCCTCAACTTCACAATCTGGCCCAAAATTGTTTGAAGACAGAAACGTACACTCTGCACCGCCCAAACTGCCTGGCACACCTGAGGCCCCATGGCTTAACCACCAGTGAAGGTTTGGTGCACTAACGTCCCTCCTAAGCTAGGTTTTTACAGTGGAAATGGCAAGAAAACTCCTTGCAGGCAAATAGCTTTGTTGACTGCATTCATCTGGCTAATGGAAGACAAGACACGACACCAGGCCCTGGAAAATCTCTCTCCAAGCTGCGTCTCGGGCAGAAGGTGAGTTCTGAGGAAGAAGCCGCCTGCTCTCCAGGCCTGGCGTCAGGTCAGCGGGTAGAGCAACCAAAGCACAGAACCCACAAGAGGTGGCACACCTACTGAAACTCATCCCAACTAAGAATTAAGGCAGAAGAGGCCAATTCTTGATGAAAAGCAAATTTTGCTAGAAGAGATAAAAGCACTACGCTTTCCAGGCCTTGAAGAGGCCGCTCAAGTAGGAGCCGATCAGAGAAACAGTTTACCACACGTGTGCTCAGTGAGTCCTGGTGTCCAGACTTCCTGGAAAGGTTTCCTAATTTACATAGAACAGCAATATCTGGGTCCAGTGCTTTCCAATCACAAGATAAAGAAATTTTTTCATTCATTGCCCCTCACATCTTTACAAAAACAGGCCCAGTTACAAACCCTGCTGAGAAGAGGCAGGTGGGACCCAGCACCGGGAGCCATGGGCATCGTGCCGGGGAACTTCACGCAGTGTCGGGTCTTAGCTCAACGTCCAGTGTGAATACTTTGTTTCCAGCACACACCGCAGCAACATGATCGGCGGGACTAGGCCTTAAACACAGCACCTTTCCCAGGAGGGTGCCGAGGATGGTCCCTTGCGGAAGTCGCCCTGGAGGGAGTTGGGTCATTAGCGTAACGTCCAAGATGACCTCATGGGAGACGCTGAGAGCATAACCCTCTATTCCAGGATCATGTGCAGAATGACATGAGCTTTGGTTTGGTTTTGGCTCTTTGAGAGTATTAAAAACATTGAAAAGTTCTTCTGGAAACACGTGGAACACGGGGAGTGTCTGCAGGGAAGACACTGCATCACGAGGATGACGGCAGGTCTTGCGGAAGGCCACGCGCACAGACTCCAGGTGAGTCATGCATCCCGTCCTCCCTCCTCCCTGCATCCGCCCCGGCTCCACGCCCGGCCAGTGACCTGCTGTGGCCCGTGGCAAGCAGGCAGAAGGGACACTGTGCCCATCTGAGCAGAAAGGTACTCAAGGAGACAAGACCATTCAGTCAAAAAACAAGAGAAATAAGAAATGATGGAAAACACCCAAAAGTCATTTAGACCTTGAAACCAAACCAGAACTGATCCAGGTGTCAAAACTACTAGATAAGGACATTTAAACAGTCATTATAACTTCATTTCATATGTTCAAAAGGTTAAACAGAGGCTTAGAATATATTTTTAAAAGACCCAATTCTAACTTCAAGAGATGAAAACTAAAATGAAAGATGAAAAACACACTGAGTGGGATTAAAAGCAGATTAGATATTGCAGAAAGAGAAGTAGGTAGTCTAAATAGGCCTATATCTGTTAAGGAAAATGAATCAATAATTGATAACCTTCTGAAACAGAAAGCACCAGGCCAAGATGGGCTCACTGGTAAATTTTACTAAACATTTAAGAAAGAAATCAGGCCAATTCTCCAAAACTTCTTTCAGAAAATAGAAGAAAAATAAGAGGAAACACTTCAGAAGAAACAGAGGGGATACCTCCTTACTCATTCTATGAAGCCAGTATTACCTGAACACCAAAACCAGACAAAGACATGACAAGAAAAGAAAATTACAGACCAATACCTCTCATGAACAGAGATGCAAAAATCCTCAACAAAATATTTAAAATATTAGCAAATCAAACTAAACAATGTATAAAATGAATTATAAACCATGACCAAATGGGATTTATTTCATGTATGCAAGGCTGGTTCAACATTCAAAAATCAACTAATCCACCATACCAACAGGCAAAAGAAGAAAAATCACACAAAAACATCAATAAAGGTAGAAAAAGCATTTTAAAACTCCAACAATTCATGATAAAAAAAAAAACTCTCAGTATACTAGTATCTCAGCATAATAAAGAATAGCTACAAACTATCAAAAGTTATCATATTTAAAGGTGAGAAACTGGAAGTTTTCCCACTAAGATCAGAAACAAGGCAAGGATGTCCCCCTCACCACGCCTTTCACCATCATACTGGAAGTCTGAGCTAATTCACTAATACAAGAAAAGAAAAGGAATAGTGTCTGAGAAGGAAGTAAAACTGTCTTTGTTCACAGATGTTTCCATGATTGTCTATGCAGAAAATCCAAAAGAATGAACAAAAAACTCCTGAAACTAAGCAACTTAGAGCAAGTTTGCAGGACACAAAGTTAATATATACAATTCTGTTGCTTTCCTATATACTAGCATTAAACAGTGGACTTTGAAATTAAAAATACAATAACATTTACATTAGCAAAAATGTAATGTAATATGAAATAGGTACAAATCTAACAAAATATGCATAAAATCACCATGAGGAAAATTATAAAGTTCTGTTGAAAGAAATCAAAGAAGAACTAAATGAATGGAGAGACACTCCATGTTGGTGGATATGAAGACTCAACATTGTCGAGATGTCAGTTCTTCCCAACTTTATCTACAGATTCAATGCAATCCAAATGAAATCAACAAACTTACTCTGAAGTTTACATGGAGAGGCAAAAGACCGAGAACAGCCGCATAATACTGTAAAATAACACAGTTGGAGGACTGACCTACCTGAGTTCAAAGCTACTCCAAAGCTCCACCAATCGAGACTGAGTGATGTTGGCAGAAGAAAAGACAACCAGATCACTAGGAGAGAGCAGAGAGCCAGAAAGAGTCAACCGACCTTTAACAAAGGAACAAAGGCAATACAGTAGAGAACACTATACACTTCTAGAAGGTAACATAGGAGAAAATCTAGACGACTTGCGTTTGGCAACGACTTTTTAGATAAGACACCAAAGACATGAGTCATGAAAGTAAGAATTAATAAGCTGTACTTCGTTAGCATTAAAAATTTCTGCTCTGTGAAAGACACTATCAAGAGAATAAAAAGACAAACCACAGACTGGGAGAAAATATTTGCAAAAGACATATATAATAAAGGACAGTTATGCAAAATATACAAAGACCTCTTAAGACACAACAAGAAAATAAACAACCCAATTTAAAAATGGGCCAAAGACCTTAACAGACACCCCACTAAAGAAGACATACAGATAGCAACTAAACATATGAAAAGTATATGTCATCAGGGAAAGTTAAATTAAAACAGCAGTAAGATACTACTATACACTTGTTAGAATGGCTAAAATTCAGAACACTGACAACACCAAATGCTGGCGAGGATGTGGAGCAACAGGAAGGCTCATCCTTTGCTGGAGGGAACGCAGAGTGGTGTGGCCACCTTATTAGAGTTTCTTACAAAGTGAAGCATACTCTCATCATACAACTCAGCAATCCTGCTCCTTGGCATTTACCAAAGGAGTTGAAAATTTATGTCCACACAAAAATTTGCACAGAAATTTATGTTTATAGCAGCTTTATTCATAATTGCCAAAACTTGAAAGCAACTAAGATGTCCTTTAGTAGATGAATGAATAAATAAACTCTGGTCCATCCAGACAGTAGAATATGATTCAGCGCTAAAAAGAAATGAGCTATCAAGTCATGGAAAGACATGGAGCAACCTTAAATACATATGACTAGAGAAAGAAGCCAATCTGTATGATTCCAACATACAACATTCTGGAAAAGGCAGAACTCTGGAGACAGTAAAAGATCAGTGGTTGCCAGAAGATGGGGGTAGGGAGGTATGAACAAGCAGAGCACAGAGGAATTTCAGGCGGTGAAAACACCCTGCATGGTACTAGAGTGGTGGGTACATATTATTATACACTTGTCCAAACCCATAAAACGTACAAAACAGAGGGGGAACTCCAAGGCAAACTATGGACTTTGTGTGAAAACAATGTCAATGTAGGTTCATCGACTGTAACAGATGTACCATCTGGAGGATGCTGAGCACGGGGGAAAGTACGCATGTGTGGGTGCATATCACAGGTATATAGGAACTCTCTGTACTTTCCCCTCAATTTTGCTGTAAACCTAAAACTGTTCTTAAAAAATAATGGCCTCAAAATACAAAAAGCAAGTAAAAAGTAGAATCCAAAAAGAAATGTGTAGCCAAAATTCCAGAGTAAGAAATATTACCAGGTATAAAGCATGTCACTTCATAATGTTAATGGAGTCACTTCACCGAGAAGACATAAAGATACTGAACATTTACATGCTTAATAACAGAGCTTCAAAATACATGGAGCAAAACTGATAGAAGAGAAATAGACAAATTCGCATTTAGAGTCACAGATTTCAATATGCCTCCAATAGCTGATAGAGCAGGTGGTCACAAATAGAAGACTTGAAGAACGCGATCAACCAACTCCATCTAACTGACATTACAAAAACAAAAGACACACAAATATTCATAGCAACTTTCTTTATAATAGTCAAAAGTGAAAATAACCTAAACGTCCACCAACAGGAGAATGGATAAACAAATTACAGCATATCCATACAATGGAATACTCCTCAATAATAAAAACAGAACAAACTGTTGATACATGCAACAATGTAGATAAATCTCAACATAATTATTCTAAGTGAAAGAAACCAGACAAAACGAGTAAAAGCTGCCTCGTTCCACTTACATAAAACTCTAGAAAGTGCACACACACCAATACAAAGTTTATGTTTAGAATATACATAAAGAACCCCTTCAAATCAATAGGAAGAAGATAGATAATTCAGTAGAAAAATGGCAAGAGACTGAACACATATATCACAGAAGAGAATGTCCAAACGGCCAATAAACGTGCACAAAGGAGTTAAACCTCATTAATCATCAGGGAATTGCAAATCATAATCAAGTACCACTACAGCCACCAGAAGGGATATTAAAAGGACCAAGTGTAGGTGAGGATGTGGACCCACCATGTGAGGAAGGACAGGTTGGTACAACAACCACTTTGGACATCGTAGCTTTAACGTTTAGACTAAACATATGCATATTCCTTAAGACCCAGCAATTGTATGTACATGTGCGACAAAAGACATATAAAAGAATGTAGCAATCAAAACATGGAAACCAACCAAACCTCCAATAATAGTAGAATGGATAAAGTGTGGTCTAGCCATAGGACGCACTACTGCACAGCAATGAAAACAAGCAATGTGGATAAATCTCATAAGCATAATGGCAAACCAAAGAGACCAGCAAAAAAGAATGTGTAATGTGTGACACCATTTATACAAAGTTCAAACACGAGCAAAGCTACGTGCTGGAAGTGGGGCCAGAGCCACCCCTGGGGATAAGACAAGGGAGCACCAGCTGAGGCAGAGCCTGGGCGGTGGCCGCCTGGCTGTGTTCACTTTGGTATTATCACTACAATGTGCACTTAACACCTGGGACACATTTTTCTAAGTATTCTATGCTCGACAGAAAAACAAGAGAGATCAAGCCAGAGATCGGAACGTAGGGTCAACTCATCAATGCAACTTGTGTTGAAGAAACACATAAAAACCTCTCTTAACTAAGTAGGAAAGAAATCAAAATACAGATTTCCCTTCAGCAACGATGAACAGCTTCCACTATTAGTCAAGTGTTTGCCAGCGTAATTGAAAGTTAAAGAAAATTTCAAAGCAAATACAGTTTTGGTTTGTATGTACTGTCATCACTATTCTCAAACTCCTGAAGCCCAAAATGAAGGTTAAAACTATCCCAATACCAAAAATGTTGATCGACTTTTTGCTTTTTTATTTTTTACAATAAAACCTGTTTTTAAGAGTATTAAGATAATTATATTAGTCATGAAATAACCTTTAGAAAGAAAACTGATGTCTTTAAAACCCTATCAGTTTGATGTTAAAGATTCTGCAATAAACACAATCAACTCCCTTAAATGTTGTATTAAAAATCTACAATTAAAATTAAAAGTTCAACTTGTCTTGATTGTGTTAAGAAGAACCTCTTCTTGTTTATATTCTTACTCAAGAAGAAATTTTAAATGATTTTAAATTATTTAAATTTATTTTTAAATAAAGTGATTCCAGTTTATTTCCTAAGTCAAAACTTAATATGCTTTGTTTTGTTAGCATTTTTTTCCCCATAGCTGGTAACTGAATCCACAAAGGGCAAACTCACCCAAACAGCATCAGAGAAACAGAGCTTGACGGCAAATTTCTGTGACTTAACAAAAAAACAGGTATAACTTTTTAAATACCTGGTGAGGAGGTTCCTTGGTGTCCCATACACAAAGTTCGTTTCCATCTAAGGGGAAAGCACAGGACTGCCCACTGCAGGCGAGCTGAACGTGGGATGTGGACTTCTTGGAATCCACCAGGTATTTTTCCACGACTATATCACCTGCGTGGCCATCATTCATGGAGAAAATCTCTTGTGGTTCTTCCATCTTCAACCTGAAACACAAAGTACATATAAGAGGACTATGGGTGTGGTATTTCATGCAGAGGACAGTCTGTTGTTTACTCATAATTACCGGTATGATCACACACACGTCACACCTGGTGACTCGTCTTCCCTCCCCACCCCCAAGAAAAAGAAAATCACTGACACCCCGGAAGTTCCCTGTCATGACTGCTCACTGCTGCCACGGGCTTTCAAGTTAAGCAGACCTCGGTTCCAGAGCCACGGCTCCCACTGAGCAGACCTTGCTTCGACGTGGAGCGCCTGCTCCCCCACTGGGAATGGAGGGAACGCCGGCCACCCTCACAGAGGCCTCGCGAGGACCAAACGATGCTCCAGCACCGGCACCAAGAAGTGCTTTCAGAGAGCCACGACCAAAATCGAAGACTGTTACCAACAATTAAGATGCAAAGTTATGTTCTACACTGATGAACAAAGTCAGTGGCGACTACAAAACAAATCCACACCCGGTGTGCATCTGGGACTCGTACAACTAACTAGTTCACAACATTCTAGGTCGTTAAAGTTGGTTATCTCGGCTTATACAACCACTGGTTCACTGGCTGTCTTATAAAGCATCAATCAGTGACACACAGACAGAAGTGAAAACAGTCTCAGACCTGTCCCACTTCACAATCAGTAACTCCGTAACGGCTACCAGGTTATACACACACGGCAGTAGCCCTGGGTCACCCCTGATCCCGCACCACCTCACGGGCACCAGACACACCTGAAGCCTCAGCTACAAAGTTGTGAGCAAAGCGCCTCGCCGTCCGGTCACCAAGCTGCTTGTTTAGATTCAAAGAACCCAGCCATGTGGTCACCATTCTGGCTGTGTGGACTCGGCCTGGACAGGCCTCATGGGGGAGTAGTAGTTAACACAGAAGAAGACTCTGGACAGTTACCAGCAGAGATGGGGTGGGGCTAAGAAGTGGGGGCAGCTGATGCTCCCGAGGGGAGATCCTGGGATGGTCGCTGCCCGACAGACTGCAGAGCAGGGCTCATCCTTATGCTCAGGTGACCCTGGGGAGCTAAGAACTGAGACAATCAGGGCTGCCCGTCCGGAAACACACACGTCAATCTGGCCACAGCACCGGGGTTCAGAGTCGAGAGGGGCTGGGTGGGGACAACGGGGCTAAAGCCAAGCCCAGGCCTGGGGTCTGGCCCAGAGAGCCTGGTCAGTAGCTCTGCAAGGACAACGGAAGGTCAGCCAACACCTCAGTTTCCACCCCCTCCTTCCCTTGTAGACCTTTCCTGTCCCCACATTTCTCTTAACTGCACAACCGTTTTCCTAGTTTCCAAGTTTCCGGGCACAAAGCTCGAGTGAATATTAATTCCTTCCTTTTTTTGCCCTCATATCCAATCCATGCCCAGCCCTTTCTTTCTTCGTGGGGAATTTCAGATTTGTCCCTCAAACACCCAGCGAGTGAAGGGTCATGCCAATCCTAAAAGTATAATCTGCTGTGGACACCTGGTGGATTACCTGCTAAAATTGCAGTGATTCTCTCTTTCGGGGGCCAGAATCCCATTAGCACAGAGGCAAAGAACGCGGAAGCCGAGGGCAAGTGGGATGCTGCCGTGGGGTGTGGAGCAGAGGACGCGCTGTGTAGAGAAGAGAAGGACTGGGTCTGGGCCACTGGGTCCCAGCATTTGGTGCTACTCCTTCTGTCTTGGATTCGGTGGGGTTTCCCTTCATCTAGGCTATTCTGTTATTTCCAGCCAGAGAGCCCTAAATAATGGACTATCTGATTTCATTCCAACTGTGAAAAGAAACAGCACACAATCTGAGACAGCGGGAGCGCAGGACCTCAGCGGTGGGAAGCTCACCGCCAGAGGGGACCGGCCGAGGGGCCTCAGGCTGGGGCTCCCACGCAGCATGCACCCGCACGACGAGGAATGTACAGATCTAGACTCCCCAGGCCACTTCACGGAGGGTGACCCGCCCAGCATACACCTCCTGGGTCAATGGGTGGGGCTGTAATCACCTCCCAGCCTGCAGGTGCAGGGGTCGCGATTTAACAAGACAAAGGAGACAAACAAAAACATGCTACCTAAGAAACTCTGTTGGAAATAACCCCAAAGAAGGCAGGAAGCACTTCCAATAGGAGGTGGATAGAAGGCCTTATTTTAGCACCTGTAGGCCAGACAGCAGACCCACTCAGGCCTTGTGCGCTCCCCGATCTCCCCAGGACACACATTCTCTGTAGTAATAAATCAGAGACTTTGAAAGACTTGAGAAGCCTGTGATGTTTGGAGAAAAACAAAAATAAAATGTGTTGAATATTTTAAAGCACATTCTTCTCTAATTTACAAATTGGTTTTACTTACTTATTTTACACTTTCCAAGATACAGCAGAGAGCTTCATATAAAAAATAGCTAAATGTTTCAAAGCTACCATGATTTGCTTTGCAAGTTTTATAACTTTAAAGTACCCAGTGCCTAGCACTGCTGGCACGTGGAAATGATGGGTGTACGTGTCCCCAGTGGATGAAAGGAAGTTACTGTGCCTCCTTCCGCTGTGTTTTGAAAGCATAAACATTTCAAGAAACACATGAAATTATAATCAAAAGTCACAATTGTTTCAAAATTTTTAAGAATCCACCCATCAAACTGTGATAAACTGTATTGTATTTGTCTTATTTCAACTGTCTTAATCTCTTCTGTAATTCCTATAGAGTTTAGCACCATGATTTGTAAATAGTACTTTCATAGATTAACATGTAGATTTGTTTATCAATAATATATTATACCACTTAATTCTTACAATAACCCTTTAAAATGGTTATATTTTTTCCCATTTTCCAGAGAACAAAATCAGAAGGATTAGAAAGTGTTAAGACTAGTCAGTGGAATCGCCACACCTACACCTTCTGACTCGTGGTGGGTGGCACCTCCACCAGGTGCTTTTATGTAACCTCACAGCCCATCTGGTCCCAGAAAGCATTGCCTCAGCAGAGAAGGAAACACACTGAGGGGAGGAGCGTGGGTTTGGTCTGCCACTCAGGGCCACCTCAGTGGCTTGGCATCTATGCCCACGGCGGCAGGTGACCATGCTTGGAGCTGCCACCTCCAAACCTACTCACCCTATTTATTCTGACTTGAGCCCCAAGAGGATTTGCCAACCCTCGGGACCAAATGCACGGTTTGGGCTGGTCTCTCCCAGGACATAGATGTGATTTTCCTTTGCACTGAGTTGCAGCCCATCCCAACTAATTCTAACCAACAGGCTGAGCAGAGCCCAGGACAGAACTCTGGACAGACAGCTGAGCTGGGATACAGTATGAAGGAATATCACCCTGAGTGTAAGAAACAGACCATTTTAATTTTCAGTGACTAGACAAACACTTGGGAAATAAAAGCAAAAGCAACTGAATTTCAGATGGATTTTGCAGGTTACCAAACACCATTAAAAAATAAAACACAATGAAGGGTTCAAGACGGTGGAGTAGAAGGACATGCGCTCACTCCCTCTTGCGAGAGCACCAAATCACAACTAACTGCTGAACAATCAACAACAGGAAGACACTGGAACTCACCAAAAAAGATACCCCACATCCAAAGACAAAGGAGAAGCCACAATGAGACGGTAGCAGGGGCGCAATCACAATAAAATCAAATCCCATAACTGCTGGGTGGGTGACTCACAAACCGGAGAACACTTACACCACAGAAGTCCACCCACTGGAGTGAAGGTCCTGAGTCCCATGTCAGGCTCCCCAACCTGAGGGTCCGGCAACAGGAGGAATTCCTAGAAAATCAGACTCTGAAGCCTAGTGGGATTTGATTGCAGGACTTCGACAGGACTGGGGGAAACAGAGACCCCACTCTTGGAGGGCACACACAGAGTAGTGTGCGCACCGGGACCCGGGGAAGGAGCAGACCCCACAGGAGACTGAACCAGACCTACCTGCTAGTGTTGGAGGGTCTCCTGCAGAGGCAGGGGGTGGCTGTGTCTCACCGTGAGGACAAGGACACTGGCAGCAGAAATTCTGGGAAGTACTCCTTGGCGTGAGCCCTCCCAGAGTCCACCCATTAGCCCCACCACAGAGCCCAGGTAGGCTGCAGTGTTGGGTTGCCACAGGCCAAACAACCAACAGGGAGGGAACACAGCCCCACCCATCAGCAGACAAGCGGATTAAAGTTTTACTGAGCTCTGCCCACCAGAGCAACAGCCAGCTTTACCCACCACCAGTCCCTCCCATCAGGAAATCTGCACAAGCCTCTCAGATAGCCTCATCCACCAGAGGGCAGACAGCAGACACAAGAAGAACTACAATCCTGCAGCCTGTGGAACAGAAACCACATTCACAGAAAGATAGAAAAGATGAAAAGGCAGAGGGCTATGTACCAGATGAAGGAACAAGATAAAACCACAGAAAAACAACTAAATGAACTGGAGATAGGCAACCTTCCAGGAAAATAATTCAGAATAATGATACTGAAGATGATCCAGGACCTTGGAAAAAGGATGGAGGCAAATATCAAGAAGACACAAGAAATGTTTAACAAAGACCTAGAAGAATTAAAGAACAAACAAGCAGAGATGAACAATACAATAACTGAAATGAAAACTACACTAGAAGGAAACAATAGCAGAATAACTGAGGCAGAAGAATGGATAAGTGACCTGGAAGACAGAATGGTGGAATTATCTGCTGTGGGACAGAATAAAGAAAAAAGGATGAAAAGAAATGTAGACAGCCTAAGAGACCTCTGAGACAACATTAAATGCAACAACAGTTGCATTATAGGGGTCCCAGAAGGAGAAGAGAGAGAAAAAGGGCCCGAGAAAATATTTGAAGAGATTACAGCCAAAAACTTCCCTAACAGGGGAAAGGAAATAGCCACCCAAGTCCAGGAAGCACAGAGAGTCCCAGGCAGGATAAATCCAAGGAGAAACACGACAAGACACATAGTAATCAAACTGACAAAAAGACAAAGAAAAATTATTGAAAGGAACAAGGGAAAAATGACAAATAATGTACAAGGGAACTCCCATAAGGTCAGCAGCTGATTTCTCAGCAGAAACTCTGCAAGCCAGAAGGGAGTGGCCTGATACACTTAAAGTGATGAAAGGGAAGAAGCTACATCCAAGATTACTCTACGCAGCAAGGATCTCATTCAGACTCCACGGAGAAATCAAAAGCTTTACAGACCAGCAAAAACTAAGGGAGTTAAGCACCACAAAACCAGCTCTACAACAAATGCTAAAGGAACTTCTCTAGGCAGGAAACACAAGAGAAGAAAGGACCTACAAAAACAAACCCATAACAATTAAGAAAATGGTAATAGGAACATACATATCAATAATTACCTTAAACACGAATGGATTAAATGCTCCAACCAAAAGACACAGGATCTCAGAATGGATACAAACACAAGACCCATATATAGGCTGTCTACAAGAGACCCACTTCAGACCTAGGGATACATACAGATTGAAAGTGAGGGGATGGAAAAAGGTATTCCATGCAAATGGAAATGAAAAGAAAGCTGGAGTAGCAATACTCATATCAGATAAAACAGACTTAAAAATAATGTTCCAAGAGACAAGGAAGGACACTACATAACGATCAAGAGATAAATCCAAGAAGAAGATATAACAATTATAAATATTTATGCATCCAACATAGGAGCAACTCAATACATAAGGCAACTGCTAAGAGCTATAAAAGAGGAAATTGACAGTAACACAATAATAGTGGGAGACTTTAACACCTAACTTACACCAATGGACAGATCATCCAAACAGAAAATTAATAAGGAAACACAAGCTTTAAATGACACAATAGACCAGATAGATTTAATTGATATTTATAGGACATTCCATCCAAAAACAGCAGATTACACTTTCTTCTCAAGTGCACGTGGAACATTCTGCAGGATAGATCACATCTCGGGTCACAAATCAAGCCTCAGAAAATTTAAGAAAACTGAAATCATACCCAGCATCTTTTCTGACCACAAAGCTATGAGATTAGAAATCAATTACAGGGGAAAAAAACCACAAACACATGGAGGCTAAACAGTACGTTACTAAATAACCAAGAGATCACTGAAGAAACCAAAGAGGAAATCAAAAAATACCTAGAGACAAACGACAATGAAAACACGACGATCCAAAACCTATGGGATGCAGCAAAAGCAGTTCTAAGAGGGAAGTGTAGAGCAATACAAGCCTACCTCAAGAAACAAGAAAAATCTCAAATAAACAATCTAACCTTACACCTAAAGGAACTAGACAAAGAAGAACAAACAAAACCCAAAGTTAGTAGAAGGAAAGAAATCATAAAGATCAGAGCAGAAATAAATGAAAAAGAAACAAAAAAAAAAACAATAGCAAAGATCAATAAAACTAAAAGCTGGTTCTTTGAGAAGATAAACAAAATTGATAAAGCATTAGCCAGACTCATCAAGAAAAAGAGGGAGAGGACTCAAATCAATAAAATTAGAAATGAAAAAGGAGAAGTTACAACAGACACCACAGAAATACAAAGCATCCTAAGTGACTACTACAAGCAACTCTTTTCCAATAAAATGGACAACCTGGAAGAAATGGACAAATTCTTAGAAAGCTACAACCTTCTAAGACTGAACCAGGAAGAAATAGAAAATACTAACAGACCAATCACAGGTAATGAAATTGAAACTGTGATTAAAAGTCTTCCAACAAACAAAAGTCCAGGACCAGATGGCTTCACAGGCAAATTCTATCAAACATTTAGAGAAGAGCTAACACTCATCCTTCTCAAACACTACCAAAAAATTTCAGAGGAAGGAACACTCCCAAACTCATTCTATGAGGCCACTATCACCCTGATACCAAAACCAGACAAAGATACTACAAAAAAAGAGAATTGCAGACGAGTATCACTGATGAATACAGATGCCAAACTCCTCAACAAAATACTAGCAAACAGAATCCAACAACACATTAAAAGGATCATACACCATGATCAAGAGGGATTTATCTCAGGGATGCAAGGATTCTTCAATATACGCAAATCAATCAGTGTGATACACCATATTAACAAACTGAAGAATAAAAACCTTATGATCATCTCAATAGATGCAGAAAAAGCTTATGACAAAATTCAACACCTATTTATGATAAAAACTCTCCAGAAAGTGGGCATAGAGGGAACCTACCTCAACATAATACAGGCCATATACAACAAACCCACAGCAAACATCATTCTCAATGGTGAAAAACTGAAAGCATTTCCTCTAAGATCAGGAAGAAGACAAGGATGACAACTCTCACCACTATTATTCAACATAGTTTTGGAAGTCCTAGCCATGGCAATCAGAGAAGAAAAAGAAAGAAAAGGAATACAAATTGGAAAAGAAGAAGTAAAACTGTCACTGTTTGCAGATGACATGATACTGAGAATCCTAAACATGCCACCAGAAAACTACTAGAGCTAATCAATGAATCTGGTAAAGTTGCAGGATACAAAATTAATGCACAGAAATTTCTTGCATTCCTATACACTAATGATGAAAAATCTGAAAGAGAAATTAAGGAAACACTCCCATTTACCATTACAACAAAGAGAATAAAATACCTAGGAATAAACCTACCTAGGGAGAAAAAAGACCTGTAGGCAGAAACCTATAAGACACTGATGAAAGAAATTAAAGATGATACCAACAGATGGAGAGATATACCATGTTCTTGGATTGGAAGAATCAATATTGTGAAAATGACTATACTACCCAAAGCAATCTACAGATTCAATGCAATCCCTATCAAATTACCAATGGCATTTTTTACAGAACTAGAACAAAAAATCTTAAAATTTGTATGGTAACACAAAAGACCCCAAATAGCCAAAGCAGTCGTGAAGGAAAAAAACAGAGCTGAAGGAATCAGACTCCCTGACTTCGGACTATACTACAAAGCTACAGTAATCAAAACAATATGGTACTGGCACAAAAACAGAAATATAGATCAATGGAACAGGATAGAAAGCCCAGAGGTAAACCCACACACCTATGGTCAACTAATCTATGACAAAGGAGGCAAAGATATACAATGGAGAAAGACAGTCTCTTCAATAAGTGGTGCTGGGAAAACTGGACAGCTACATGTAAAAGAATGATATTAGAACACTCCCTAACATCATACACAAAAATAAACTCAAAATGGATTAGAGACCTAAATGTAAGTCCGGACACTATAAAACCCAGAGAGGAAAACATAGGAAGAACATTCTTTGACATATATCATAGCAAGATCTTTTTTGATCCACCTCCTAGAGTAATGGAAATAAAAACAATAATAAACAAATGGGACCTAATGAAACTTAAAAGCTTTTGCAAAGCAAAGGCAACTACAAATGAGACAAAACAACAACGCTCAGAATGGGAGAAAATACTGCAAATGAATCAATGGACGAAGGATTAATCTCCAAAATATATAAACAGCTCATGCAGCTCAATAGTAAAAAAAAACAAACAACCCAATATAAAAATGGGCAGAAGACCTAAATAGACATTTCTCCAAAGAAGACATACAGATGTCCAAGAGGCACATGAGAAGCTGCTCTATGTCACTAATTATTAGAGAAATGCAAATCAAAACTACAATGAGGTATCACCTCACACCAGTTAGAATGGGCATCATCAGAAAATCTACAAACAACAAATGCTGGAGAGCATGTGGAGAAAAGGGAACCCTCTTGCACTGTTGGTGGGAATGTAAATTGATACAGCCACTATGGAGAACAGTAGGGAGGTTCCTTTAAAAACGAAAAATAGAATTGCCATATGATCCAGCAATCCCACTACTGGGCATATACCCAGAGAAAACCATAATTCAAAAAGACACATGCACCCGAATGTTCGTTGCAGCACTATTTACAATAGCCAGGACATGGAAGCAACCTAAGTGTACATCGACAGACGAATGGATAAAGAAGATATGGCACATATATATAATGGAATATTACTCAGCCATAAAAAGGAACGAAATTGGGTCATTTGTAGAGACGTGGATGGATCTAGAGACTGTCATATAGAGTGAAGTAAGCAGAAAGAGGTAAGCAAATATCATATATTAACACATATATGTGGAACCTAGAAAAATGGTACAGATGAACCGGTTTGCTGGGCAGAAATAGAGACACAGATGTAGAGAACAAATGTATGGACACGAAGGGGGGAAAGTGGGGGGGGGGTGGGATGAATTGGGTGACTGGGATTGATGTGTATACACTAATATGTATAAAATGGATAACAAATGAGAACCTGCTGTATAAAAAAATAAAATAAAATTCAAAATTGAAAAATAAAATAAAAAACAAAAACTATTGAAAAAATCTGAAAGAATAATGACAAAGAATCAACATCCTGTCAATCGAAGAAAAACGCACAACCTAAAAGTTGAGAGTTAAGTTTTATTCGGGGAACTTACTGAGGACTATAGCCTGGGAGGCAGTGTCTCACATGGGTCTGAGGACCTGCTCCAAAGTGGTCAGGGAAGAGCCAGGATATACAAGAGTTTTCGCTGAAAAACAAAACAAAACAAACGAACAAGAAACCTGTAGTCAAACAATGAAAGATTACTGCTAATCACAAAGAACAGACATCTCAAGTTAATGGAAGATGCAAGAGTCTAGGCTCGTTGAAATCATTCCTTAGGTAAGCACCTTACCTACCTAGGGCCAGTACCCTGGTTTTCCCCATCCTGAGTCCCCTCAGGGTGCACTGTGGCAGATGGATTGATGGTAGACAACATTCATTGTTTACTGGGATGGCAGGTGACATTCTTTATCCACTATCCTTAAAAATTAGAGAGCTATTACAAATAAATAAGTGAGAAAAAGCTTAAAACCCATTATCCTGCAGCCAGGAAAACATCCCTTTTGAGCCTAAAATCTGTATGATTTCTTTCCTTCTGCTAACTTTGAGTTCTGTTTGTTCTTCTTTGTCTAGTTCCTTTAGGTGTAAGGTTAGATTGTTTATTTGAGATTTTTCTTGTTTCTTGAGGTAGGATTGTATTGCTATAAACTTCCCTCATAGAACTGCTTTTGCTGCAACAAATAGGTTTTGGGTTGTCATGTTTTCATTGTCATTTGTTTCTAGGTATTTTCTGATTTCTTCTTTGATTTCTTCAGTGGTCTCTTGGTTATTTAGTAGCGTATTGTTTAGCTTCCATGTGTTTGTATTTTTTACAATTTTTTTTCCTGTAATTGCTATCTAGTCTTATAGTGTTGTGGTCAGAAAAGACACTTGATATGATTTCAATTTTCTTAATTGACCAAGGCTTGATTTGTGACCCAAGGTATGATCTATCCTGGAGAATGTTCCATGGGCACTTGAGAAGAAAGTGTATTCTGTTGTTTTTTGGATGGAATGTCCTATAAATATCAATTAAGTCCATCTTATTTCATGTGTCATTTAAAGCTTGTGTTTCCTTATTAATTTTCAATTTGGATGATCTGTCCATTGGTGAAAGTGGGGTGTTAAAGTCCCCTACGATTATTGTGTTACTGTTGATTTCCTCTTTTGTGGCTGTTAGCAGTTGCCTTATGTATTGAGTTGCTCCTATGCTCAGTGCATAAACGTTTATAATTGTTATATCTTCTTGGATTGATCCCTTGATCATCATAGAGTGCCCTTCTTTGTCTCTTGTAATAGTTTTTATTTTAAAATCTATTTTGTCTGATATGAGAATTGCTACTCCAGCTTTCTTTTGATTTCCATTTGCATGGAATATCTTTTGCCATCCCCTCACTTTCAGTCTGTATGTATCCCTAGGTCTGAAGTGGGTCTCTTGTAGACAGCATATGTACGGGTCTTGTTTTTGTATCCATTCAGCCAGTCTGTGTCTTTTGGTTGGAGCATTTAATACATTTACATTTAAGGTAATTATTGATATGTATGTTCCTATTACCATTTTCTTAACTGTTTTGGGTTTGTTTTTGTAGGTCTTTTCCTTCTCTTGTGTTTCCTGCCTAGAGAAGTTCCTTTAGCGTTTGTTGTAGAGCTGGTTTGGTGGTGCTGAATTCTCTTAACTTTTGCTTGTATGTAAAGTTTTTAATTTCGCCATGAAATCTGAATGAGATCCTTGCTGGGTAGAGTAATCTTGGTTGTAGGTTCTTCCCTTTCATCACTTTAAATATGTCCTGCCACTCCCTTCTGGCTTGCAGAGTTTCTGCTGAAAGATCAGCTGTTAACCTTATGGGGATTCCCTTGTGTGTTATTTGTTGTTCTTCCCTTGCTGCTTTTAATATGTTTTCTTTGTATTTAATTTTGATGGTGTATTAATATGTATCTTGGTGTGTTTCTCTTTGGGTTTATCCTGTGTGGTACTCTGTGCGCTTCCTGAACTTGACTATTTCATTTCCCCTGTTAGGGAAGTTTCTGACTATAATCTCTTCAAATATTCTCCCAGACCCTTTCATTTTCTCTTCTTCTTCTGGAACCCCTATAATTCAAATGTGGTGAGTTTAATGTTGTCCCAGAGGTCTCTGAGACTGCCTTCAATTCTTTTCATTCTTTTTTCTTTACTCTGTGCCCTGGCAGTTATTTCCACCATTTTATCTTCCAGCTCACTCATCCGTTCCTCTGCCTCAGTTATTCTGCTATTGATTCCTTCTAGAGTATTTTTAATTTCAGTAATTGTGTTGTTCATCACTGTTTGTTTGCTCCTTAGTTCTTCTAGATCCTTGTTAAATGTTTCTTGTATTTTCTCCATTCTGTTTCTGAGATTTTGGATCATCTTTACTATCATTACTCTGAATTCTTTTTCAGGTACGTTGCCTATATCATCTTTATTTATTTGGTCTTGTAGGTTTTGACCTTCCTCCTTCCTCTGTAACATATTTTTCTGTCGTTTCTTTTTTTTTTTTTTTTTTTTTTGATGGGTGGCATTGTGTTCCTGTCTTACTGGTTGTTTGGCTTTAGACATCCAGCACTGGAGTTTGCAGGCAGTTAGATAGAGCTGGGTCTTGGTGCTGAGATGA